>NW_026000026.1:63688681-63815558 GCF_001458135.2 Marmota marmota marmota | reverse complement strand
AATTTTGGAACTTTTTTTTTTTTTTTTTTTGCTTTCCAGTTGCTATGAGGTAAACAGATTGTTTCCACCACATATACTCTGCCATGATGCATTGCCTCACCATTGGCTCAAAGGCAATATTGACAAACTGCCATGGACTAAAAATTCTGGAGCTGTGAGTCAAAGTAAATCTTTTCTTTATAAGTTGATTATCTCTGGTATTTTGTCACAGTGACAGAAAGCTAACAGATGCCTGTATTCCATAATAACATTTCTTCTATATTGATCTTAAAGTCTCTTCTTTGAAAATCTCTCTAAAAGTATTCTCCCATTGTATGGCATTATGAACTTTAAAAACTTTACAAAGGCATTTATATAAAATACAAAATCTCTTTCATTTAAACTCATTCGCTATGATTTTCCCTTTTATAGAGTTCACAATAGCTATTATCTCTTTCCATTAAAGATGTGTGAAACAACTAAGATAACTTGGTTTTTCTCCTTCAGCCTACCCCCACTATATGATATCATTTTTATTTGCCAATATCAACTTCATTCTCTTGTCTGCTCTAGTTTATTACTATTACGTGCATTTGTCCATTATTCACATTGTCTTAAATTTCACTGCTCCTTACTGAACACAGTTATTCAGAAAATCTGATGACAAGAGATTATATATAATTTCATTGATGATATTATCTTCATAATCATATATATATATATATATATATATATATATATATATATATTGGCTTTTTTTGTACACTTGTATGACTTAATTTTTTGGTAGAATCTGGCTTAATTTTCCCTGTATCCCAGCTTCATATCATTCACATATCTCATCAATATTCATTAAGATCCTCATTTAAACCATTGGATAAAGTGCTATCTTAAGGCACAGGATGAAAGATAATACCCATCAAAATTGGTGAGATCCATTAACTGGAAACCTCTGGGTATAGCTGTTCAATCAGATACAAATCCACCTAATTGTATAATCATTCCACTCATATTCTCCTTTTTATTCAAAATGATATCATGAGACATTTATAAGTACCTTACTGAAGTATGGATATTTCTTGTCTGCTGCATTCTTCTGATTTTCTAGTCTTATAATAAGAAAAAGAGTTTAGTCTAATGAAGCTTAGTTCTAGTCAACCCATGATAATGATTCCTGCTTTTTTTCTAGGTGCTTGCAATCAATCATTCAGTTCTCATAACTATCAATTTGGAATTATCACCTGAGATTGATTAAAACCCTTTGATGCCAGGCATGGTGGTGAATGCTATAATTCCGGTGATATGTGAGGTTGAGGCAGGAGGATCACAAATGTGAGTTCAGCCTCAGTAAGAACTTCAGCTACTTAGCAAGACCCTGTCTCAAAAATAAAATGAACAACAACAACAAAAAAGGCTGGGGATGGGGATGTAGCACCCTTGGATTCAAGCCCCAGTACCCAAACAAAATACCTCTAAATTTTGAAATATAAGTAAATATATAAATAAATTTCTTTTTAAAAAATCAAACTACAATTTTTTTTCCAGCTCCAGTCAGTCTTATGGAGACTTTTCTGTACTCAATAAATCTTAAAATGGTTTTCTCTCTCCAAGGAATATTTTGCAAGTGAAAAGAAGTAAAATAAATTAATAAGCATTTATTTTTTAAAATTTTATGTAAAAAATATAGCTAATGCACACAGAAAATGCTGTACATAGTAATAGTTTACCATGAAAAGTCTGAGACATGTATGTATACTTTGGATAACATTTAGAGAAGATCAAAATATTTATGTATCTTCTCATTTATCATCTTTTTTTTTTTGATGGGGAAAACCACTTTTTCTAGCTATGTGAATTTTACAGTGCATAATTATTATTGATAGCAATACACTGTGCAATATTACCTTGGAGCTTCTTGCTTGTATCTGCATCTTTTTTTTAAGAGAGAGAGAATTTTTTCAATATTTTTTTTTTCCGTTGGCACAGCATCTTTATTTTTATTTTATGTGGTGCTGAGGATCGAACCCAGTGCCCTGGGCATGCCAGGCAAGCACGCTACCGCTTGAGCCACATGCCCAGCCCATATCTTCATCTTAATACCCATTGATCAACCTTTCTTCCCTGTCCCCCCTCACTGTTCCCAGCTGCTGGAAACCACAATTCCACTTTCAAGTTCTGTGATACCAACTTTATAATATTCCCCATATGAATGAGATCATGTGCACTTGTCTTTCTGTGGCTTGCTTATTTCATGTAACATAATGATCCATGTTGTCACAAGTGACAGGTTTTCATTCTTTTTTATGGCTTAACAGTATTCCATAGTGTATATGTACCACATTTTCTTTCCAGTCATCAACTGATGTGCACCTAGGTTTTTTTTTTATATTTCTTCACTATTATGGGTAGTGAATTATTGCAATGAACACAGGAGCACGGCAGTCTCTTTGATATACTGATCTCAAGGATAACAACTTTTTCTTTACCAGTTTGTTCAAGTCTTATAAAATAGTTAATAAAAATCAATAAGAAGGAAACAAATGCTCAGTGAAATATTATACAAAGCACATAATTAAAAAAATTAAATGGAAAAGTGGGTTGAATATCCCTTCTGAAATGCTTGGGACCAGAAATGTTTTAGATTTCAGAATTTTTGCATTTTAGAATGTTTACATATACATAATGAATTATCTAAGGAATAAGGCCTAAGTCTAAACACAACATTAATGTATGATTTATATATGCTATACATAGCTGGCAAGCCATTTTATACAATGTTTCTAGTGCATGTGCATTTTGACTGTGACCTATCATATTTTTGATGTGGAATTTTCCAAGGGTAGGGTAATGTTGGCACTAAAAATAATTTTTCTGGAGCATTTTGGATTTTGAATTTTTGGTTAGGGATGTTCAACTTATAAATTTTTTAATATAAAATGACTCATTTAAACAAATTACTATTTCTTACCTGTAAAATTTCCAAAAAAAAAGTATGTATTCTTTTCAATAAAAAAGTTTCAAATTGTACACTTTATATCAAGTTCTATCCTAAAGATCGGGGATTAAGTGGTATAAAATACAGACATCTTCTTGTTTTCCTGACATAAATTAAATTCAAAACTAAGGGAAACAAGCGAAAGCATAGATTTTGTCAATGAAGGTGTTTCTAAGAGTTCTTTAAGCTTTGAAGAAGTCATGGTGTGACAGGAGTAGATGCTGTCATAGCCTCTCAGAACTGACTAAGAAGGGCATCATTCAGCTCAGATTCCAGGGATACGACAGAAAAGACAAATGGAGATTCACAGGAAGAACAGGGCAGTCCATGTGGAATAGCTGAAAGCCTTTGCCATAGGGCTGAAAGAAGGCAGTGGTGACTGAAGCACGGGGAATATTGGAGAGAAGGATAGACACACAGTCAGACAACAAGCATTGTCTTGGAAGGGGGCTGGGTGAAGAATAGGGTTTAGTTCAAGTACTAAAAAGATGGGAAGTGATGTAATTTGATCTAGCCCTTGGGTAACAACCACTTCATTGCTATGTTGAGAACCTCATGTAGTAGTCAAGTTTGGAAACAGAGAGAGTGGCTAGAGGGTCTTACACTATTATGCTAACAGAGATGATGATAAATAACTGGATCTGGATATGCTTTGGAGATAGAGCCAACCGCTCTTTTCTGATGGACTAGATGTGAAATGTAAAGCAAACAAAACAATGTTGTCCTAAATCATAAGACTTATGCTGAACAATGAGGCCGACACTACAAACAGCGACTAAGAAAACAAAGATGAGAGAAATGTGAGATCAATCTTTCGGGCATGTTCTGTTTTTTATTTGTTTCTGAATGGCCCTTTTCCCATAATAGACTAGATTTGTTTCATAAATAAATATTCTCATCATTCTGAGATTTAATTTTAGTACTTTTAAAGTTTCCTTCTGTTTTCAATAGTAACCCTGATCTCTTTGAACTTGGTTCTACATTGTGCTGTGTTTAGTATTCTTTTGACCAAATATTTAGTTATTTCTTATTGTAACATTTTACATGCCTATTGATATTTATCTATTGCCCTGCCTATGAATTACACTAACAATTAGAAAAACCTGCTTTTGAGTAGAATAGGTCAATATCTTGTTTTCTAGGAATGAGGGCTTCTAAAATTTATAAGCAATCAAGGGCAGGGCATGGTCCTGAATTGGGTTACTCTTGTACATATTCAACACAACTGCCTTTAATTGCCTTATCTGCTTATAATTTGCCTTAATCACATCAGGTGTTTTTTTTTCTTGTGTGTGTGTGTGTGTGTGTGTGTGTTTTAATAATAATAGTTACTTTCCCTCAGTCTGGCAAAATCCACCTGTGCCAAGAAGATGCCCTAACCCTAAGGTTTCTGTTTACTATAATAACTTCAGTATGAATATGGACTTTCTACTGAATCAGTTTTTGAGCATGTTGCTTTTAGATGCAAAAACAGAAACAACCCCCAAATGTTTAATATCATATAACCTCTTTCTATCTTCCATTTGTACTTTAGATCATTCTGAAAAGTCTTATTTCTCTAAATTATAGGTTGCAAGTGGAGTTATGACTGAGATCCCAAGATTTTTCATTATCAGTCCACAAAATTCTGTACCGGTATTTGTCATCCTTTTTCTTTTTTTTATAATTGAAGTTCAGGACATATAAATGGAGACAATATTGCCTCATCTCTAGCAATCACTCAGATTTTCTTTTGATTATTTAGGAGTTTAACAAACTCCTAAAAAAAGTTTTGATGTGAGGTGTCTCTCAAAAGCTCATGTGTGATATACAAAGCAAGAAGATTCAGAAGAGAAATGATTGGATTGTGATAGTTCTCAATAATTAGTGAATTGATCCCTAATGGGATTAATTTTATATCTGGAGAGTGGATTCTCTATCTCTATTTTCTGAACATGATATGAACTGCTTCTCTCCAGCACACTCTCCTGCCATGATGTCCTTCCTCATTGTGAGCACCAAGGAATGGACTCCATTGTCTAAGGATTGAGATTTCTGTAACTCTGAGCCCTAAATCAACCTTTCTTCCTATACAGGTGTTCTGATTGGGTCCTTTTAGTCAGAGCAGCAAAAAAAGCTGACTAAAATAGAATTCTTAGGAAAGTGGAAGAACAGGAGTCAGGAATATTTTTTTCTCTGATCAATATATGGGATGATAACTACAGTGTTTAACAATCTTATGCTTGAATATGTTTCTCTTTTCACATTTTTAATATGTAGTCCCATGTAATGTATTCTTTTCTTTTTCATTGTGAAAATTTAAAGATGTATAAGATTATAGGATTCTTTTCTTGAGAGCTTTGACATCTCTTTGGAAAAAAAACTTTTCGCTGAAATTTAATGACAAAATTGTGTCTTTGTTACTTTTTTTTAAGTGCTGGAGTTTGAACCTAGAACCTCACATATGTTGAGCAAGTGCTATACCACTCAGTCATATCCCCAAGAATGTTACTCATTTTTTAAAAAATGAAGTTTTCATTATGTATTTATAAAATTTAATAATTTACTTAGTACAGTTAATATAACATTAATTACAAAATGTATGTAAAATATACATACACATTAAATTAATTCACAATATTAACTATATAGAAAATAAGAAATACAGAAATTTCAAAAATCTAGTTAGTTTCATACCTCCTTCTTTCTTTTCAGGGGCATCTTTAATAGAAATGCAAATTTTGTTTAAGGGCTTAGTTATTAAAAATTAAAAATGTATTTCTGGACTCTCATTAATCTTTTACTTTATGTCTCTTACAGTATCTGTGAGCATATTAAATTCTTACATTTCAAATATTGTTACTGTTAGAAATTTATTTTTACATCCTCAGTTGAAATTATGCCATGTGTATTTATTACATTTTGTTTTATTTTGTTTTTTCATCACTTTTAACAATGTGTGAGATGATCCTCTTCTCTGTATCCCTACTAATACTATAACATTTTTCAGAATCTAATGGAAATGATGATATCACTTTTGCTCTTTTTGCCTAAATATGAAAAGAGGCAGTATTTTCTCAGGTCAGTTTCATTTGCAGTGCTTTTTTGTATTTTTATTTATTTTATTATGCTGATTGTGTTCAATCTGTAATGGTCTTTGTCCATTTTGTTTATGAACATTTTGTATACTATATGTTTGAAATTAGCCAGAAATTTATATTAAAAAGTTGGTATAACTAATATACAGTATTTATAATGTGTTTCTGCTACTCAGTATAAGGACTATAGTTTCCCTAATTAAGGACAATTAAAGTGTAGGAAAATGCCATGTTTTATGGCAGCATAATTCCTAATACAGCTTCAACATCATTTACTTACTTATTTGCCTTATGTTAGCTATAGACATTGTTATTTTTTTATGAAGAAAAATAAAAACTTATCATAAGGCATTTAGTGTTTGATCCATTATGTTTTTATTTTAGGATGTTCAAATGAGAATTAGTAAATTCAAACATATGAATATTTTAAACCTTTTAATTAATATTCCAAATAAATGTGTTTTTCTTATTTTTAATTTATTCCTTCATTATGTTTCCAATGGAAATAATTTAATTGGGAAATTAATATTTTTACATATTATAATATTTCCAAATGTATTTTATTTCAATTGATCTTTTTATAATCAAACACGCCTCAGTTAATTAGTGAATAACTTCTATATTTCTAATGACTAATATTTTTATTCTGTTTTTTTTCCTTCTGAGTGATGGGACTGCCAATAGTAACTTTGTAAAAATGATGTTGCATATTTAATAAAACTCTAACTTAGATTAAACAACAAGAGAGATTTATACTTGTGAAATATTTAAGTATATGAATTAAAAATAATTATGCAAGGATTTTTGATTTCTAGTGCTAAAGTATCTGCATCATGAAAACAGGGACTTTACCTGATATGTTTCTTCCTATATTGTCAACTAAATATTTCCTGCAATTACAGGTATTCAATAGATATTTGTCAAGTTAGTGAATTAATTAATTGGTGGATTTTCACTCAAGCCCTGGCTATTTTGACGTAAATTTTACTCTTACTTAATTAATATCCATAGGGATTATATTGTCTGAGAAACTAAATCTTTGGGGTTTTTTTAAATTTCTACTTCTAGGCATTAAAACTTTAATTTAAAATATAAACAATTGGAAAAATGAACATCTTCCTTTGGGTTAAAGACATATTTCCCTATACTTTAATTATCCTTAATTAACAACACCATAATCCTAATACTGAGCAGCAGAAACATGCTATAAATACTGTATATTAGTTATACTAACTTTTTAATAAAAATAAAAGATATTGGGAATTTGTTAATGATTAATTCATGGGAAGGTGGCTGTAAGCTCTGCTGTTGTCATTGTTCTGTGATCCTGTGAGCAGCTTGTCTTAGTTTGTACAATCACATACTGTCATACTGTGGCATTGCCACATTGAGATGGTTGCAGCTTTCAAACAGAGAAATCCTAATGGCATCTCTAAAGCAGGGTTTCAAAGATTCTGGACTCAGGTATAAACTCACAAGCTACAATGTGGTATTCATTACATGTGATCTTAAGAGCTGCTCAGAGTTGTGATTGGTTGGCATGCTGGCATCTAATGTTCTGCATGAACTACAAAGTGCAACTAGAAATGCTGTTCAGTGTTTTGAATCACTACTTTTATTACTCAGACTTTTTAAAGAATGACCTATACAGTAATTGCTCTTGATTTACATTAAAATACAAAAGGAATCCAATATAAAATAATCATAACCTCATAACAATGTAGTTCTAAACATCCCCTTCTTCATGTTGAAATATTTTACAACTTATATAACATGCACACATAGCATCTGTTATTATACATGCTACCATGTTATCATGCTTCTTAATTAGTGATAGGCAGATGTTTTCTTTTATTACTGTTTTGTGATTTAATTTATTATCTTTTTCTTTACTATAAATGTCTTTATCTTCTTCTCTTTATCATCTATTACATTCACTATTGAAACTGGGGGAAGACAGTGTATCCCTACATTAGAGTGATGTAGCTAATATTAATCCCCACTGTATTCCTTAATCAATTAACTGGATTTTCAAATTCATAACATATGCACCAATGAAATTCAGCTATTCATCTCTATTCATTCAGTGTAAACTTTTTTCATATTAACAGTACCCTGAATCAAATCATATTAGCAGTCAGTGATGAACACAGCCTTGAATTATAATAGTACAAAATAAAAATGGAAGAGTGATAATTCAAGGATGCTGCTATTAGAGATACACTACAAATTTTATTCCTCGCTTTCAAGAAATCTGTGTGAGAAGAGCATAGTTACAAGATTTACAGTGTCTTAGTTACTTTAATTTAGCTCTTTGTTGAGTTTTTGAGGGCTACTTTTTAGTTATTAGTGTTTCCTAAAGAGAGATTATCACTCTTTTAAAGCCTTATAGAATAACTGAAAAGGCAAAACAAAACAACAGTAAAAAAGCCTAAGAGAATAGCTAACATTATTACAAAAGGGGAATGTGAGTGTGTTTGAATTGCTTTGAAAGCTGTCTTGATACTTATCTGTGCTTAGAAGGGGAAGAGAAAATATGTGTAGGCTCTCATGTTTGTACAATGGTTTTACTGAATTACTTTGGTTTGTTGAAAAGCTTATTAATGGCAAAAACTTACAGGGATTCTCCTCAAGGACTGTCTGCAATGTCATATTGTTGCCTAGGAAATTCAACAACCATACTAATTAAATTTTACTTATCTCAAGGAATTCTTTTTTTTTTTTAATTTTTATTTATTTTTTTTATTGGTTGTTCAAAACATTACAAAGCTCATGACATATCATCTTCCATACATTTGATTCAAGTGCGTTATGAACTCCCATTTTTTACCCCAAATACAAGTTGCAGAATCAAGGAATTCTTAAAAACAAAATATGCCATAAATTGGTACATCCAGAAGAATATCTAGTTTCATTTTTCTTGTTTCAAGTTGTGTCTGAGGAGGCTAAATTAATACATTTTTCATTATTATGGTATAAATTACATAACTTTTTGGCCAAATAAATCTCCTTAGGGAATAGGTTAAAAAAATCTCTCTTTGGTTTACCTAATTCTTAGTATAACTTAATCATATCATCACTTGTTTTAAACTTGTTTGCTGAACATATGGAAAAATTTTGGTGTTATTGAACTTTTGTCACATATGATATTGTGCTCCAAAGTCTTTAATATTGCATTACAATGCTCAGTCATTAATTATTATTTGAAAATCAAAACCTCTTGTAGTAATTTTTTTTATTTATCTGTATTAAGATTAAAAGCTATCTAGGACATGTTATAGATGTATTCATATACTTCAGAAAGTTTTGTATTAAGGTTTTCATGAAAAATTGTTTTCTGCCTATAGAAGGAAGGTGGAAAAGACCACATCATCTCAGACTACTGAAAACAGGAAATTGCCGTCTGGGCTGTAGCTCAGTAGTAGAATGCTTGCATAGCCCTTGCCTAGTATTTGTGAGGCCCTGAATTAGATCCTCAGCACCACATAAAAATAAATAAATAAATAAAGTTATTGTGGAACAAAAGAAAAAACAAACAAACAAACAAACAAAGAATTGCAGCTCTTGTAACCACAATTGTGCATGTAATAATTGATTCAACAAAATTTCTTTTTGGTCTTCCAAACCAGTATTTTTAAAATATTTTTATTTGTGGGTTTTTAAATTTATATTTTTTATTGGTAAATTATGATTATACATAGTAGTGGGATTAATTATGCCACATTTGTACATACACCTAATATAATTTAATTACCTTCCATAGTACTTTCCCTTTCACTCTCCTCCTTCCTTCTCCTGATCTCCTTACTGATCTTCCTCCTATTATTATTTTTATTTTATTTATTATTTCATTTTAATCAGTGAATTTCAATTATATACAAAAGCTGGATTCATTGTGATACAATTGTACATGGTCATCACATAATGTGGTATATTTTTGTTTCCTAGTACTTCAACATACCTCTCCTCCTTCCTGCCGCTCAATCTCCTTCCTTTACTCTGTTCTCCCTTCTATCATTATAAGATCCTCATTTTCAATTTCTCTTTCACTCACTCTCTCTCTCTCTAGCTTCCACATAAGTCAAAATCATAAACTCATATTTTAGTATATTCATATGTGTTTATTTATTTTTTGTTGTTTAGGTGGGTAGGGAAGTTTTAGATATGATCCAGCTATTTTGAAGTCATTGCAGGCATTTCTAATGCTGTCTTTTAAGATTTTATCTATTTGTTATTAGATTTTAAAAAGTCCTGGGACCAATCTAGTTAATTGTGGCTGTGCAACAATAACAAAATAATGAAACAGATTAAAAGACTGTTCAGGTTTTGAACAGTGCCTCGGTATTTGGCTATGATGATCTGTGAAAAAAAAGCTGAATTGAACTGAAATGGCAAATTTTTACAGCACCTTTAAGATCTCAGTTTTTTGTTCATCTAACAAGAATAGAAAATGTTAGTGTCGTGTGGGTTAAAATACATTAATTCCACATAAAGCACTCTACAAAAGGAAAGGATATTTGATTTGTATGGCTTTAAAGTTTTAACAGATGAGTCTATCCCTGTGAGACCACAGACCATTTACCATCACAAGATTGATTTCTTTCAATGCTGAAGTCTTGATGGTACTTTTCTGCACAGTTCATTGTGAATAGAATGATACTTCAAATACACATTAACTAAAGAGTCTTCAGAGGCTGTATTAAAGAGATGAAACTGAGTGGCAGAGAAGATAGTTAGTAGCATTTAATAAAAAGTAAAATTCTTGACGAGATCTATATAAATAAAACGTCTAATGATAATTTCTAAGTTTCTTTATAAGCATCAAAATAAGCAAGTGTCTAGTTTCTAGTCACTGCTGTACAATGTTTGAAGAAAGCAGTTTTTAGATTTTTTTTTTCAAATTTGTTAAATGACTATTCTGTAATTTTTTTTCCTAAAGTTAGTTGTTAAGTTGGATTCATGTGCAAGATAAATATCGAATGTATCAACTGATATCATTAAAGGGAGCATGCATTAAAAAAACCCTGAAATCTAATTTCCAGTATATTTTTAATTTTGTAAATTTAAGTATTAAATTGCATGGGAAAAATAGGAGAGATAGTAATGTAAGATAAAACGTAAAAGAAAACTCAGTTATCCTTGGATGTGGGAATTTTATATTATTTTATTGTTCCTTAATGCTTTCCATATTTTCCATATATTTAACTTTGAAAAATACATGAAAATGTGACCATTTTAATTAGTAAATAGATAGGAAAGTTTTCTAACAGACTTCTATCATAAAAATTTACTTATAAGAAAGAGGGATGAAGGCTATGAATTTTTTTTAAAAGAAGCAAATGAATGCGGCAATTAATTTTAAATGATAGCTATTCTCAAGTTTGTCCATATCAAATAAGTTATGTGTGCTTCAAAAATTAATTTAAATTTTAATTATTTATGTACATTGTACTCTCTTAATATAATTAGATAATTTTCCATTAATTTTTGTGTTGTAAAGTATATATGTGTGTGTGTGTGTATGTGTGTGTGCATGTTAATAGTGGTGGGTTAAGGCAAAGCTAAATTCCTCCTCATTATTTTTTTATGTACTGAACACTATTTCATTTGCCATTCTTTATATTAATTTTGTCCTTTTCTGAATATTTTTTGTGCTTATGGTCTGATCTTCCCAAGTGGATAATTTGTGTGTAGAGTTTATTTCCCAGTGTATGCTAACTTGATCTTCACGTAGAAAAATTTCTTAAGGTTCTGATACCCATTTCTTTTTGCAGTTTTTCTATTATGGTAGGTACTAAAACAAACATGATAGATAGACTTGAAGATGCTTAGATGTAATGTTGATTTATTGTGATAATATGCATCAAGGTCTATTCTCAAGTGTAAAAGTAAAATTTTTTTCAACTTTTCATTAACATTCACTGATTCACTGTGGGCTCTATAAAACTATTCATTCTATAGTGGAATTAAACTTCCTGATTCTTAAAATCTGATTTAAAACTAATCCTAAGGAAGAGTTTCTTTAATTTTTTTTAATTAAATTCATACAAGATAGGAAAAAGTGAAAACAACTTCAGCATAATTTAAAGTATCACCAGATTATAGGAGTTAACCCTACTTTGAATCAATGGCATTATTTTATATCAATAGAGTAAACATATCAATAAACAAACTCAGAGGAATGAGACCTCACCTTTATGAAGCCTGGAGTTTTCTTCATGAGAGTTTAGCCTTGCTATTTTTTCCCTGCTCCAGTATCTGCCTGTTATTAAAGACCCAGTTCCATTCCATAACGAGTTAGCTATGAATGCTGCTTTCTGGGATAATTAGAACATTGATCTCTCTCAATCAATGACTTTCTACATCTCTTGAGAATTTTGAACTTCAGAAAACAGAAAGACAGAAAGCTGTCAGGCACTGAGAGCATAACAATTCATTCTAAACCATTCTTACTAAGGAAGAACCTTTCTTGGAGCCAGAAGAGGAGACACATGGTGGTGATGGATTCTGGAGAGTATATTTTTTGTTTTGTTGTTTTGCTTTACTAATTCAGGATTTCTATATTGGAGAAGTGATAATAGATGAGCACCTTGTAAGTACAGCTGAGCTACACCCTTTCAATCCCTGCTAGAAAGGGGACCATGCCTGGGATGGGTCCTGTAAAAATCAAACATCCCTTGGAATCCAATGTTGATCAGAGGATATAGTCTCACTTAAAGGGTAGTTGAGGGAAGTTGAGGCATTCAACAATGCCTGTGTTCCTATAGAGAGCGTTTAGAGGAAGCTTACCTGCTTAGAGGATGAATAAAATAGGAAAAAGGAAACTAATTTAGGGCAATAAAAATAACCCAGAAAATTTATAATTTTGAAATTCTCCATTTCATGTCCAGTTATTACTTAAGAAAATAGATTCTTAAAACATAAGAAGAATTTACTTCTAAGAAGTAAAAGGAACAATTAAAAAATATGAAGAGATTAAAAAAAACTTTCAGCAGAAGATTTAATGGTAAAATTTAAAAACATATAGAAAAAAGGCAATAATTGAAATTTTCTCAGATACACAAAATCTCAAAAAGTGCAGCACAGAACAACCAAAAATGCAATCAATTGACGACAAAAAAAAAAGAAAGAAATATAAAGAACTCAGGAATGGAGAGGAAAAACCATGAGTACAAATCTAGATAATTTCAGAAGTTCTAGGAGAGTACTATGTATGTGTGTGTGTGTGTGTGTGTGTGTGTGTGAGTGTGTGTTTGTATATGTGTTGGGAGCAGGCTAGTTGGGAAGTGTGATAAAATTGGCCTACATTATAAAAGCAATCTTTGAAAACATTTTTATTTCTTTTATATTAAAATTATATATACATACATATAATATTTATATATTAATATGTAATATATATTACATATTAAGGTAATGGAAAACAAAAAACCTAAAGAAAAGTGTCAGAAATAATTGTAGATTATGGCACAAATCTTATTACGGACATAACTCATGCTTTTGTCTGCCCTCTTTCCCAAATTCATTATTTTTATGGTATTTATAAGGTGGGATCTTTGGGAGGTCCTTAAGGAACAGATGAAGGTATAGAAGTTTGAGTACTCATGAATGGGTAAGAGTCCACAAAGAAGTCCCAAGAGAGCAAGCTTCCTCTCTACCTTGTGAACATACGCTAATCTTGGACTCCCTCTAGAATTGTGAGAAATATAAATTTTCTACTAAATATAAGCTGCCCATTCTGTGATATTGTTGTAGTGGCCTGAATGGAAAAAGACAGGTTGAAACAAAATCACTGTATACTTTATTTAGAAGTAAACCTAAAACCAAATGACACAGACAGTATGTAACAGAATCAGTAATGGTGTGCCAGGTACAGGCATAGACTCAAACAAGGTTTTAATGATAACTTATGCAGATTTTCAGTCATAAGTGAGAAAATGATGATATAATTTTATGTTGATAAGAGATGCAATTTGTTTTAGTGTGGAATTAATCAAAGAAAATCATAAATTTTTGTTACACTGTTTGGAACGTTAAATTCTAAGAGGACCCCAAAGACATTTGGCCTTATATAATCTCCTCTCTTTGACTATGCACAGAGCTGTGCAAAAGTAAAGTAATAAAGTAATTATGGTCTCAAATTAATTGATGTTAAGGTTGAGAGGCCCTGACCAAATCAGTCTCTTAAAAAGAACTAGGCTTTCCTGGAGAGATATTCAAGGATTAAGAGGAATATGGTACCAGTGAAATTCTCCATTACTGGTCATGTGGTATAGAATGTGGGAGGCATTAAAATTTATGAGCAATTCCAACTGACAGCAATAAGGAACCAGGGACCCCTGCCATAAAACTGCAAGTATTTGAATGTGGCCAACAAATGAGTATGGAACTGGATTCTTGTCTAAGCTTCCAGAAAGGAATGCAGGCAGTTTACACTCTGATCTCAGCCTGATTTTATCCTGAGTACAGAAAGTAACCATATCTTATTTAGAATTCTGACCTACTAATGTGTGGAGTAATAAGTGGAATTTTTTAGTTAGTAAGTTTGTGGCAATTCATTTTATAAAAATAGAATGTTGATACATATCCAAATAAGTGTGTAAAACGAATAAATTATGGAGAATTATACAATATCAGCAAGGTATTGGGTAAAAACAAAATAGACAAGGAGGGAAATTCTGACCATTTGCCTTACAAAATGATGAATTAAATTCCAACAAAATACAACTTACAACTCAGCAACAATTAAACTGTTCATGAGCACTCCTAATTGATTGCTTGCATGGTCTTTTTTTCAAGCTAATGGTACTAAAATTAGAAAAGTATCAACTTAATAGTAAGAACAGCAAATTGATACTACATTTTGAGCATAGGTTCTAGAAGTGTTTTGGAGGGGATTTCATTGTTTAAAGGATGAGTTTATAGGGTGATGGGTTTGGATTCTTGGGACCCATAAATATTCCTCATCTCATCTCTGTAACACCAAAGCATCTATAAAGGTAACTATTTGTGCCTGGTTCCCTATCACGTTTCCCTCATATGTGGTGCTGTGTCTTCAGAATGAAACCCTAGAAGTGGTGATGATTAACAGTGTTAAAGTACCTGCTGAAAAATTTGGTTAGGAAAAAATTCAAAATTACAATCATAGCTGCAAACTGTAGAACACATTTGTTTTTTTCAGTTTTTGATAGATCATTTAAATGTCTTGTACATATGATGTGCAAGATTAGAGAAATTTGATAAGTAGGCTTTTCTTAAGAAATGACCTCCACAGATAATAATTACAAGCCTAAAAGGAAAAAAACATAAACTAACATAGAGTGTTGAAGGAAGCTTAGAAATATTGCAGACATTCTAGACCATTAAGAAAACTAGTAAATTTCAGGTGGAAGGAATATTTAGAATATTTTCAATTATCAGCAAGTAATAAAGGTAGATTAAAGAAAAGCATACTAAAAAATTTATATTTTAGATGAGAAGAGAGATTTTAGAAATTAAATTTTATTTAGAAACTAATTTCATTTAATGTTATAACTCCACATTTATGAAATGTGACAAACTATATAGATTGAAATTAATATACTTATTATTTTATCTTATAAGATATATTTATTATTAATTATGGAAATAAATTAATAAAATAAGCATGAAACAAAGTAGAAAAATACAGATATGCCAAAGGAAACTGGAAATATTACTAATAAAATTAAGAATTAAAAATATTTTTAAAAGAGTGATCAATGTATAATTAAAAAATCTATTTTTTTAAAAAAAGCTTCAAATAATACAGAAACTCATGAAAAATCAGTAAATAAAAAAGGAAAGTGTGATGTATAGTTTGAAGTTATAGAAGTGAGCATAATTCAAATTAGATTCAACTTTCAAGACTATGAGAATGATTTCATTTATCCTGAAAGACATTTTATGCCAGCAGATGAGGATTACAAGAAAATGTTTCATCCAGTTTTGATGAAATGGACAATGTGCTAGGAGACTTGATTGCAAGTGACAAAAGCCCTGCTACAACCTCACTCTAAAATCCTGGAGAAATTGACACATGTAACTTATATGTTCAGGGGTGGATCTAAGGTAAACCTCTCCTGCCACAGGGGCTTAGTCACCAGTTTCTCTGCCTGGAGTTCTCTATTTCAGTTTCAGGTCAGCTGCTGTCTTGGACAGATTTTTCTCTGCTGCCATGTCTGTAGTTTCATGTTCACTTATCTAAGCAATAGTTTTGTCTTACTTCTTATTTAACAATTTTATTTCAGACCTTTAAAAATATCGCCTTTTATTTTGCTTATACATAGAATCCTCTCTAAACCAGAAAAATCTACTTTAGTTGCTTTGGTATGAAGAAATGATCTAAATAATTGGGTAAAATCTAACTATATGAGATTTACCAACTTAAACTTTTAGATTTCATGATTCAAAACATTCTTTTTGTTCAATTAATTATAACTAAATAAATATATTGACAGAACCTGACTGTTAATGTTAAATTTTGTTTCTAAACTTTTCTTTAAATATGTTTTAAAGCTTTTCAGATAAAATTTTCAAAAGTCCCAAATTCTATTTTATAAAATGTGAGGATTTTTGTGTATGGCATGTGTTTCATTTTTCTTCCTTTTTTTTTTCTTTTTTTGTGGTACTAGGGGTTGAACCCAAGAACCTGGTATATGGTAGGTAAGAGCTTTACCACTGAGCTATCTCCTGTTACCTTTTTTTACAATTTTATTTTAAGACAGGATCTCTAAGTTTTCCAGACAATTCTTGAACTTATAATCCTCCTGCCTTAGGCTCCTAAGTAAGGAGGGGATTACCAGCATTTGCCACATTATCCAAATTTGTAATTTTTAAGATGTTTGTTCCTATAGGTTATTTGAAGCGAATTTTTCATTACTAGTAAAGACAAATTGCTGTATTACAACTGGAAAAAAATAGTTGAAGCATACTTCCTGTGTATTTCTATTTTTTGTGTATCACTCCCTTTGCCGATTTTTAATTTTAAACTGCTTTGAGAAAACTGTACAAGGAGTAAAGAAAACTAGGGGAAATGTGGAGTTCTTTGTTGTAAGATTTTATAAAATTTTAATGAAATTTCACTTCAGAGACTCATTATTATTGTTTAACTTATTACACATGTAGTACTTTTAATTTACTGAATTACATTAAGCCAAATTAAAATGGAAATTTTCTTCTCTGTACAGCTGTCTTCATATTTGCTGCAAGATCCCAAAACATAAGATTTACTTGCAAAGCAAGTAAAAAACACATTCCTGGGCTTTATTTTGAGAAATTCAGATTCAATTTGTGAGGATCAGAGTTGGAGTTCCTTTTTTTTTAATAGTTGTAGATGGACAGTATGCCTTAATTTTATATATATACATTTTGTGGTGTTAAGGATCAAACCCAGTTCCTCACACATGCTAGGCAAGTGCTCTACCACTAAACTATGGTCCCAGCCCCTGGATTCTTTATTTTAGTAAAAATCTGCTAACTCTGAGACTGCTTGTGGACCACTTTGTAATTTTGGAGGACAAATGCAAAGCAGAAAACAGAAGAACATTCTTTCATCTTCTTTCTCCAAACCTTTAAACAGCATCCCTACTTACATACCACTTATGTAATTTAGTAATAATATAGATAATATTTCAGTTGATGAAAGAGATGCATGAGTAAAAACAGTCTGAATATTATAGCATTATTTTATCATAGGTAGAAAGAAAAAAATCAGAGATGATTGCTCTATCTTTGTAGAAAGCCCTGAAATATGATCATACTTTCTTTAAAAGCAAAGCTGGAACTTAATGATTCCGGTGCATTTGTACTCTATTCAGTTCTGGAAAACCAATATTGTTGTTAACAAAAATTTTGACTCATACTAAATTTTGACTAAGCCATGCAGATACATAACATAATGAATAATAAATAAGCAAATACTCTTTGATTTTCTTTCTTATTAGAAAAATATCAAGAAATTTTTAATTTATAATTAAAAAAGAATTCTTTTTCCGATTATAATGGAGGAAAGAGCAAGAAAATGTTACCACCAAATATAAGCAAAAAAATAATTCATAAAAATCATAATTTCTCCTGAAAGTATTCAAGAGCTATAGTTACAGGTAACTAAGTAAATTGAACTATAAAGAGTGACATTTCCTCAAAGGTTTTGAAGGAAGAGGTAGCTACCATACAAGCAGGTTAACAAGAAATCATTTACAAGTTTAATAAATATTTGAAGTCCTGGATATAGGCTAATATGTTAGTTTTGAAACTGAATCTCAAAATTCAGTGATGGTCCCCTTGGGAGTTCAGGAGGGATATAGAAGGGGATCAGCTGGCATTGAATGCTAGGCTATGACCTCCACCGTTTCTGGATCTACTCTAAAATGAAGAAAAAGTTTGATGTCATTGGAGATGGCCAGTAAACTTTTATCCCTAGGGTACCAAGATTCATTGATTCTGGGACAGGTTGAAAACAGAAAAGGATCAAGAAATCCATATTAACTGAGAGGCAGTAGCCTCCTACTTCTGGGTGAAAGTCAAGAAATTTTTCCCACCAAGAACACCAGAGACACCAGGCAGCAGTTGACTGTAATTAGGAGAACAGCGAGAGTGTTAAAGAAGTACCAACCCTGAGACTCTGGTGAACAGGCATTTGAAAAAGACTGAAGCTATGCCAGGAGAACAGAGAAACCCACTGCCCTTGGTACCACTCAGGCAGGGATACCTCAATGGCACAGGTATGCAGGAACTGTTAAAGGCTTAAGGTGAAGCAGCATCCTTAAGAACCATTTAGAATTTGAAGACCCATTCTAAGCACAAGGTAACAGCAGGTGTCTCTAAAAATTCAAAGCCTATGGTGTACTCATGGAAAGGATAGAAAGGATAGAAATTGAATTGATTTTCCGTTTTTTATTCAATGTCCCCTTATAATAGCCCAAAAGGAGTGGAACTGCCTACTTACAGGTATTTACTGTGGTCTTTTCTGTTATTCTACATATAATGTCAGAAATCAGCCAAAAATTCAGAGGTACAACAACAACAAATAAATAAACACATGAAAAACAATGTAGAGGACTATTCAGAGAAATTGAATTTAGAGATGCCTATTATTAAAACTATCAAATACAGATTTTAAATTTACCAGGAGTGATATATATATATATATANAATTCACTGGGGGTACTGTATCTAGTCATAGGACCCTCCTTTCTATCTCTCTCTCTCACTCTCTCTCTCTCTCTCTCTCTCTCTCTCTCTCTCCCTCCCTCCCTCCCTCTCATTTGGCTGCTATGAGTTGCCCTTCCACTGTAAAATTGGATTCACCTCAGTCTTAGAAAAATGGAGCCCACTGACCATGGTCTATAACCATGAGCCAAAATAAATCTTTCCTTCTCTAAATTGTTTTCCTTAAGCATGTGCTACAGAGATGAAAAGCTGACTCTGTCTCACATAACACACAAACACACACAATAATGCATACATTATAAAAATGAGCACCATGTGTGAGGCACTGGGTTTAATCCTTAGCACCACATAAAAATAAACAAAATAAAGGCTTTCTGTCCATTTGCAACTATAAAAAAAATTACAAAAACAAGGACATCATAATAGGGAAGGGGAAGGAGGATTGTAGGGAGAGGGAGTAGGGAAAAAGGGAGGATCAATTGCAATCGAACTCCATGTGTGTATAATTTTGGGGGAGATGACTCCAACTACTATCTATAATTATAAAGCTCTATTTTTTGAAAGAACATAGTAGAACATCGTTAGAAATCTTCTGCATGAATGCAGCATATTGATTTTTTTTCAAACCTATCACCTACCTACCATGTAAATTGAGTATATGTATTTCTTTAACAACAGATTCTTTTCCCATTGCTTGTTTTATTTTGTTCTGCCTTTGATTTGAAAATATCTTAGTACTTCAGTTCACAGTATTCCTCTCTTCTTATGGAAACTTCTTATATATCACACAATTTGTCATTTAATCATGTATATTCTGATAATGTAAATATTAGTATTTTTCTAGGTAATGTAACAGGTTCCTAAGAATACAGAAAAGATTGCCTTGCTTAATTGGAGGGAACTTGTTCAAAAAGTCATTCAGTTCAAAGCAGAACTCATGCTACCACTTCTATGAGAGCAATCCAAATGCTTTGCTGCATTAGTTTGTTCATCTGTTTGTCAACTTCTACTAGATTTAATCCTTTGAGGACATGGAACACCACTTTATATATGTTTCTATCTGCAAAATCTAGGACAGTGTCTAGCATATATTAGACAGATAATGAATTTGTGCTGAATGAATGCATGAGTGAATAGATGAATGAAACCTTTACCTATGCCTTCTTGTCATCTTTAGCATTATCCTCCTGAATTTCTACTCTGCTCAGTTCAACTTAATTGTCTGTTGCTAGGCTGGATAAGGCAGCTGGTAAGCAGATAGAGCCTAAGCACTTACCTTCTTCTAGACAACAATCAGGAGCCACTTCCTTCAGTATACCAAAAATCCTTACTGTTATTTTTGTTTTCTCAAGACCAGCATGATTGATAATCTTCAGTGTATTAGTTATATTCTTTATTTTCATCAGAATAACAATAAGCTTAGATTTGCTTAGATGCCATTTACTCTAATGCTGATGAAGAGTCTCTTTATTTCATTTTATTGTCTGTTTTATGCTTACTAGATATTTAATGGTTGTATTTTATTATTTGGTGGTTAAAGGACTAAGTTTCCTTTATCTATACACATTTTATTAATCTAAGATATTTATCCTTAAATGCAAATTTCTATTATTTTTTTAAAGGCTGGCGTATTGTAATGAAGTCTGTTCAGAATGATGGACATTGAATGAAAATATAGAGCAACCGATTTAATGAAATGCCACTATAGAGTTGCAGTTTATAATCTTTTCTCCTTGAATTTTGTTGCAATTTACAGTTAGGATGCTTCAAGTAGGTATGCATTTCATTGTAGTTAAACATTTCCTGGCAACCCAAGATTTCAATTTAACTTTATGCATTGAGTAGAGAAATTTGATACAGGTCATTTTCAATTAGAGAATGTTTTCCCATTAGTTCAATTTCTCTGACAATTTTTGTACTTAAAAAATAAGATTCTCTTTGCCCACCGATCTTTAGGTGTCCAAATAGCTCTTCTGAGAGTAAATAAATGATATTGGTCATTGGGAAAAATTATTAAAATGACCATAAGAACTTACTTAAAATAGTACAAAAACAAGTAAAAAAATCCAAAATAAGCTTTGTATTATAGTAATATTAATTGAGTTTTGGCAACATGATATTACAATAAATTTTATTATTTTTAGAACATATTAAATGGTTTAATAGAGATAAATAACTTAACAAGACTCAATTTAACTCTTGATATTTTCAATATAAGTTTATTTGTTAAAAAAAAAATATCAAAGTTGAAGCCATTGTTCCTGTGTTAGCTTTTTGTCACTGTGAACAGGATACCTTACAAGAACAGATAAGAGGGCTGGGACTGTAGCTCAATTGCAGAGTGCTTGCCTCACATGTGTGAGGTACTGGGTTTAATCCTCAGCACCACATAAAAATAAACAAAATAAAGGCATGCTGTCCATCTACAACTACCAAAACAAACAAACAAATAAAACCCCATAAGAGGAAGAAAAGTTTATTTTGGCTCAGGGTTTCAGAAGTTTAATCCATAGTGGGCTGACTACACCATTACTATGGGTGCAGCGGGAGAAGGAACATCATGGTGGGAGGAGGAACATCATGGTGGGAGGGTTTGGTGAAGGAGTGCTGCTCTACTCACAGAGGTCAGAAAGCAGAGAGTAGAAGGAGCTATGAGGAAGATGCGCCCTTCCAGGACATTCCCACAGTGAACTGACTCCACCAGTCATGGCCCACACCTTTGTTACCAACCATTCAAACTAACAATCTATTCAAACTATGATAGACTTAATTAGGTTACAACTCTTGTAATTTCATTATTTCATCTCTGAATTAATCCTGTACATTAACACAGACACCTTTTGGGGGAACATCTCATATCCATACTTCAGCATTTCCAGTTTTC
This sequence comes from Marmota marmota marmota, assembly GCF_001458135.2. NCBI lineage: Eukaryota > Metazoa > Chordata > Mammalia > Rodentia > Sciuridae > Marmota > Marmota marmota. The sequence continues at coordinate 63,793,432 of NW_026000026.1, read as the reverse complement.
ATTTATTGTGTAGCTACTCAGTGAACAATTGTGTAAGATTAAAAGGACACTATTTCCTGAGTTATATTATCAGATACTGTTTTAAATATCTGGTTTGACTCAAAAAATGCTTAGAAATTTATACTTAATAAGTAATGCAGTTTGAAAATTGGTAATTTCTTTTCCTAATATTTGAAAGATATTAAAATTATGTAATAACTATTATAAGCTAATAGGTTTTCTCTATAACCTATCAATGGAGATATCAATATGGGATTTAGGAAATGTTAAGAAATGTTTGAAATTTTTATTTAGAAATATATTAAAACAAAGCCTGAACTTAAAAGTTAGTGCTTTGGACATTATGTAAAGAGGAAATACTGCTAATTATTAGTAATTATTTCTTTAAGTTATGCTATAAAGACTGAAAGCTAACTACTAATTTTGCCTCTTTCCCATATCTAACTATATTTTTTTTTAAAGAGAGGGAGAGAGGAGAAAGAGAGAGAGAATTTTTTTTAATATTTATTTTTCAGTTTTTGGTGGACATAACATCTTTATTTTATTTTATGTGGTGCTGAGGATCGAACCCAGCGCCCCACGCAAGCCAGGAGAGCATGTTACTGCTTGAGCCACATCCCCAGCCCCTAACTATATTTGAGAATACACTTTGTGTAGGATAATATTATTGAACATTTATTTAAAATCCAAGGTATTGAATGAGAAACGTTAAAATTGCATGTAGCAGATTAAAACAGTATTACAAAGTACTTGCTCAAAGACAAGTTTATGACCCTAAGGAAAATGTTTTGCAGCTTTACCTTATTCTCAAAAATATATTTAATTCATACCAAATAGAACATTTCTGTCTATTCTGAACTTTCTGTCTTTATCAATACACTGGTTTGTAATAGCAAGATACAGAGAGCTTCTTCACTTATAAATGTCCTCTAGATTTCCCAAGTCATTATAAAAGTGAAATCTTTAAATAGAAATACAGTATTCCAGTGTATGATGATAATATAGATAGAATAAATAAATAATCAATAATAAAGAATTCCAACATCTCTGTCATAAAGCAATCAAGTGTTTTAGTTTTTATTTTTCATGATTCATGTTCATCACAGGTTTTCTGTGAACTGTGCTGTCTTCCTCTCTGATGAACCAAGACTGACCAAGCAGCAACCCTGCTTGAGAGCCCACTCAAAGGAACAGCATGGTAAAAAACACTTTAGCTCTGAGGATTTTACTCCAGAAATGACCCAGGGAACTTAGACTAAAATTTACAGTGGTTGCACACTTCATGGACTCTGAGAAGTTCGATCCCACCATGTTATTAGATAGTGACAATGCAGTAATAGATAAAATGTCCTAATACCATAATTTATATTGTAATATCTGTATTTAAACTTTTTTTCTTCTCTCTCTTTCTCTCTCTCTCTCTCTCTCTCTCTCTCTCTCTCTCTCTCTCTCTTGTTACAAGCACAAAATGCAAGTGTTTCAAATTTAAGGATTTGTTTCCAAGTTCCATGATATTTAGTTTTATTCATTGTCACCATGTGTCTGTAGTAAAAAAGTAAAGAATTCATGTTAAAGTAAAATATTTCTGAAATACTGAACACCCCAAGGTGGTGCTATTGATACTTCAAGGTAACTGAATTTATATTGTACGATGCACCATTTCAACATAGTTTCCTGTAAATATTCAATAATTTAAGTAGCACATCTACTTAAAATACCATAATGAAGTATTATTGTATGATGAATATAGAAACCAATAGGAACAATAAAATAATACCTGTAAAACACATTTCTTTTTAACATAGTTTACTGAATAGTATTGTAGAGACTTTGTAAAGTGAACTGATGCAATACAGTAATATATAGAACAGAACAGTTTGTATATTAAAGTACTCTGTTTATAGAGATTTTGTTTGAAACATTGCTTTGGAATGAATTGCATTTTTTCACATTTAAAATTGGAAGTATTTAAGGAACTTAAAAGAAAAATTTGCCCTCATATCAGGTAAACTTCACTTATTAATTAGAAATATTTCTAGTACTGCTACTATTACTTTGACATGTCATCCATCAATGGTCCAAGGATATATTGAAACTTTTCTTCACTGAAAGTAATTGCAGAGTTAGTTCCTGATTGTGTTATCATGGATAAAGATGCTGGAGTTACAGATTGTACTTGGATCAGATTGTATTCTGATGAGTTTTTTTATTAATTGGTAAAATAGGATTCTAATAGTTGATTAGATGTGGTGAGTGTTTTAGAATTTAATATATTTAAAGTGCTTCACGTGCTTCAAATTTTATCTGGAATGTAACTATCACACCTTTTTTGCCATATCACCATCCTCATTATCATTATCTTCATTATAATGGAGTTATAGGATAGATTTTTTTCTGAAGTCCTGTTAGATATGGTTCATAAAACTTAACAAGTTCTGATATACAACATTTAGTAGTCTGTAGATTCATTTCTGTTGGGTTGAATAACTATTTTTTGCTTGTATTATTGTCTTTATCTCACCTCTAATATTCTCTTTCCTTGTTCATATTAAATTTTCCATCTAGTATTGTATTTATTTTACTTAAAGAACTTCCTTTTAACATTTTTGTATAAAACAGGTCTGCTGAAAATGAAGTATGCATTTTTGTTAGTCCTTTACTTTTGAAACATATTTTCATCGCACCTTCCCCTAATGCTAATATGTCACTCCATTATTTTCTGAGTTACATACTTTTTTGCAAAAGGTTCTCTTTGTTCCTCTTTATGTAATTAATATCTCTTTTTTCTCTTGCTGCCTTCAAAACAGTATCTTCTTCCATGGTTTTTCACTAATTTCTCTCTCTCCATCCACTATCCCTTCCTTCCGGCTTCCCTCCCTTCCTCTCCCTTCCTTCTATCCTCCCTTCTTCACTTTTCCTTTCCTTCCATCCTTCCTTTCCTCTTTTCTTCCTTCCTTTTATTCAATGCCTGTTAGGTGGTCCTGGGTGGACATTATCTGACTTCCTGGTTCAGTCTCAACCTCCTTATCCCCTAGTCTCACTGGTGGGCCCATCTTGGTATCTGGTCCTTCTCTAGAAGCAGGAAACCTCTAATGGTCTAGGCCTAGAATCATTCTCTTGCTTTATCCAAAAATAGAGGTTTCTTTTCCCCCCTTACCTCTTATCCATATATATTGTGGTCTTCCTCTCTTATCTGGGACTCAGCAACTTAAGACTTTTCTGTGGAGGAGAAGGATCCAAGAGAAGGATTCCCTCATGCCCTTTCCTCAATATCATGTCCAATGCTTCCTTCTCCAGGACTTCATCATGACAGATGTGTTCTTTAATTCCTTGCCTGCCTTCTATCTTCCTCTTGGATCTAAGGAAAAGAGCCATGGATGTTAACATCTTTTGTGTGCATTATAGTGACTGTATACTGTCACTCGAATCTTTAATGATTTAGTAAACATTTTAGCTGAACTCTTCCTGGGTTATTATTCACCCTGGAAGGCTGTGCTCCCTCCATATCTCTGCTTTGAGAGTTCTGTCTTTCCTTAGATCTCAGGCTAACTGGCTTCCCTATGACCTCAACTCAAAAGAAGTTATGATTTTGTGAATTGTTTAATAAACTATAGAAAGCACTTTTCTGCTTTCTACCCACTTGTGGAAACTGGAAATCTGTAATGACTGTTTGACTCAGCAAATTGAATGAATTTATTACATAATCTATAACTTGATGTCAGTTTTATTTACTTTCATCTTCATTATTTCTCATGATAAGAGATGATTCTTTTATTATAATTGATAGTAAACATCTCATTATAAAAATGACAAAAATAAAAGGAGGAATTTATTAAATTACGTATCATAAAAGTTTAGGTATATATTTTATTTTAGTCACCATTAGGTCTAGATGCCCATGTGGTAAAAAGATAACATTAAGTCCCTCCCTTCTGCTACACGTTTTCTGTGTTGGTTTACATTTCCAGATTACTCCATAGGGATAGCACAAAGACTGTCAGCCAAATGGGCTAAATTCCCCATAAACTCATGTACAACAGCAAAGATGGCATCTTTTACAAAGTTTTTTAGTTAAAATCCTGGACCCAGCTACCTTTGCCATGTATGCTAACCTCAAGAGAATAATGGTGTGTGGCAGGGAAGTAGAATACTCCTGAGGACTGAAATGCAAATACACATTTCTTCAGAAATCTATGAACTGAGATGAGGGAAAGATGGATTTCCAACTGTTGTTCAAATGGCCAATAAATGCTAACTGATCAATAACCAAACTTTTTTTTAAATGTTGTTTCTGTGTTAATGAGATACTCAGTTCACCAAATATCATATAAAACTTACTTCAATTTATTTTCTTGCTGATGGTAGTAGTATAGCAGCAGCAGCATGTACTAGAGCATTGCAGTTTTTCAGATGAGCCTTAATTTACTAAATGGCAAAATATTAGGATTACTAGTCTATAAGTTGCTGTACTATGAGACTTGTACTATACCTGCTTTTTAAAATTCCTAATTGGAATTTATTTTTTCCTTTAGTAGTGCAATTAAACTGAACATATGTGTGGTTATTTCTATGAACGACATCTTTCATGCCCTCTTGATTATGTTGGCACTCTCTATACTTTATTATAGCCTCTAAATTCTTTCCTAATTTACCTTTTTAATTTTTCATGACCTAAAGGATACAACTACGATATCCATGTTTCTTTTGCTTATTTTCTATTAGTATATTAATTGACAAAGTAGTCTTCAAAGAAATACAAAATGTTTTGTAATGTGAATGTTTGAAAATACATTTGATTCTGCCTTTATTATATTTATTTCTTTGACTGTATACACAATTATTTATCCTTAGTACTTTGCAAATATTTTTGCAATATTTCTCAAACTTTTGGGCTTTAGTTAAGAATCCTGGTGATCCTTTTGTTGATTATATTTAATTTTTAGGTCATTTATTTATGTTTGTATGATTGACTTATCCATTTACTCTGAGAGTATAACACTGAACCTATTTATGTTTAGATATTCATGTTTGGTCAATGTTCTTTTTTTTTTTTAACACACACACACCCACAGTTGTTGGTGGACCTTCATTTTATTTGTTTATATATGGTGCTGAAAATCGAACCCAGTGCCTCACACATGCTAAGCAAGAGCTCCACTACTGAGCCACATCCCCAGCCCTGGTCAATACTCTTAATCTTTCAATTAAGTCATCTTCCTTCAAAACCTGGACTGAAAATAGTCCCAAGTTTTACTATTAGGATCTTCTAGGATCTACAACAAAGCAAAAGTTCAATTTATAGGCTTGTTTGTTCTTTATTATAAACTTAAAATGTCTAGACAAATGTCTAAAATCTACATTGTCCCAGGATATTTCAAACTACTATTAAAAATAACAACCATAGTTTTCCTGAAAGGAAAATCTTATCAATATCTCCCATGGTGTCCAGCATTTAAAATGCCCCTCTCCTATATCCTTGCTTTCTACTGTTTATACTCTGGATGGAATCAGGTCGGATTTTGTGACCAAAATTACACATGTGTGGCTACCAAGCTCATCTCATTTTCTCCTGAGTGAAACCAGTGACCATGATTGAGGATGCTCTATAATCCTGTGGAGATGCACTTCTAAGAACATATTAAGGTTCTAATTTTCCAGTCCTCTGACTAAACTATCTTGGAAGCAAATACTACAGCCATAGTGGAGCATTCAGATGTCTGCCACCCAATTTGGCAGTTTGACTGCAAATTTAAAGAAGACCTGTAGCAGAATGTCTTAGCTAACTGAACTCCTCTTGAATTTCCAAAAAATCTTAGAAATCATGAAAGATAATACATATTTAATATTTTAATCCCTTGTTATAGATACAACTCTTACATAGAAATATATGATTATTACACCTCTCTGTCAAGAACTGCATAGATTCTTGGATTTAATTTTGCCTACCTGCTAAATTAGCTTACCATAGTTTCTTAGATTATGGCAGAAACATAAGGCTCTTGGTTGAGAGATAACAGACTTTATTACTCATAGCACCATGAGTGAAAAGAGGAAATGTTGGCCTCATGTTCCCATTGGCTACTCTGGTTCCCAGAGTCCCCTGGGGGCTATGAGGATTTTGGCCAAGTTAGATCCTGTGCACTCAGTGGGTTTGTGTCATAGCTGAAGAGCAATGAGTTTAGTAAACCTTCAATCTTACAAGAGAGTTGCTAGCAAACCTGTCCAATGTTTATACCAGAGGGAGACATTATCTTTGTTACTCTGGTTTTCAAACAAATTTGTCCTCTACCCAAGAGAAAGATGCTAGCTGTTTCTTCCAACAATGTTTTCTTATAAACAATTTTGAAAATACAGTCAAGGACAAAAGTTGTTGTAAGATATGTAGAAACATCATGGAAAATTTCTTCAATATTCTGTCAAAAACTTTCACTATTTAAAGACATGTACATAAATATGGAAGATGATAGCATTTTCATTGTTAGTATTGTAATTATGGGCTAAATTATGGGCTAGATTTTATGCAGTATGCACAATAACAGTTTACTGATGCAATTTCAACCCATAACATTATCTGTTATTTTATTTGGGTACCAGGGATTGAACACTGAAGCATTCGACCACTGAGCCACATCCTAGCCTTATTTTCTATTTTATTTAGAGACAGGGTCTCACTGAGTTCCGTAGCACCTGGCTTTTTGCTGAGACTGGTTTTGAACTTGCAATCTTGCTGTATCAGCCTCCAGAGCTGCTGGAATTAAAGGCATGCTCCACTGCACCCAGCAGCATTTTATTTTTAATAATTTCATTAAATATTCCCATTTCAAAATCTATTAGTTTAACAAGGATAATTAAAAGGATATAACCTGTGATCCCAGCTACTCTTTTGGCATAATATAAGTATTTTAATTGTTATAAAAAGATATATGAGCTTTCAATAACTAGTTAAGAGTAACAGGTTGTATTTACAGTTATGCTAGATTCACATTGGTCACAATAGTATAATCTATAAAAATAATGTTTGGATTTTTTAGGCAAAATAGTGATGGTTCTATAAACTACTAGATACAATGAGCAGGATTTAGAGGTATGCTTTCCAAACATTTTTAGTAAAAATATTTCCAATATTATAGAAATTTTTCAGATAATAGAAAAAGAAAATTTATTATTTTTTATTAATTTTTAAGTTGTTTTAATTAGTTATACATGAGTGCATGACCAATATAATTAATTTATTTTTATTTGTTCTTTTTGTATATACATGACAGTAGGGTTAGACAAAGGAGAATGAAAGGAAGGGAAAGGGATGGGGTTAGGAAAGACAGTAGAATGAGTTAGATATAACTTTCCTATGTTCATATATGAACACAGCACAAGTGAAACTCGACATCATGTACAACCACAAGAATGGGATCCTACTTAGAATAAATTATACTTAACGTATGTATGATATGTCAAAATATACCCACCTACTCATGAGGCTGGGGTAAGAAGAATCTAAAGTTTTAGGCCATACATCAGCCACTTGGCAAAAAAAAAAAAAAAACACCCGTTTTAAGATTTTTGTTTTTAAAAGAGACTGGGGATGAAGCTCAGTGGCAGAGCACCTCTGGATTCAGTCTCCAATACTGCCAAAATAGATAGAATAAAAAGCTTTTGCAATATGATACATGGAAGCATTGAATAAAAGTGATATTTTCATCTTATCACTGTAGCAATAGCTTGGTGACAATGAGAATGAAAAATTCTATTAGTAACAGTAAAAGTAGATTCTCCTCTTCCTTAGTTTGCTAGTGCTTAAGGAAGTGTTTACTTAATATAATATCACATTGAAAAATATAAATCACTAACAAGTGTCAAAGTGATGTTTACTATGCTGAATATGAATAGCTAATATTTACCAAGAATTTCAGCATTGGTTAATATAATTTATACCCAATTTACAATATGTTTTTGGTAATTCTTTCAGAATGAAGGGATTATTCAGTCTTGATTTCTATAACTATGCAGTTTTATTAAGCAAGTGATAATTATTATTTCCACTGCAGAACAATTAAGAGCCATACATTAATATCCAATACAGTTAAGATTTTGATCAATCATTAGATCTATTCCTCAACCCTCAAGTGACAAAGTGACAAGTATTTGTGGATATTTCATATTGATTATAATTTTTATCACCACTGTACAAAATAATATGGAACTCTGTTTCCATTCTGAATCAACACCACTATCCTTCCTTTAAGTATTAACAAAGATTGAATTACTATGATGACATATTATAACTTTAAAAATATATGCACTCTATGAGTTTTTTTAAAGTCTTTTTTTTTTTTTTAAAAAATGAGTATTTTATTAAATTTAGAAAAAAATCTATAAATGGTGTAATAATAAAATTCAGACCAGAGATTTTATGCAGTATGCACAAAATAAATTTTCTTGCCATTGACATATTGCTGTGGTGATGGTTCTCTGAAACAAGCATTTTAGGAGTAGAACTGATATTTAAAATGTTTCTCAAATACTCCTTTTTTATTCGGCAGTCATATGAGTTAAACAAAATTAAGTGATTAGTATGCGTAATTCATCAATCAAATAGCTACATATATAACTAAAACAACTAAGTTATTTTATTGGCAAAAATCAGCATTTTTTTGTCAATTCAGTTAGACCAAGTTGACTGCTACTATTTCCATGCTTAATGAAGGGCTTTATGATTAAAAAAAATCTAACCCTCAGATATGTTGTTTGATAAATATTCTGACTATTTGAAATAAGTGTGTACATTGTAGCTAAATGGCAAAATGGGATTTGCTTTGTTTGATCCTTTGTTATACAATTATTGTTTGAAAATTCAATAAAATGCTAAACCAAATAAATAAAGCTACTACTACTTATTAATAAAATTTGATGGATTTGTTTGGTGTTATGCACTCTGTCTCTAGACTCTGAAAAAATGCAGCTGTGTGAATTCATTATTAAAGAACTACTTGCAAGGATAATCTACCAAACAAGAGATTAGCAAAACAACTCAATTATTTTAACTCTTGATTATATATTTGATTACATTAAAATGATACTCATCTGTGATGTGCCATGATTCCATTTACACAAGAAAATAATCACTTCACTAGAACATAATCACGTAATAGAATTATTGACTAAACAATCTTACCAATGTATGAAACAATAGATTCTATTTTAGCTTCAATATATAAGATTTGTGATTTTTATATGTTGAAAAATATTTAAATAATTGAATCTAATAGTAGAAAAATAAAATTATTAAATTGTAAATATTAGTTTTTTTTTTTACTGACATGTAAGTTGTAAAATCAATAACAAAAATCTTTTTATTTATGTTTTGGGACTGGGGATTGAACTCAGGGGCACTCAACCACTGAGCCATGTCCCCAGCCCTATTTTTTATTTTATTTAGAGACAGGGTCTCACTGGGTTGCTCAGTGCCTCATTCTTACTGAGGATGGCTTTAAACTTTTGATCCTCCTGCCTCAGCCTCCCAAGCCTCTGGGGATCACAGCTGTGTGTCACCACATCTGGCTCAATAACAAAAATCATAAACCGTAGATTTTATTATAGTAAAATAGTATATTTCTTCTGGATTCAATATACAATTTATTCAGGACATTATGTATTAAATTTTATCTACCCAGAAGATTAATACATTATGTTATACACAATTTTTCTTCTACAAGAATATGAAGAATTTACATTTAACTTTTAAACACCTGTTATATGAGGTATCATATTATCTATGTAATTTTAATTACAATCCTTTCATTTTATTAAATATTCAAGTTTTATCAATAATTTTTGTACTTTGATTTTTCACAGCCATGAGATTTTTATGTTCTTCTCAATTTAATTCCCCCAACTTCCTCTGCAAAGTCTTCTTACACCAATTTTAGTTGTGGGAGCTTTGACTCTTCCCTGTGACCCACACCTTCTAAGACTTTATTTCCATGATTAATACCAATAGTTTAAAGGAACTGGATATCTGGTGACCACTATTAGTATCTCTTTGCATATGAAGTCAAGTTAGATGTTTAGTGTTTCTCCATTATCTTTGAAATAAAAATAATAACAATTTTCTACACAAGTTTAATTAGAAAATTACTTCTGAAGATTAAAATGCTTTTTCCTGCCTTTTTGTTTTTATCATAGAAAATAACACTTTCATAGGAAACAGAAAAGAAATGGCCTCCCTGGCTGCATCTTAGAAAATTAAAAATCACAGGTAATAGCCAGTGGAATTTAGAGGGTGCAAACCTCCTTAGAAAGACCATTATTTTAAGATTAAAAACAAAACATTACAGATAGTAAAAGAATACACATACATATTCTGTATAATTTTAATGGTCTCAGTACATGAAAGCCATTGCAGATGTCACTTACAAGTAATGATCACAAGACAAGAGGTAGGGATCAGAAAAACTTGTGTTATGAGAGATAAGTAAAATAAAATATGGACTATTATCTAATTTGGGCTAAAGGAAAACTAGAAAAAAAATCATTTGTCTATTACTCAGAGTTTATCTTTAGGCTGAATGCCAATTCTTTGTCACCCTATTGAGATTCTGCCTAAACACATACAATATATTCCAAAATATTATTTAATTTATTAAACTCAGACACTTGCCACAAATGAAATTAACTTATCACTTCAATATTTTACACATTTCTTGTATAATTTTCTTTTTTCACCACTATAAAGCAAGATCGATGAAAAAGGGTTTTTATTGCATCTAGATATGCACTGTCAACATGGTAGTTAAAAGTCACCTATTAAATTTAAGTTAATTATATTTTAATAACATGAAAAAATTAGTTCATTTTTAATACTTCAAATATTTGGGAGACACATTTGACTAGTAGCAACTATAGTTGGATATAGAAACTTACACTTCTGTTTGTGGTTATCTTTGTAGTTTGAAATAATTTTTATCCTTAAGTTTTATCCTTCATCATTTAACCAAAAGAGTAGAGAAAGACTCAATATTAAGACATCTCTAGCCACATAAGGACATTTATCCAGAACATTTATCCACATTTTCTTCTTTCTTTTTATTCTCATGAATTACCTGTAGTTAGTTTCCTGAATGGGGAATTCCAGATACAAGCCATTACAGAGGAAAAATCAAAGTCCCTCTTAGAAAAGATAGATTTGGTGAGATACTTTATTGAGGTGATATATATTGAAATAACACTGCAATTTCATTATACTCAGTTTTTAAAGCTATAATTCAGGAAAATATTTTCTCTTATTAGAAACTGCAATTACATGGCAGAAATAATGAATGTAAAAAGGTCAAGTTAATTAGTATACTATAGGAGCATCCTTTTAGAGTTAAAAGAAGAAACATTAGTTTCTCTCTTACATCTAGGGCAAAAAAAAATTGTCAATGAAAATGGCATGATTATTGTTTAGTGAAAGACTATACAATTACCTTATTAAGAGATGACAATTTTTAGTTTTTTAAATTTTATTAAGAATCTGAGTAAGATACGTTTTGTTGATATATTTAAAATATATAATAGGAAGTTGGCATTTCAAGATAAGAAATGGAATAAGTAAATATTGTCAATGACAGAGGTGTGAATTTCTAATCCTACCAAACTGTCCCCACCACTAGGCAAATTAAATATAAGGAATAGAGCTCACATGGGAATGTCTGGAACTGCAATCAGAACTGGAGTGATTCTATGTATAGGTTAAGGAATTGACTTAGTACCACCATATAAGAACAAGTTCACCCCTAATATGCATAATCTGAGAAAAGATTTGAAGAAGCCCATATATTACCTGACTAAATATTTATTTTGTAAATAAAACTAACAGGTACAATAACATTTATTTCATAATAGATTTTACAGTCCCACTTAAATATTATCTTCATAATGAAAAAGTAGAAAAATATGTGTAAATCTGTAGCTTTCAGTGAAAAAATAGCAAAGGTGGTAAATTTCTGTATCTGTGTCTAAGGATTCTTTGGTGGTCCCTATCAAGATATACAGAAAGTGGGATATTTTATCCTTATTCTGACTCAACAAGTTATACTGCCACAGTTTCATAGATAATGGCAAAAGATAGGAGACTCCTAGATAAGAGACAAAGGACTTTATTATTTACAGCAAAACAGTAGCGAGAACATTATCATTTACATCAGTTCACTGAGCCCCAGTTTTCACAATATGATAAAAAATGGGTCATATGATGATTCTTGTTCTCTCAGAGCTTCAGTCTAGATATGATATATTTTTCTATTTCTGTTTTTCTAATTCTGTGTTGTATTTCATCCAATCTGATTCAATATACTCATTTTCAGAATTTTTCTTCCGAATATCCATTTTTTAATTTCCTATTCTTTGTTACAATGTTTACTTTTTAGTATATTTTCTTTTCTTTCATATTTTATCCTAATTCACATACTAGTCACAGAATCTCTATCTGAATTCCAATATCTGAATTGTCTGTGGCTCTGCATCTATTGTCCTTTTTTATATTGATTGAAGCCTTTCAATGTGTTTTTTAGTATTGCTCATAAGTTTTGAATGGGTGCTGCATATTGCTGATTTAAAAAAAAAAAAAAACACGCCTTGAGATCTCTAGGACATATCTTTATCTTCTAAGAAGTTAAAGGATTTTTTTGTTTTTTTTGTTTTTTAACATAGGCATTTATGTTACATTGTTGATCATGTTCTAGTGATCACTTAGTATTTTGGTGTTGAAGCTTGATTTAAAGCTTGTTTTGGCTCTCTTTTCCGCTCTTAAACCTAGGCATAACACTTATTTCTTGGGTATGGCTATACTCCATGGATGTGACCATTGGGGCTATTTTTGACAAATAGTCTAGAATATTGATTAAAGCTCATATACTTAGCCAAATTTGCCAATTTTTTTTAAGAGAGAGAATTTTTTTAATATTTATTTTTTAGTTTTCGGCGGACACAACATCTTTGTTTGTATGTGGTGCTGAGGATCAAACCCGGGCCTGACGCATGCCAGGCGAGTGCGCTACCACTTGAGCCACATTCCCAGCCCCTTAGCCAAATTTTTAACTTCAGGATTAGTCCCACCATCCCATAGCTGCTTAGGATTTGCTTATTTCCATTATGCTCCTGGTTGCTATTGTCAACACTTTTCTTGATATGTACGTAGCATATATATGCATGAGTCAACCAACAAGTAGAGGAAAATTTGTTTATAGAAATTTAATCATTTTTGTTTTGTTTTGTTTTGTTTTGTTTTTTGGTTTTCTTTTTTATTTTTTTATTGGTTGTTCAAAACATTTCAAAGCTCATGACATATCATCTTTCATACATTTGATTCAAGTGGATTATGAACTCCCATTTTTGCCCCAAATACAAGTTGCAGAATCACATCGGTTACACATCCACATTTTTACATAATACCATATTAATGACTGTTGTATTCTGCTGCCTTTCCTATCCCCTACTATCCCCCCTCCCCTTCCCTCTCATCTTCCCTCTCTACCCCATCTGCTGTTGTTTAATTCTCTCCCTTGTTTTTTTTTTTTTTCCCTTTCCCCTCACAAACTCTTATATGTAATTTTGTGTAACAATGAGGGTCTCCTTCCATTTCCATACAGTTTCCCTTCTCTCTCAATTTTTTCAATGTTTTTTTTTTGGTTAATCAATTTTTTGAGTTCTTTACTTTTCAGAGATTTCCCCTGTTTACTGCTTTGCAGCACAAAAATTATAACTTCTGTCTACTAAGACCAGAACTTTTGCTGCTTTGTTACTGCACTCAATTCTACAGAACTCTCTCAGATAAAAAGTTGAACTAAAGTTTAGATAATTTATCTATGAAACCTGATACATGAAAGAAGAATAGATCATTTGTTTATAAACTGGTGTAAACAATATCATACATTGTTGTCAAATTATCTGATAATGCATACATAAGTTCTAATACAATTATATTTAGTATGGTTTAGAAATAAATACCTGTTGATAAGCAAAGTTTTCTGGCAAGTGGATTTGTTGTGTATAAATTAAGATGTGCATTAAACAAATTGTACCAAATAAAAATCTCACTTAAAACACAGACAACCAGGCTGGGGATGTGGTTCATTGCCAGAGTGCCTGCCTAACATGTGTGATGCCCTTGATTCAATCCCCAGCACTAAATAAATAAATAACAGGATAAAGGGGGGGGGAACCTTAAGTGGCCGCAGATTATAGTTAGAATTAATACTCAAAAGACTAAATATGATGTTTTATATATTTAAAGTGTCAAATATTTGAGCTACATAATAGCAGACACCATAATGACAGTTGGGTAATTTTATTTATCCTGCCTCCCTTCTGTTGTAATGTGTTTTTAATGTATTTATAACTATTCTTAAATATTGAAAAAAATTAACATTTTTCACACATGTAAAATTTTCTAACACATCTTTGTTTCTCAGGTAATCTTTTTCATTTTCTTTCAATCATTACATCATACTGGCCCTTTGCCTGCCTTTATTTCCTATAATGTTATCTTTACGTGGAAAAATGAAGGTAGAATCTAAACCAAGATGAAAATGTCTTGTCCTCAGTTTGCAAGTCACTTTAGTTGCAGTTTTGTGCTTGGTGTGTATTAGATACAATATTGTACTATAGAATACTCCAACATGGACATATTGGAAACCCAGCATACATATATTAGAAAATATAAATAAGCGATTTTTAAAAATAAAAACTCTATTTAAATAAATTCAATTTTAGAAAATTTCTAATAGACTTTTGCATAACCTATTTGCATTGAACCTATCTGCTGTTGTAATTAAAATGATTTCTCTTAAATTCATTTTAATGTGCACTCTCTTTTAGGGGTTCATTAAAAAAAAATAATAATTTCCAGGCGTTTTGCACTGTGCTTTCTGAATTTTACTCTGGTTTTGTTTACTTATCTGTTGAATCCAGTAGTCTTAGAGTAGAAGGTGGGTGTATCTGCCAGTGATTCAAGACAGGCAGATAACAGTTCCAATTTAAGATGCTTGTGAAAAAAGTAATTTGACTGTATATAAGGATGTATATGCAGGTGTTTACTAAAAAAATTATACAAGTAAATATTTGAAATAAATTAAAACAAAAATTGGTGATATCCTATGAAATTAAATTATAATCTCACAAACTTACCTATACAATAAACACTCACTCATCTTTTGATATTATTGAAAGAATACTCCAGGAGAAATATATAAAATTGCCATAAATATGGTTAAATGGAAGTAAATTTGTATGGTTTACCATAATCTATGCAGGCCAATCAATTAAGAAGGGGTTTTATTTCTCCAAAGAGAGAACACAGTATCTTCTCATAGATGGTGGTAGTAGATATGAAGATGCAAAAAGTGGCATTTAATGAGAAGTGGAAAGATTTGTAATGTAACATGATATGAAGTGTGAGAAAGAAGACTATGGGAGTAAAAGATATTTGCTTGTGACTAGAACATTTGAACAGATTGTGATCATTTATGAAATATGTAAAAACTATAGTCAAAGAAGTTTTATTTTGTAGGAATGGGGATGCAATAAGTCCAAGAGGATTTTGACTATGCCACTGTCCTGTTTAAGGAACTGCTGAGACATCCAAATTGAGAAAGTTGGGTAGAAATTAGTTAGGCAAACATAAAAAAGGCACCTTAGCTCTTGAGGTGTGGAAGTTGTGAATGCAGAAAACAAAAAATGACCAAAGAGGGAGAATTGCAAACTGTTTTATTTTTTAATATTTTTTTTAGTTGTTGATGACTTTATTTATTTATTTATTTATATGCAGTGCTGAAAATCAAACCCAGTACCTAACACATGTGAGTCAAGCACTCTACCACTGATCCGTAACCCCAGCCCCTTGAAAACTGTTTTTTTTTTTTTCCTAATGAACAATCAGTACTGTCAAATGATGCAGATATTCCAAACAAGGATGGTTGAAAAGCATTCCTTTAGTTTAGTCACATGGAAGTAATTGATGATCAGGATGCATGCAATTAAAGTGGAATAGTTGAAGTATTTCTTTTGTTAGAGTGGGTTGAAGTATGTAATGAAGTATTACAAGTCACTGAAGATGATGAGCTAATTTACGTTTTACATGGAAATGTGTTCATAGTAAATGTTAAAGTATCAGATTCCATGGTAGTGTATATAATAATGTCTATTATATAAGAATTTATGTATGTATACAAACAGGAAAGTATAAAATAATCATAAACATTTAGCATAAACTACATGCCATAGGATTTGCTTAGAATATTATATTATTACTTCAGTGGCTTTCTGTGACAAGTAAAAGGAAACGGAAAGTCTATGTTCTCATAATCAATGAATCAGTGGAGCTAAAAATCAAAATATTCAGGAAATGCTACCACCCCCAAAATCTATGTGCCAAATTTATTTTGAGGATCAGATACATTCACAATTGTTTTGTAATGTCTTATTTATAAAAAAAAATCTTTAAAAGTAAAACATAAAACAACCACAGAAAAGGCTTGGAAACAGAACCTCTCTCATTACATTACCCTGAAATCCCAACTTTTTGAATATGGGTCCATTTTCAAATAATACTAGGATAATGAAAAAAATTCATAAGGAAAAATTATGTTCAAATTTTCAATAACAATTATTCAGAATATCTAGACAATGTTTGAGTATTCATTAAATATTTTGAACATATCTTAAAGTTGATGAGTACATCAATATGTCTAAAATTTCAAAACCTGAAATATGCTTAGTAGGACTCTGCCTTGTTCTATGTTAAGGGAATCCAAGCATGTGAAAACTGATTGGTGTGGATGTGAGGTTTTAATTATCATACATGGTAGTGAAAGTGAATATCAGTTTTGAAAACTGGCCTTGGTATCATTATTGATGTTTAAAAGATTGTGTAGATTGATGTTTAGATAAAATTCAGGCAGGCAGATTCAAAATGGAATGTAAATAATGGGTCAGGGAACCTTCCACATGAACCATGTAATACATTTAATTTCTTTGAGTTGTCCAAATTATTACTCTAATTCTTTCTTATGTTTCTAAACACATTGTGTTTAATTGTTAATTTAAATAGAATTGTAATGAAATAAGAAATCTGTACCAGGAAACAATGAAGATTGTAAATTTCATAAAACAAATATACTTGAATTTGGATTTTATGTGCAGATTATATTTTATATTTAAAATTATTTTCTTGTAGTTTTATGAGTATACATTTAATATTTTTGTATATTTGATTATACATTTTTAGCAATTGTTATGCCCATACACATAAATATTTGACCAAAAAAGTCAATATTGTTGTTTGTATATATAACAATGAATGTAGAAAATCCTGGGTGTTAGTAAATATCCCATTTAAAATATTTCAAGTATTTTTCATCCTGTTCCAGGATGAAATGAAATGGAGGATCAGCCAGCCTCTTTTATGGTTCTGTTTTAATAGGACCAATTCCTCAATAGTTTTTTCTCTTCAAATACTTTTTCACAAGCAACAGTATTCTCCCAATGGCCTCCATTACTGTGATTGACAGAGAATATATAACAAGTTGGCTAATATACCACCACAGGATAAAAAGCAGTGCTGAAGCATTGCCATTTTTGAAGTGGTGGAAGGTGTGAATCAAATTAGCATACAAAGGAGAAAAATCTCTTTGCTAGATACTGCTCCCACTTTCTTTCAAAGTGGCTATATTAAGTTCATTTTGACATCTTATGGTTTTGTGTCTTTTAATTTGGATTAGAATTAACCAGTATCAGACGAGAATGTTTTGAGTGTTGCCATTTGACACGTCTGATATAAAAAGGAAATTGTATTAATTATCGTTTTAGTCCTCAGTACTTATTTACTGGAAATCTCAACAATGGTTTCAGAGAAAAACACAAACTACAAGAAAAGGTTACAGATTTGTGTTCATCATTTCATGTGATAACAACTACCAGGTGAATAATTATCACATGACTAAAGTGGAATTATAAGAAGGATCCTGACATTGGCTTTTAATTAGATTCTTCTGTTTCATTCAATAAATACACCTATGAAGAAAGCCAATAGTTAGTGAGAACTTAAGCTATGCTGTAGCTTTACATAAATTCTACCTATTCCTACACCTTTGCAAAAAAGTTAAATTTATTTCCATTAATAGTTTTACACAACTTTCATTTTCAATAATATCTTCATGTTGTCATTGTTTTGCAGAGTTAACAAAAATGTGCTTATTATAAGTCATAGACTGTGTAAGCTTTTATAATTAATGCATATATTAAAGATTTTGATAATATGAAAAATTATGCTGAGTGTTTTCCTGTAGAAACTCTTAACACATTTGTTCTAATATGAGTTGCTATTTCCTTTATTAAACTTTAGAAATCTGAAAATTTTGATGTTTTAATATTGATCTCTGCTTTTTCAGGGCAGGGATTTTGTGTTTTTTCTCATTCATCACAATTTCCCCATCATTTGGAGCATGTCTTTGCACAATAAACATTTTTTGAGTTCTACAGGAATATTTAAAGTTTTATATTATTTTATTGAGTTATAAAAGTCTTATATTGATTTAGCTTTAACAAATTATACTAAAATATTTTGGTCAATTCTCAGGTTAGTGATAAATATAATCTCCTGAAAATCAAAAAGTATTGTGATGATGTAGATATTACACCACATTATAATTTTGAAATACATTACTACTTAGATAACTTTTAAAATTATTATATCAGCCACTGAGTTAGGCCTCTAAAACATCAATATTCTAAGATTTTATAAACTAAAATATAAAGAATGTATACACTAAAATATAATTTATCTTAAATAAAATAGGGTAAGGATATTCTGGTATTATGCTTTGAAATATAGTATTTTTATGCCAAATTTCAACCCAAGAAAAATAAAATGGGCATTAACTATTTCTTTGTAATTTGATTCTTAAGAGATAGCTTCCCTCTCTAAGTTCATAGAGCACTCATAGGTGCATCATGATCTCCATAACTTTCATCTTCATTCCCAGAGAATTTCCAGGTCTGCTTTGTGCAGAGCTGATTAGTGCTTCATTGCTGCTGCTAACTACTTTTCTTCATTGTCTTTGCTAACTGATATTTACTTCAGATCCACGTATATTTTTTTAATATTTTGGTTTCCTTAAATTTCTAATTTATCCCCAATTTTCTCCATACTACTATATATCTGTGGTCTTTTACATCTCTGAAGGTGTTTGTAGATATTAATTTGTGATGATGTACACTTCCTCTGAGTCTCCATGGTAATATATTCTTTCCTTTGAAATTTCAAGGACACACACTCTTTTGTTGTTTGTTTATTTTATTTATTCAGTTAACAATGTAGCTATCTTGGCCAGTATTCATTATGAAAAAGAGTTTCATAGGATTCTTTATGGTAACTGAACAAAACCAAATTCAAACTGACTCAAGTAGAGAAGATAATTTATTATCACAATACTAAAATTTTCCAGCAGTAAATCGGAGATGGATAGATTCAAGGACTCAATGACATTATCAGAAGTCACTCTACTTAGCTCATGTACTCCATTTAATGTGGTCTCATTTAGGAAGCCTCTTATGTATTGGCAAGATTGTCTTCATATGGTTTACTCTAAGAAAATTCACTGAAAGAGCTTAATTTTTCCATGCTATGGTTTCACAAAAGCTATCGTGATTGATTGGATGATCTGCTCAGGATATTCATGAAGCAGTCACTTTCGTTAGTACTAATTAAAAACCTATTAAAAGTTTGAAAAAAGTTTGGTATTAATTCTAACTTGATCAAGTCATTTGAAATTTTAGGGCCTCCAATTCTTCAGGTATAACAAAGTTATTATATTATATTTTCTCTAAAATCCTGATCTTATTGTTTGTTATATAGCCTATGAGTTGATACTGTGTGTATTGTTACCCCTGTGAGCCTCTGTTTCTTAAGCATAAAATAAGGTGCACATTACTCTCATTTCTGAGAGAAAGCACCATGAAGTATTATGTAGACAAGATAAGTTTTCATTTCACACTGCAAGAACCATACTTGGGATCATTTTGTTCAATTGATTTTTATTCAAATTCTCATTAAAAACTTAACTTAAAACAAAGAAAAAATCCATTGATCTTATTTATTTTAGCCATTTAAATCCCATTTAGATATAAGTTAATATATTCAATCTTTTTTTATTCTGTCTTCTTAGCCTTCAAAAACTAACAATGCTTTTTTTGAGTGACCCAACTTGCCTGAGACATAAGAATAATGAAATAATGGCAGCTACTGTTTTAGTGCTTACTTTAAACCAATTAATTAAACTATAACCTACCATTTAAGTACAATAGACAACCATAATTATTTTTTTGAAAATAATATATGTGGAAATCCAGTAATACATGCTTTAATTTTCACCATAGTAGTAACATGTTAATGTAGCTGTTGACTATTTGTGTGGAGTATAGAAAAATCATGTGATGTTTTAGCTGCATATTAATTAGTGATTGTCACATGGGTCCTGAATTATATGATTTTAGAATATATTTGCTGTTGCTTTTATAATATAGGTTAAATAATTCAGCATTTTCATTTTCATCAGATCAACTGGGATATGTACATTATTTGTTTCTGTTACTCATGAAACAATATTTAAGGTATTTTACTCTATAACAAGTATATCTAACTTCTGCCTTCCCGATAAGATCAGGAATTTAGAGAAAATATAATAACTTTGTTATACTTGAATAACAAATATATTTTGCTTCTGACTTTATCCAGCAAGTATTTAGCCTATCAGATGGGCAATTTACTATAAATTTCATCCCATAATACTTAATCTTTTTCTCATCAAACTTGCAGTGTTAAATGAAAATTGTACCATCTTTGCATGAACAAAAACTCTCTTATTCACTTTTTTGCTTTCTTCCACATATCCCATGGCATATTATATTATACAATTTGTAGGTGAGGCATTGTTCATAGAGCCCCTGGAAGAATGCAGTGATAATGTAGATTCATTCTTTTGTTTTATGATACAGTAATTACTCACAGTGTTATAGTTAAATTGTAATGGGAACTGTGCAACTGTCACTAGTAAAATGTATTCTTTGAGTGTGGTGGGTATGTAGATATGATTTGGAGACTTGCTGAATGGGAAAAACATTGAATGCCAACTCATAACAAAGGAATTCTTATGAGTAAGGCAGACTAGAAGGCAGTAGAAATGAGTTCTTTTGATATGCTTGTCATTCTTAAAATGGTTTCTGAAGAAGAATTGAATTTGTATGAAGCTTATTCTCTGATTATCTACTTAGTGACTATTTTAAGTATTTCATGAAAAGCCAATGAACTCTATTGCTATAAAAATGAATGATACTTTTTGCTGGGAGCCATTAGCCAAGTAGGTATGACAATTTCCTTGCCAGTGTACCCCATGTTGCTTAGTGGAAGGACTCGTGGAAATAGGACATTTTGCAGTGACATTGCATGTAGGTGACCTTGCTCAAGGACCAGGGCGGATCCGGGTTTAGGGTGTTCCCGGTTTAGGATAATCTGGGTTTAGGGCGTTCCCGGTTTAGGACTTTCCAGGTTTAAGGTTATTCCTGCTGGGAATAGGGCGTATCCTGCTGCCTGAGTTCCCCTTGAGTTCTCACGGGATTCAGACAGTATTTTTTGGGAGACAGAAGCCCAGTGGGGGTGGATTTGGGCAGAGAATGTGGATTTCCCCAGAACGCGATTGTAGACGGCTGGTGTGAGTTCGGGAATAAAGAGTTGCTGTTTGAATCTACAAGCTGTGTGGTGGCTCATGATTTTGTGCCCAGCCAGACTGCGGCATTTGGCGGCCCGTGCGGGGAACTTCTAAAGCTTGGAGGTAAGTGAAATTGCTCGCCCCTGAGGAAGAGCGAAAGAATGGGTGACCAATTCAAAAAACAATGTGTTCTCGTTTTGATTTATTTTGTTTTTATTTCAAGTTGCCTGTTCCTAGAACTTTCTCAGGCAAACTGGGGAAAATGGTTGAATCAAGGTTTGAAGTTGTTCACCTCCGAGCAAGAGAAATTGTTAGAGGAAGGAGGCACCCCAGTGAGACCAAGAACAATTAGGGCATATGTTGATACAATACAAAAATGTAGCCCATGGCTTTTTAAAGACGAGTTATTAAGTATATCAATGGGACCATCATGGTATCCTGTAGAAGGATTTTTCTTCAACAAGAAAGAGATGGCTAGTTCTGTTTACTATATTTGTCTAAGATCTTGGTTTTTACAGACATCTGATTAATTTACAAAGCTAAAGTGTTAAAATATCAACCACTAAATATAAAATCAAGTACTCTTTACTTATTAAGTTCCATAAGGTAATATATTTAAACATTATGTGTGTTTTCATAAATTGGTAAATGGAAAAATGTTTAATATTGCTTTGTGTCTGTGTCTTTGCTAAAACAAGGTTACTAAGTGTTAAGATTCTATCATGTGTAATTTATATACAAAGAGTAGAAAAATTTTCAGTTGGGTTTCAATTATAGTATTATAGTATCATAAAAAACATGAAAGTCTTTCATCTTATTAAAGTGGAGTAATTTGTCTAAATCAGAAATTTTATAAGAGTTGTTTCAAAATGTGAATTTATAAAAAGGGTTAACGGTTAAAAAAGAGAGAAAAAGATTCAAGATGTGGAAATATATTTTAATATAAAAGGTTAAAGGAAAAAGAAATGTTTCTAGATGAGATAATCTCTGTGTGGTAAAGTAAAAAGTTGTAAAATGCCATTTAAAAAGATTTTGAGGAAACTAGACTTACTTTAAAAGCTTGAGAAAGGAAGAAAGAAGAAAAAGGTATTTGTACATGGCAGATTGAGACAAAGCTTCTCAATGGAGTTAAAAAAAAAAAAAGCCTTTGGTTGAAGGGCAGCCATGTAAACTAACATTAAAGCGATTTAAACAGAATCTAAGCCTCGTTTAAAAGAGTGAAGTTGTAGGTGGTGAAAAAGTACATTTAAAAGTACAGTATAGATGATAATTAAAAGGCTTTAAAAGGTTAAATTGAAGGTGGTCGAGATACCTTCATGGCGGAAAAAAGATTGCTTTATTGCATCATTCGAAGCCTAGTTAATCTTAAAGGCATTACTTAAAAAATGGGAAGATAATAGGATAAAAGATATTTAGATAAAGAAGATTAAAAATTTAAAGTGAAAAACTTTAAAGACAGAAGTATAGAAAGTTAAAAAGAAAAAAGATAAAGAAGATGTAGAAAGATAGAAAAGATGTAGGAAGACAAGAATTTTAAACCCACAAAATAGGAAAAAAAAAAAAAAAGGAGGAAAAAAGGCAACTAAGGGTAAATATACAAACCTTAGGAAAAAAAAAAGAAGATAGAAATAAGATAGAAAATGGTTGAAAATGTCAAGTAAAGGTATTTCAGATAGAAAATGCAAGAAGCTAAGACAACTATTAGATACAGACATATACTTATTAAAGCAAAAAGAGGGAATTGGAAAGGGGTATATATCCCCCAAAGATAAACTTAAAATAACCCTTTTTACTCTAAACTTTTTAAATTTGGATTCATCAGGACTTAGTGCTGCGGAAAGGCATATGTATCCAAAAAATGTACATAAGCCTAAAGTACTTTGGAAAGATATTCTAACAGGACAATGGAAAGGTCCTGACCCAGTGATTGTCTGGAGTCGGGGGTCTGTTTGTGTTTTTCCACAGGGAGAACAGCAGCCCATTTGGATTCCAGAGAGATTAACTAAAACAATTTCTACAGATCGAAAAGAAGATGATTTGACTCAAATCCATAACAGCTGATATCCAGAACTCCAGCTTGGCCATTCTTACATCTGCGACAGTGATTAACCAGGATGCTTTTTTCAATAGCTATTTTATTATTGCATTTTTCCACATCATAAGGTTCTATTTTTATTTTTTGAGCTCATACAAACCTAGGTTAATGTTTTTCTGATCAGTTTTATTTTTTGACTGTGGAGTTTTTAAACATTGCAATGGAGATTTCACCTAGGTAAAGCTACAAGGCCTTTACTATTTTCTTATGTGTTGTACGTTTGTGTACACTCTTGTGTTTTGTGTTGTATGTCTGTATGTGCGTATGTCCATATTTCTTATATGAGGAGCGCTCATGAAAAAATGGATCCGAATTATTATTATTTTTTTTTTTTCACGTGATTTAAATGGTTTAATTTAAATTAGGTAAACAGCTGTTAAGGATTGTTTTTAAAGTAGGTCAACAGATCTGTTTGTTTACTTTCACCTTTCCTTTTCATTATATTTAATAATTCTTTTCAGGATAATGTCTCTTTAGCATCATTGCCAGAATTCCTATTTTCATCCCAGTGCCAGTGAAGACAAGGATAAAACCAAACTACAGCTTCTATGATAGCTATCACAGTAAACTGTATAAACTGATGCATCAATGAATATAACTCAACAACTAATGCTCAATCAAGGAGTCGATTTACTTTGGTAGGAAATGGACATATTGATAGATTCCTCCGCTTTGAACTGCCAGCATTACCACAATTCGCTGCACCAAACGATAGTTACATAGTCCAGGCAAGTTCAAATATAGTATTTTTATGCCAAATTTCAACCCAAGAAAAATAAAATGGGCATTAACTATTTCTTTGTAATTTGATTCTTAAGAGATAGCTTCCCTCTCTAAGTTCATAGAGCACTCATAGGTGCATCATGATTTCCATAACTTTCATCATCACTCCATAACTCTATTATTAAATATCCTGTCATACTAATCAATGACCTATTCAAACAAACAAATTTTTCTATAGTGCTATTTCATTGACACAGCTTAAGGTAATTGAGGAAACAGGTTGAATCTGTCATATAGCCTCTAGAGGAAATAAATATATGTAAGAGAACCAACATGAAGTTTTAGCAGCCTAAAATATTTGTGGTTGTCAAACTTTGGCTCCTTGTGTGTTGATACATTGGAAAGATGTATTTTTTTTTATTGATTTTCAAACTGTGTTATTTATGCTTTCTTCCATTGATTTAAATAAAAAAGAATGTTTACCCTTTAGACAGTGTTAATTTTCTTTAAAAAATGCCATCTAAATATACTATAGTTCATCCACAAGCTTTTTGTAGCCTAAAATGTTCATTCTAACAGCACGTGGCAATGTCAACAGCATTTGAGATTGGCCAGTTGAAAACCATTTTGTCCTGTTGATTTAACTCCCATAATTAAACCTGCTCACTACGGCTGCTACATAGTATGCTTTTCAGCTACAATGACCTGTGCTGTTATAAGAAATGAGTTTTGGAAATTGTCTTTATTCTCCTAAATAAAGTTAGTGCATCCAGATTTGGAAACTGACAGCAGTAATATCCCCCAACTAAAGCTAGAGCTTAGCCCTGTTATACTTATTAAAAAGCCTATTCATACAAATTAAATCCATTCCATATCCTGGCCTCTGATGACAGCTCCATTTTTTTCCCCCTCTCTTGTCTGGTTTGAATTACCTCAAGTCTGTACCCAGAAAGAATTTATCCCTTTCAAGAGATTCTCCAAGCCTATAATAAATTCGCATGGGTCGTCCCATCAATGTAGTGAATTTGCATTATTATTTCATTATGAATAGGAAAGAAAGCGGATTAGATCTTTTCCAGCATTGGCAGGGCCTAATTCAACCTGAACACATGATTAAAGCTGGCATTTATGACTATAACTGTCAAAGAAAACTAATTGTAAACTGAGAGCTGTGGATAATTATGGCTTTTGCTATTAAACCATTTCTCTCCTATTTATCACAGAACCAACTACAGACTTCACTACTGTTTGCATTTAGTTCTCTGATTACTATGAACCTACTTATGCAAATTAAAATCGATCTATATTCTCAAATTGAAGGCTTTGGTTAGATTTAAGTTCAATCATGCTTTGGTATGTGTGTTTTCTTTTCCTTTTAAAATATTTTGAAAAGGGTGAAGTGAAACTAAAATCACTGTGTCAAAATTTATTTTTAATTAATTAAAAATTGTTTTAATTATAAATCCTGGAGCCACTGCCTGGTAATCAGTTCAATACATATCCTATTTGAATTACATTATATAATTATGTATATACACACACACAAACACACACACCATGACCTTTAGAACTTGTACACACACATTTTGTTTAAATAATTAGAGAGATAAATAGCTATGTATTTAGAAAACACACATACAAGTATGACTATACAAAAGTATGTGTCTAACATAAACATACCATATGTATATGATAGACATTTGCATATATGTCCATTTATATTTGTATATAAGTGTACAGAAAAAACTTATGCATATATATATATATATACACACACACACACACACACACACACATATTAACACCCTAATACATACAGTTAATATTGCCACTAAACATTGTCAGTCCTGCATTATATACTATAAACCTTTATAATTTTATGGGAAGCTGTATGAGGTAGTGGCTAATCATTAAAGCTCTAAATCATGTATTCTTAAGATTCAATTTCACTTTTATTGTTTACCAGCAATGTATATTTAACATACTTTTCTCATTTTAAAAAATGTGTAAATATTATTTTTTATAAATATTATTCTGTGGGGTAATTAAATGAAATGATTAATGTAAACTAACTTGAACACAATAAGTGCTCAATAAATGTTATCTTTTAGATAATTTTATCAAATGTTATTCTTATGACTATGAATCATGGTTTTTGAATGAATTTATGTGGCAATGTATTTTAATGTTGAGACAAAAATAATGACAGGTATAATTTTACTATATACTTAAATTTTATGACATTCTCTTCAGCAAAGGCAATTATTTAAAAGCTTAAGTAGAAGAATTTAATTTTCTAACTTCAACAACTATTTATGAATGATAAATAACATACCAAAGTGGGAAAATTTTTCTTTTGTTTAGTGCCCAAAATTCCAATTCAGAAGATAGTTTTAGTAAATCATATGATATTGTACTGATAAATGAATAAAATGAATTATACCATGATAAAAGTAGAAAACTTTAAAATATCAAACAGTGAGAAATTTAACTATGGTGGGTATATTTTGCAGCATGCACAGACACACCTTATTTTATTACATTCACTTGCATCTTTGGAAACAAAATGTTCATTTAGAAAATACAATAAAATTTTGAAAATGAGAATGTTATTTAAAATGCTTGGCTCAAATATCAGTTTTTATCTATCACCCTTAAGAGTAATAAAATTTTATTGGTAACCACTCAGAAATATTGAAACCTGAAATCATGGTTTATGGAATACTGCAACTGTATCAAGTTTTGAAATTTAACCTGCTCAATAAGTGAGAATGATTAAAATTATTAATTTATACAATAAAAATAACAATTTACAACAAACATTAAGTACACACAAATACACACACAAAATTTAACATGAAGACTTAAGTATCAAGATCTGTTTTTAATATATATTTATGTATGAAAAAAGAACCTTGATGTTATTTCTGGTCTTAAGCCCTTAAGGGAAAGAGTGTGTTTGAATGTTACCTTTCCATCTTTCTGCATGGACATAAATATGTTGGCAGTTACAGTAATAATGCACACACATTTTAGGTAGCACTTTTCAATTTACTATTAGCTCTTAATATTGATCCATGTGTTCATATGTCCTTTTCATTTAAATGATACCTCAAAATTCCATTGAAATGATATGCCATAATTTACTTAAACTATCCTCTTGAGAGAATTTTGTTTTAAAATTGTCATAGCTCTGATGACCACTAAGAACATCTCAGAGCATTTTCCTTTATTTTAATTATTTAGTTAAAATTAATTATTTGGAAACAGATTACAGGTCTTTATTTTTATTTTTTGGGGGGTGGTGGTGCGGATACCAGGGATTGAACTCAGGGGCACTCGACCACTGAGACACATTCCCAACCCTATTTTGTATTTTATTTAGAGACAGGGTCTCATTGAGTTGCTGACTGCCTTTTTTTGCTGAGACTGGCTTTGATCATCCTGCCTCAGCCTCAAGAGCAAGAGCTACTGGGATTACAGACATGTGCCACTGAGCCTAGCCAGACTACATTTTTTAAAGGCATAAAATTGTGATTTTTGAAAGCTTTTCCTTATTATTCTTCAAAATTATGGTATATATAACAACCCTTTTCCTAAAAATATTAGGTGTTGATTTCATTTTATTTTTATGTTGTTGAACTATTAGTGGAATATAAAATTTTTCACAGGCTTTTTAATTTTTATTTTTTTAATTTCAATACATTTTGTGAAAATTTTTTATTATGCAGTATTTACATTAGATAAAAAGCAATAAATTGTAAATTGCAGCTTGTTTTGTTCATTTGTTTGTGTGTTTGTTTTTTAAAGGTCAGGATCTTGCTATGTTGCCTAGTCTGGCCAGGAACTCCTGGGTTCAGGCTATCCTTCTGCTTCAGCCTCCTTCAGCCTCCTTTTTTTTTCATATTTTATTTTATTATTAGTTGTTCAAAACATTACAAAGCTCTTGACATATCATATTTCATACATTTGATTCAAGTGGATTATGAACTCCCATTTTTACCCCGTATACAGATTGCAGAATCACATCGGTTACACATCCACGTTTTTACATATTGCCATACTAGTGACTGTTGTATTCTGCTGCCTTTCCTATCCTCTACTATCCCCCCTCCCCTCCCCTCTCCTCCCATCTTCTCTCTCTACCCCATCTACTGTACTTTATTTCTCTCCCTTGTTTTTTCCCCTTTCCCTTCAGCTCCTCTTATATGTAATTTTGTATAACAATCAGGGTCTCCTTCCATTTCCATGCAATTTCCCTTCTCTCTCCCTTTCCGTCCCACCTCTCGTCCCTGTTTAATGTTAATCTTCTTCTCATGCTCTTCCTCCCTGCTCTGTTCTTAGTTGTTCTCCTTATATCAAGGATGACATTTGGCATTTGTTTTTTAGGGATTTGCCAGCTTCACTTAACATAATCTGCTCT
The DNA here is from genome assembly GCF_001458135.2 of Marmota marmota marmota. Classification (NCBI taxonomy): domain Eukaryota; kingdom Metazoa; phylum Chordata; class Mammalia; order Rodentia; family Sciuridae; genus Marmota; species Marmota marmota. Next base: position 63,764,451 of record NW_026000026.1, on the reverse strand, counting down.
AGTGACATCCATTTCCCTGCAAATGCCATGATTTTGTCATTTTTTAATGCTGAGTAATACTCCATTGTGTATAAATGCCACATTTTTTTTAATCCATTCATCTATTGAAGGGCATCTAGGTTGGTTCCACAGTCTAGCTATTGTGAATTGTGCTGCTATGAACATCATTGTAGCAGTATCCCTATAGTATGCTCTTTTAAGGTCTTCAGGGAATAGTCTGAGAAGGGGAATAGCTGGGTCAAATGGTGGTTCCATTCCCAGCTTTCCCAGGAATCTCCATACTGCTTTCCAAATTGGCCACACCAATTTGCAGTCCCACCAGCAGTGTACAAGTGTACCCTTTTCCCCACATCCTCGCCAGCACTTGTTGTTGTTTGACTTCATAATGACTTCCAATCTTACTGGAGTGAGATGGTATCTTAGGGTGGTTTTGATTTGCATTTCTCTGACTGCTAGAGATGGTGAGCATTTTTTCATGTACTTGTTGATTGATTGTATGTCCTTCTCTGAGAAGTGTCTGTTCAGGTCCTTGGCCCATTTGTTGATTGGGTTATTTGTTTTCTTATTGTTTAATTTTTTGAGTTCTTTGTATAGGTCTGGATATTAGGGCTCTATCTGAAGTGTGAGGAGTAAAAATTTGTTCCCAAGATGTAGGCTCCCTATTTACCTCTCTTATTGTTTCTCTTGCTGAGAAAAAACTTTTTAGTTTGAGTAAGTCCCATTTGTTGATTCTTGTTTTTAACTCTTGTGCTATGGGTGTCCTATTAAGGAATTTGGAGCCCGACCCCACAATATGTAGATTGGAGCCAACTTTTTCTTCTATCAGATGCAGAGTCTCTGTTTTGATATCGAGCTCCTTGATCCATTTTGAGTTAACTTTTGTGCATGGGGAGAGAAAGAGATTCAGATTCATTTTGTTGCATGTGGATTTCCAGTTTTCCCAGCACCATTTGATGAAGATGCTATCCTTTCTCCATTGCATGGTTTTAGCCCCTTTATCAAATATAAGATAATTGTAATTTTGTGGATTGGTCTCTGTGTCCTCTATTCTGTACCATTGGTCCACCCACCTGTTTTGGTACCAGTTCCATGCTGTTTTTGTTACTATAGCTCTGTAGTATAGTTTGAAGTCTGGTATCGCTATACCGCCTGATTCACTCTTCCTGCTTAGAATTCTTTTGCTATTCTGGGTCTTTTATTTTTCCATATGAATTTCATGATTGCTTTATCTATTTCTACAAGAAATACTGTTGGGATTTTGATTGGCATTGCATTAAACCTATAGAGGACTTTTGGTAAAATCTCCATTTTGATAATGTTAGTTCTGCCTATCCATGAACAGGGTATATTTTTCCATATTCTAAGATCTTCTTCTATTTCTCTCTTTAGGGTACTGTAGTGTTCATTGTATAAATCTTTCACCTCTTTTGTTAGGTTGATTCCCAAGTTGTTTTATTTTTTTTGAGGATATTGTGAATGGGGTGGTTTTCCTCATTTCCATTTCAGAAGATTTGTTGCTGATATACAGGAATGCCTTTTTTTATGCGTGTTGATTTTATATCCTGCCGTTTTGCTGAATTCATTTATTAACTCTAGTAGTTTCTTTGTAGATCCTTTTGGGTCTTCTAGGTACAAGATCATATCATCTGCAAATAGTGATAATTTAAGTTCTTCTTTTCCTATCTTAATGTCTTTAATTTCTTTTGTCTGTCTAATTGCTCTGGCTAGTATTTCGAGAACTATATTGAATAGAAGTGGTGATAGAGGGCATCCCAGCCTCCTTAATAGATTGGATTACAGGAACTTTGCATCTCTTACTTAAAAACACATTAATTAATAATAGGTGAAAGATGAAGTTACCAAACCAATGGCTGTGAAATCAAGTTCATTTTTTGTATATATGTTAAATGATATTTGTTTCATTTCAATTTCTGAGAGTTTGTTAAAGAACTTCTGGATCCTGAAAGACCAATGGTAAGTAAATAAGTTACATTTGCATTTCAGAAGTCTTAATATTAGATGACAACTCATGTGAACACTACTGATGGAAATTTGTCTCATTAGATAAAGCATCAACTTCAAATATATTTAGCTTCCTAATTGTGGTTAAAATTTAAAAATAAATTTAAAGATCTTTATTTCTATGTATTGTGGATTTTCTTAGTTTGTATACTAGTTTTCATTAAAATTGAAGCTTACAAAGTAAGTAGCTTAAATATATACACATATTTTCTATTTCAGAAAATGGAGGGTATAGACAAAAGTTATTCACTCAACAAGGCTAGCATCACTTTGAACAAAAGAGGCATATATTTTCTCATAATGACATTGTCATAACTTACAGTAATGCAGTGAGGATTCACAGTAAAGTTTTTCCTACGAAATAGTTCTCAGACCCAAGTGTGGTAGTTTACTCCTATAATTCCAGCTTCTTAGGAGACTGAGGGATGAGGGTTGTAAATTTGAGGCCAGCCTGGGCAACTTAGTGAGACCCTGGTGTGTAGCTCAGTGGTAAAACACTGGCCTCGAATGTGCAGGCCCCAGGTTCAATCTCCAGTACCATTTAAAAATAAATCAATGATTTTCAGATGAATTTTGTTTAACTAATTTTCCATAGGAAACAAATTCCAGTGTGGACTTGTTCTTATAAGAGCCTTTAAATCTGTGAAATATGTATTTATTCTAATAATGTATGGTAGGGAAATCTCCAGATCACTGAAATGTATGTTTATAATACTTACCTGATTCTGGGATATAGAAAAATTTTCAATATGAAATATGCTTTAATTGTGAATTCATTGTTTGAAAATAGTAAACCTCATTTCAATTCTTTCTCTTATCAAGAAAACATCTTTGCAGTGTCCACTCATTAATATAAAAATGGATTCTTCTGAACTGTTGTAGTGACTATAAGTTGCTCAAAGTGTTACTTGATATTTGTGTATATGTATATATGTGAACACACGCATATAAGTGTGTGTGTGTGAGTGTGTGTGTTTGGTGCTGGGGATCAAATCTAGGAATCTAGGGCTTCAGTCATGGTCAATTGCTCTACCTCTGAGTTACACCTGATCCTTTTAATTATTTTATTTGATTTTACTTTGAGACATGGTCTTGCTAAGTTGCCCAGGCTTGCCTAAAACTTATGATCTTTTTGCTTCTGCCTCCTTATTAGTAGCTGGGTTTACAGGTATGTGCCACGGTCCCCAACTCCAACATTGTATACATAGTAAGTAAATTCATTAGATGCCTTGTTAGGAGTTCATTCATTGATTATCCTTATTGAGAAAATTTAGAAGGCTCAAATGCAAAGAAGTTATCATAAATAAGACACAATAAGGATTAAAAAGGAAAATATTTTACACATCCGTTTGTTTTTTCAGGAAGTTCTTGACACCCAAATTAAAAGGAAAAAAAAACATAAAAGAAAAAAACACAGTAGGTGTATCCAGGGGTCAATAATAGGTAATATATCATTGGTCAATTGTAACCTCAACCATTTTTCCAATATTAATAAACAAAAGTATATAACTTAAGTGACAATAAGAAACACTGAAGCCACAGAATATTATAAGGGACCATGGGAATTGAGCAAATTTTACATAACTGAATAGAAAACCTATGATAAAACCCAGAAATATAGATGCTTTCATGGTTTTAGATAGGAGGTTGTTGTGATGAAAATTATTTTTTAATGTAACTTGTATCATTTAATGAAAATGCAAATCTTGTGATCCAATAGAAATCTAGGCTTTTTGTGCTGAAAAATCTTCCAGTATATGAGTTTGCCATAATTTATTTCCTGACTTCCCAGTGGATATAAAATAAGATTTTCTTACATTTTTCAGAAAGTATTGCTGTAATTCCCCAAATGAGAGGGACAGTGTAATTCCTAGAAGATGAATAACTAGGTCAAATGATAGGTAGTTTAAAATTTTTTCCAGATGCTTCTGAATTCTAAGAGTTTCTAAAATCCTAAACCAGCCTGTTGTTGAGATTGCCAGTCTTATCAGAGGGCTGAATGGATTAATAAGTAATTAACAGATTGTGTGAATAGATACAACATATTTTCCCCATAAAACTAGAATAACACCTATCACCAGGCTGATGAGGATTCCAGCATGAAGCTGAAATGAATGGATGCATGCATATTGAGAAAGTAACGTGCCTTCATTTATTTGCTATTTTAATAAATATCAGTTAACTACTCTGTGCTGGTAGATGATAGTTTCAGTAAAAATTCTGCATTTTGCTAATTAGTTTATCAAATTTTCAAAGTTACAAAGTAGAAGAGAGAAAAGGCATAGGTCCACTGAAATTCTGGGGAAACTGAAGGTTTACTACATGCTGAATATGTATTTGGAAACCTACTTTGGTTGAACAAACAAAATAACAACAACAAAATTTTCAGAATATAACAAAAAAAAAAGGAGCAAAAGAAAATTGGGGGCTTTTATTTCTTAATTTTTTGCTTGAATTATTTGATTAGTTTCTTCATCTTTTTTCTTAACCTAAATGCATCTTAAACACATTTATCTTATGAGCTAAAACATATTTTGTTTAAAGTAGTACAATCTGATTCTACTTCATTCTTCTGCCTCTGCTATTTTCTGATGTTTCCTTTGGGCATTTGCTCTTGTAATTATCTAGAGCACTATACAGCCTGAGATGCCCGTGAGGATGCTGTAAATGATGACCCTGTCTTCCCAGTACAATCATTAATCCATCCTTTATGTTGATGTAGTAAAAGGAACATCAGGCATAGAACATATGAGAGGAAAAAGTAAAAATGTTCAATTTATCAAGGTCTAAAATGAACCAAAAGCATGCAATAGGAAAAATACATAATTTAATGAACAAGTGTTTAAATGAGAAATGACTGGGAGGTTTTCCTGACAGAGAAGTAGATGTGATTTCCATCAATTTAAAAAAGTGAAAAAACACTGCGCCCATACTTCTCAATGAGACTTTTAGAAATAAATGTCAAAAATGAAATATTCTATTCGTGTGCCCACTTTCAGACAGAGAATTCAAGATGATGTCAAATGGAACAATAACACTGAAGTTGAAGAGTTCAGGAAGACTTCACAAACTGAAGGTCTGCTGCTCAGACAGAGCTCACAAAATATTCATTCAATTGAAATATAGTTTTAAAATTATGCCATTAATTAAAATACAGCATATTTCTTATTAAATCTTAACTTCTGGCTTTTCTTGAAATATCTGAATACCTGGCACGTTTGACACAGCTGAGAAATAGTGTACTTTGTCTAGGCTGCCATGATCTCTCTCAATCTGAAATGAGCTCTAAACCTGACATTCAGTCTTAATTCCCACAGAACATTGTTTTTTTCTGTTGTTTTTCTTTTCCTTGGACAAAAAAAAGTGAAAAATGAAAGAAAAGGTGTATGTTTTTATTAATATTTATTTTTTTAATTTTTCAGGTGGGCACAATATCTTTATTTCATTTTTATGTGGTGCTGAGAATCGAACCTAGTGCCTCACGCATGCTAGGCGAGCATGCTACCAGTTGAGCCACATCCCCAGCCTCAGGTTTCATGTTTTAAGAAAAATGAGGGAGGAACTTTTTTGTGGATTTTTTTTTAACTTTTTAATATAACATACCATATATGCCCTGAATCAAAATGGCATTTTTGTAAGTTGAGTCCAAACTTCCTCATTTACTTTTTGCTGATTAGGTTCTGTTAGGTTTTTCATTTGTAAGATATTCAGAGAACTAGAACTGGAATTTTGGTTCAGGTTTGGAGGATAAATGACAGTGCCAAGTATCAGATGTTCTGTAGTACAGATCTGCAATGATCCTGAAGATCCATGTGGTAAAGGCTTGGTCCCCAGCCTGTGGTCCAAATGGGATGTGATGATTTTTTGTAAGAGATGGGGCCTGCAGGTATATCTTCTGGTATTGAAGGTGTACCCTTGAAAAGTGCCGGTTTTCTGTTCTCACGACTAAAAGGCTCAGGGGTCACTCCAGTTAAACTGGGCTAACTGGGCTGCACGAAATAATCACACAAGAGACACAATACCTTTCTCTTTGGGGTCGCTGTGACGGCTCCTCTGACCTTAAGGGTCTGCAGGAAGAGAGAGAGTGAGAGCACTCGCTGACCCCTTTTATTGAGGAGAAGCTATTCAAATGAGGCAAGGGGTCAGGTTTCAGGGGGCTGAGTCTATCTTCATGATGTCCACTGTCAGCAGGTTGACTGACACCTGGGTAGGCCACACCCAAGAGCACAGTAAGAGAAGGGAACACACACACACAAGGCATTTCCCTGGAAGATTCTATCCTAAACAGGGCAAGGGGTTATATTACAAAGGAACAGGTGAGCATAGCTTCACCCAGGGGGCTGTAGCAAGATACACCCATGCACGAGACTCTGACCCTCAAGCCCAAGAAGGGTGGGGAAAGCTCTGCCACATTTCTGCAACTGAGTGCCTCAGCACCCAGCTGAGGAGTGTGATTCAGTCATGTGTAAGGTTGGTCTCCCACAGAAAAGGATACTAGAATTTGAGACCCTTCCTCTTCTGCTCTTTCATCTCTCCATCATGAGATGAACAAGTTTACTCTTCTATATGCTCCCTACCACAAAGTATTGCCTTACTACAGAACCAAAATAACAGGACTAAATGGTAATGTTGAGAAGTATATAATGTGACTATGAGTCAAAATAAGATGTTTTTCTTTATAAGGTGAATATTTCAGAGATCTTGTTACAGCAACACAAAGCTAAATAACACAAAATATTAAGTCCCTTGCAGAGAACAAAAATGAATAACAATAATATCTTATTGACTATGTTTTCAGTGCAATGAGAATTGAGGGAAAAAAACCTGATAAGTCCAATGACCATTTAATGATTTATAAGCATGTGGGACCAATGTAACTATCTTGGAAGCCCATGTAAGCCAAAGAAGAAAGAGTGTGGAGGGGAACTTTTTTATGGCAAACCACAGAAATCTTAAGAAAATACTTATTCTTGGGTGGAAGGCCCTGAGAGGGAACATCTGAGCAAGAGTTAAATGCTAAATTATTCAGGTAGTGAGAAAGAAGTACTCAAAATGGCAGATGTCCTAAGTGGCATAATAAGACACCTTCACAATAAATGCCCCAGCCAGGAAGGCAAGTGCTATCCTCCCTAGGTAGGGTGTCCTGTGAAGAAGCTAGTAAGATATAGGATTGTTAGGAAAAGTGATTGTAAACAAAATCACATTCTATAGGACTAACTATGCAGAAATACCATGCTTTATAGCAGTCAGTTACTTTAGCCTCAGATGGTGGAACCATTATAAAATGAAGCTTAGAAACTATACTCATATTACTGTTTTAGGGAAAAGACGGATAGGAATATGAGTTTAAGAGAATAATTCTATAAAATGGGCCCAGTCTGCTGATCCCCACATGCTTTCTTTCCAAGACGAAATTTACCTGCACTCCTGCCTGGCCTAAGTGGACAAGAAATGTTACATTTCTCAGAAAACTACGTGTTATCTGCAGAAGAAATGCAGGCCTGAGATAACATGGATGGAAGGAACCCAGACTTCCATGACCAGATCCTGAAACTTAGAGAGATAAGGAAAATTCTTCCTAACAATAAAATCTATAAGAATGTATAGTGAAGAATCCAATTAGAACTGGTCACTATGGGCAAGGCTGACCTAGAGATGCCATAGCACTGGGTACTTAAAAATCTGATGTCATCCTGCTGTTAGTCAAAAGAGGTGAACTTGGGTGGAAACTTCTCTGGGATCCCCAATAAAACTAGAATTATAGGAGAGACTTATTGTCCTTCTCTTCTAAGAGGATCCACTCTCTCCCTTGAGAGTATATCCTTTCCTTATTCCTATCCCTTCAATAAACTCATTTCTGTTACTCTGAGTGACATGCCTGAAATCTTTATGACTTGATCCCAAGAATGAGAGTTTGAAAGGCATGTCTTCTTGTTGCTTCGGTTTCCCAGAAGGTCCCAGCTTTATAAAAACTGTACCATCACTACCACAGTGCTCTCCTGCTACTAGGCCAGGAAAAGATACATATATCTCATTTAGACATAAAAAGTATTAAGTTTTAAAAAATGTTGAAATAAAAGCATATGAGTGCCACAGTCTGGCTGGGCACAAATGCCGCAGTCTGGCTGGGCACACAATCACGAGCCACCACACAGCTTGTAGATTCAAACAGCAACTCTTTATTCCCGAACTCACACCAGCCGTCTACAATCACGTTCTGGGGAAATCCACGTTCTCTGCCCAAATCCACCTCCACTGGGCTTCTATCTCCCAAAATATACTGTCTAAATCCCGTGAGAACTCAAGGGGAACTCAGGCAGCAGGATACGCCCTATTCCCAGCAGGAATAATCTTAAACCTTAAACCTGGAACCTAAACCGGGAACGCCCTAATCCGCCTTGGTCCTTGAGCAAGGTCACCTACATTCAATGTTACTGCAACATGGGGTACGCTGGCAAGGAAATTGTCATACCTACTTGGCTAATGGCTCCCAGCATATGAGAATAGCAACATTTTTGCACTCACGATGATCATGAAAAAAAAAAAAGCTACTATTAAGGAGGCTAAAATTGTACCAACTCACATGTGAAGAAAAAGAGTGAAAACAACCATTCAATCACGGAAACATCTGTATAAGGTGACATCCTACAGCAAAAGTAAAAAGACTAATGAAGGACACAGTTTGACACAGAAGGTGTTGGAGGGAATTTAGGAGGTGGAACAGAATGGCAGAATACAGCAGGAAGAAACAAAAGAAGTAGAAAGATTTCTTCAGAAAATTCTATTTTAGAAATGAAGACTTTTAAGCTCTGAGTCATAGGAAAGAGGAAAATAGTATCTATTACAGAAAACAATAACATAAGGTAGAGGATTATAGAAATAAAAAAAAGAATAGGCAATGGTGACTTAAAATATATATCGCTGGAATCCCCGCATAATTGAGATAAAGCTATGAAACACATGAATATGTGAAACCACAACACAAGATGTTCCCATTCAAATTAGAGAAGGCTCGTAGGTCCATATTGAAAATGATACCGCTTTATGAGGGGCATTGGTTTACATTCAGGAGAGCGAGAACCCCACATTGGCTGAATCCAGGATCCAGAGGTCAGTGCCTGAGACACACTCAAGAAAAGATAGCACATACCAAGGAACCAAAGGCTCTACTGCCAGCCAGGATGTCTGCCAAGTAGAAAGGCTTGATTATTCAAGCATTTCTTATAGTACATAAAACACATTATATGTTTATCTCAACTTTGTTCACTTTGTTCACACACTGAGGGTTGTGTTTCAGTTTTCTATGCTCTAGATTGCGCAATTTCTGTGACTGCAGTTGGTTCATTTTCTTTCAGGATTGAGGTGGGTGCTTTCCAACAAAGTCTTATTTTTAATTCCTTCTTATTTCCTGTATTTTTTTCCTTTGCGTAACTTTACCCTACAGTGATACCTGTTCTCTTCCAAAATGACATAATTTTCTAATTCTGTTAGTTAGTAGAAAATGTCTAAACAACCCCAACAGATGTTATGAGTTATATAAAATACTGTGCACTAAAATTTTTAACAAACTAAAATTCCTAGAAACTAAAAGTGCTTCCCCTTCCTGGGTTTGCCAGAGATCCACACAGTTGGCCATGGGGATGAGTCAGTGACTGCCACCCTAACCTGCAACCAAACAATTTTGAATAATAAAACACCAGGAAATATTTTTTCTAAGAACCCAATGATTAATCAAGTCTAACCACTTATCATAAGGGCTTTAACTCCACAAAGATTTTTAGTTGTTTTATGACACAAAATTTTGTTTTCTGCATGGATTATTTTTACAATTAGACAAAGTAAATAAAATAAGTCTTATTAAACACATACAAGAAAAACTCTGCTTTCATAGTGTTCTCAAACATTTTTCAAAGCATGTAAAATTTCTACCTCTTTTCTTTCTAATTTAGACCAGGTATTAATTCAAAACATATTTTCCTCCTAAATTGCATCATTTTAAAGATATTCCAATAAGACATAGTTTACTTTTATTACCTCTTTTGTCATTCTTGCCCTTTGCTGGTTGTTATGAATTTTCATCTATGTGAAACTTTGATCATATATTCCAATTCTGCACATATATTGTTCTGATTTTTGTGTCTGCTTATATTGTAATCTTAATTTTTATCATAAATATTATCTCATGATAATTGTATAAATTAATGGGTTTCACTTTGAATTTCCATACACACATACATTGAGTTAATTGTATCTAATTATCTACCCTTCCTACTACACTATCCTCTCTTGACCTCCCCTTTCTCCTTCCCTATTTATTCTTTTTCTACTTTTAGTTCAACTTTTTTCTTTTTTTCTTTCGTTCCTACATATGAAAGAAAAATGTGATAGTTGTATTTCTGTGTCTGGCTTATTTTGCTTAACATGATGATCTCCAGTTCCATCTATCTTCCTGCAAATAAGATAATCCTATTTTTTTTGTACTAAATAATATTCCATTGTTCTTGTATATTACATTAACACATAATGTTTGTAATGTTCATATAATGTTTAAAAGGAGAAAAGAATGGCCTTCAAAATAATAGGATTTATAGTTCAAGTAATATTAATACACCATGAAAAGCTTTATGTCAGAATCTATGAAAAAACATTTCAAGAAATGTGTTTTTTTTTTTTTAAATGTGTTTTTTAAGATCATAGAAAGAAAGGGACTAAAATGCCACAGAGAGCTGGAAAGCTAAGTGTTGAGCTATATGAAAACAATAATGACTTGTGACATTTGGGCCATTCGTGAATAATAAAAACAGTTAATATTTTATTTGATGTTTAGGAAGTCAGAAATAAAATCTTCACCAGAATAAGGTAGACATTTGGAATTAAGAACCATCCTGTTCAAACCAAAATTGTTGCAGAAGTTAATCCTTAATAAAAGTGTACACACGAAAAAAGTTTGCCCTGTCATTTTTAATCTCAGCAAACTTTTCTTTCTTATTCTAGGTCTAATAGCAAGTATATTTTGCCTCGGTGTATTTTTATTTCAAATTTATAATTCTGACACATAAGAGGAATGTCCCATCATTTAACTGTGTATTGAAGTTAGAAATGTCCTGCTGTCTGACACAAATTAACATGTCAATGATAATAATTACAGGGGAAGGAGGAGGAGGTGGAGACAAGTAGTCACACAACAAAATAGAAGTGTAAGACATCATGAAAAAAAATGCTTTGTAAGAAAAGTAAAAAGTCAGTGGAACTCAGAAATTAACAGTAAAAAAATAAATGAAAATAGGGAGAAATTTGGGGACTACAAAGTATAAAATAATATAAATCAAATATAAAGAAGAGAAATAAGAAAGCAGGTATAAAAAGGGGCTGGAAAGAATCATAACAATGATAGTCAAAGAAGGCCTAATATATCTATGAACCAAATAACATAGTCTCAAAGTTCAGAAAATAAAACCTGTGATATACAAGGTGATTCTAGAGGATTTGAAAAGAAGCATTCTACTGTTAAAAAGGATTAACTTGTTTCTCTGTTCATTTAAGATAAAACTGACACCAATATATAAGTAAGAATACTGAATTTGCAAATAAGGAAATCAGTAAGGGAAACTGAACACATATACTTACATGCATGGTATGTGTGTGTAGGGAAAGAGATATACAGGCACCTGAGACAGAGAGTGATGGAGACAATAGAAGAGAGAGTACATAGTCTCCTATGCAAAATAAATCATAGGCCTATTGATAGTTCCAGAAGTTGATTATATACTTGATCACACACACAAAAAAATAAAAAACTTATAAATATTATAGCCAATATTCTCCAAAGAGATCAAAGCTGAAATTAATAATAATTCAGAAAACAAAACTCCTATTTTAGAAAACTTAACAAAAACTTTGCTTCAATTGGCAGAGCTCCACTGACACAATTCAGGTCTTTCTCAGGTCTCTATTCCCTTGTTCCTCTCCAGGAAAGGACGAATGGGGCTTCATGCGATAGGTGAGTGCTGAAGAACATCCTACACACTATTGTGGGGTTCACTGCATCACTTTTTTCCCTTGCCCTTTTATTTATTTGTGGGGGGTGGGGGGGGCAGGGGCAGACAGGTGCAAGTGTTGGGAACATAATGTTGAGGGAATAATTCCAGAAAATGGGCCCACTGTGTTGACCCCCTCATGCTTTCTTTTCCAAGAAGCAATTTACCTGCACACCTACCTGGTTTAAGTGGACAGGATATGTCACCTTCCTCAGCAAACTACCTGTTATCTGCAGGAGAAATGCAGGCCTGGAAAAATGTCTGTAAGAGGAACCCAAGTTACACTGAATGTGGAGATTTTTGTGAACCTTTTCATAAACCAGATTCCAAAACTCAGGGAGATAAGGATAATTCCTCATAACAGTAAAATACATAAAAAAATATTTTTAAGACTTCAAATTAGCACAGGTCAGCATGGGCCCAGGTGACCTAGAGTTGTCATGGCAAGTCTGATGTCATGTTGCTGCTTCTTTCCTTTTTCCTATCCCTTTGATAAATTCACACCTGTTACTTGTGCAATATGTTTGAAATTTTTGTGGCTTGATCACAAGAATTGGGGATCAAAGGGAGATCTTGTGCTGCCTCAGTTTTCTGTAAGGCCCCATCCTTGTAACATTTTGATTCAGGTTGCCTGGGCCTGGAGCATGCTTAATTTTGATATGTTTCTCCAATCCTAAATTTTTCTGGGCAAGTTTTCCTTTGATAAGCTGGGTGAAGGACTTGGAATAAATAATTTTTGTGAAAAATCCAAATTAAAAACGTGTAAGATCTGACTTATTAATCTAGGTATTGTGGGAATCAAATATGAAGTAGAATTTCAAAGATCCTACTGGGAAGATTCTACTGGGATTTGAGTGCATGGTTTTGAATTTTAACTTCAATAAAATAAATTTAAATTTTTTTTTTAATCTGGTGAAAATTGTATAGGTCATGTGCTCCATCATCTCTGCATATGCTTGATCAACGTAGACTCTCCTTCCTCTCTCTTGCCTGCAATTCTCAGAATTATTTTAGAATGTACTGGATCTGGGGTACCTTGTGATATGGAGGAAATGCCCCAAATATAACACAGACATTGATATTGTCCCTCCTAGGGAATGTAATCTTTTTGAGTTTGGGACAAACTGCATGGACAACCTGGAGTCGGCTTCTCTCTCCCCTAGAAGAGGATATCCTTCAGAGCTTTGTACAGGAGATAATGTATCCTCTGAGGTACATTACCCAGAAATAGCTGCCTTTTTGGATCTCTGAACTGTTGCACAAAATGGAGCACACAGAGTCAGGACTCCAGCTACCCCAACAAGATTTCTTGAGCTTTTAGGGGATCAGTTCACTCTAAACTATGGGCTTCCGTTGTTCCTTGCTTCTTAACTGCAAGTAATAAATTCACTTCATATACTCATTGCAGTGCTTAGACGGCAGTACTGGATAAACTGCCCCAAATCCTCCTCACATTCAGGGTCAAGGGGGAAATTTAAGAGATGATTTAGAATTCCTGGGTTTAGTTCACCTGAAGAGCAGAATACTCAAAGTATGATTGGGTATGGATTAAGATGCCATAATCCTTGTGCATAGGCATCCAGGTGTTGTTCCTTGGTAAGAAATTTTGCCAGAAAAATTCATGCAAAAAGGACTATAAATGATGTCATGCTAAGAACAAATCATATTAAGGTAAACTTAGAATTAACAGATTAAACCTAAATCCAGGTAAGGTGGGAAAATGGGATTTACCCATTTTAAGTAAGTAAACATGAAGACATCTGTTTCAATGATTTTTTTTGGGGGGGTGGAGATCTAAACTCAAGTATATGGAACATAAAGCAAAATTTAAATGAAAAGATCACACCTCCTGTGAATAGACCTAGCCCATGATGATAGAGAAAGTAAAGAAATGGCTTTACCTCATTTAAAATGTCAAAAACAGGTAAGTTTTATTGGAAAACAGTGACAGCAGGGGGAATTACATTAGAGATATAATTCAATGCTGTACAAACCCCCCCCCCAAAAAAAAAAAAACATAGTGTAAAATACCTCTTTCTTTCCCGTTTCTCCTCTTTCCTTTCTCTTCCTTGTCTTCCCTTTCTTTTTGTTCCTCCATGTTGAAAGGTCTAAGTGCTTCGACTCAATGTTTCCTGGGACGGGTGATAATTCTGTTTCATTAGAGCTCTCAAATACAGTCAGCATTCTCCTATATCAATTATCTCAGCATCACGAGCATCACAAAAGTAAGTGGCCCAGTATCACATACCCAAGTTTGTTTTACTAATGTTCATCTGAAAAATTGCTAGAGACTGAACATGGGGCACCTCACAGCAATAGGGAGGGGCTGAATGTCAGATTGCAAGAAAGATACCCTTACATCTTGGGCTATTGGTTTCTTTAAGCTAAAGGCTTATGGAATCATTGAATTCTCTCCTGATTATTATAATCTGAACCCTATATCAAATAGCAAATATAATGTAACAGAACCTTGGCTTTATTCCTGTCTGGACAGACTAGTGACTGTGATTGGGTTTGGAAAGTAGTGAGGTATTCACTTCACCCTTGGCATAAATAGGAACTGAAGAACAAGCCTTTGGGTTTTGGCCATATGACTTGGCAAGGCAAAAGCAGAATTCACCACATCATTATTTGTGGCTGGGAAAATACCAACATTACCCCAGCCTGTTGGGGCAGAAGAGAGGATATTGTGTCATTTAAGTCATATAACTGGCCATTTAACCCCTGATTAAGATTTCCATGGAGTCTTGTGGCTGGTTAGTTTCTTTGTCTACAAGAAATCAGTCTTCTGCCACTAAACTCTTATACCTTGATTAGTATGACAGTGATGTTTTAATCACTCATCTGTCCTATACCTCTGTTATTATTTTAAATTGGCCAAACTTGAGAGGGAAAGAACTATTATTTCTTGGTGCTATCAAACACTAATGATTTGAATTGTTTTTAACATTAAATATATTTCAAGATAAAATTTAGAGTACTTAATGCTCATTTTAATGATCAGAAAATGATAATTTATTTTTTAAGCATCCAATTCAACTCAACTTAGAAAACTAACTTAGAAAGTTAAAATAATGAATCTCCAGGAGAAAAAAAATATGAATTAATGAAAAGAAGAGAAAAAAATTCAAACAGATTAAGAAAAAGAGATATAAAAATGACAGAATAGAACAAAATCCACAAGCTGAATCTTATAAAAAAGAAGAAATCAAAATATATAAACTAATAGCTGATAAAGGGAAGTTAATAAGATATGGAAAATGAAAACTAGTAACTGGAAACTGCTTGGCTCAGATGTGTGTTAGTAAAATTGAGAATATGACTGACATGCAAAAATATTTGGAAAAATATAATTTACTTACTGAGAGAGATTAATTTTTATTGAATACATAGAAAATGTTTTCAAAGCAATAATTATTAATTCCTGGAAAATCTCTGACTTCACTTGATTTCACTTAGAAATGCTACAAAATATTTAATGATCATAAAATACCATTTAGAAAAAAATCAGAATGCTTCTAAATTCTTATACTTTAGGCCTAAAATTGATTAGAATTTTGATTTTAATTAAAAAACTTTAAAAAGACCAACATATGGATAATAAATGAAGGATTTAGAGGCAACAATTCACTATAGAATATTTGCAGAAGTTAAGGACCTTAACAATCTAGGGAGATTTATTCTAGGATTAAATTGGTTCAATATGAAGACATATTAACCTAATTTTTCATATATTTTGAGATGTAAAAATATTATTCAGCATTTCTGTAAATGTTGAGTATTCATTTGATAAAATTCAATTCTCTGATTTATTTGATAAACTCTTAAAAATAGAAAAAATAGGTATAGATAAAATGTTTTCTTATCATGATAGTGTGTTTCAATTTCTTTCTTTTTTCTTGACAGTGCTGTGAATTGAACCTAAGATATTGAACATGCTGTAGGCAAGTGCTCTACAACTGAACTGTATCTCTGACCCAAATGTATTAATTGCAACCTAAAGGCAGCATTGCCAATGTATTAATTGCAACCTTAAGGGAACAACTGTTTCTAGTTCTATGTTCCCACTAAGATCAAATAATAAGAGGAGATCCTCTATTATCATTATTATTCATAAATTTCCATTGACATTTTCCAATGAAACTAGAAAAAATAAATATGAAAGTGTATTGAAAAGTTATTAAATAATATTTACAAAAGATTAAACATTATACCAGAAAAATAAAGAGAATCAAATAATTCATGATAGTAGAACAAAAGTTAGCATATAGTAGTGATTAATATTGTAAAACATGAATACCTTTCATATATTTCAATAAGAACAGAAGTAATATGATAGAGGAAAGTTCCATTTGTATTAGATATAACATAATTGATTGGAAAACTAACTTTGTAAGAAAAGTTTAACTTCTAAATGAAAAATATTTTAAAACGTCCCTAAATGACACAAAGTTTTGACAAATGAAAAGATTGTCTCTTCCAAAGTCATTGTTAACATCACCTGTGTATTGTGACAGTACATATTTAGTATTATGATACTAAAAATATAATCAGGATTTGATGTGAAATTGCTAGCATTAATCATTAACTGCTTCATTGTCCACTTCATGCCTGGGTGAACCACCCTTCTCAGCCCCTTGCAGCAAGGCCACCTGAGTCATTCTGAGTACACAATGGGAGAAGTTGCATGAGTCACTGTCTGGCTAACCCAGTGAAAAGGCTATGCGTGCTTTTACTTCTCTCTCTTACTTTATAGTCTCCTCTCTCGTAGGATCTCTGTGATGAGACAGTGGGGCCAAAGATTGGAGTAGTCTGAATAGTTGAATTATATTGTTGAACAAATTCATTTAAAGGAGTTATTTGGAAATCATGAAATGCATTAGAGGAAAAAAAAAACAATCAAAACAAAACAAAATGTTTTCCTTCGAGTCTCTGAAAATGCATAGTTATTTGTTCCTATAACTTACCACCTCATTCTGATTAATATGGAAGACAGTTTGTATCAGAAGTATGGTATTTTAATAGATCATAAAATATATAGCATTACCTTAGCAACAAAAATAATTCTAAATGTAACATATAATATATAAAAGCAATATGGATTCAGTGGCTCATTCAAAATAGCCATGCTTAGATTAAAATATCAAATCCAGGCACATATCATTTGGAAGAAAAATAGACAAATACAAATACAAACTGTATGATAAACTTATTTAATAAAAAGAAACAACAACAACAACAAAAAGAGTCCTTTCTTAACTTTTTATTTTACCAGAATAAAGGTGGATCTATAACGTATGTTGGAAAATAAAAGATAAAATTTTCAAAGATCTAAATGCTGAAGAATATCTTTAGTCTGTCACAATTATTACAATTTTTTTTAATAAAAAGCATAACATCCTTGTGATAAATTAGTATTATAAGAGTGATTAGCACATTTTCTTGAACATAATTTAAAATATTAAAGATAAGTTGTACTTTTATGTAAAATTAAGAGCTATTTAAGAATATTTGAAATATAGATGAGATGCCATTTATAATAGAAACAATTATTGTAAAAAAAATCTGAAAATACCTCTAACAATATCTTGTGTTTAATAATGATTATGGAAAACATTAAAACCTTTTTTAAAGATGTCAAAATGAATACTATATTTAAATATATAGTATTTTTTCATGAAAGCAAAAATAAATGTCTTTAATATGACAATTATTTTCATGTTAATTCATAAATTCCTCACACTTTCAATAAAAATTCTCTAATTTTTTTAAATTTGACAAATTAGTTCTCACCATTATATGGAAAGGCAAATGGCTAAGAGCAGCCAAGAACATTTTATAAAAGAGCAATTTAGTAAAGCTTACACTAACAAATGCTGTTGTAATATAAAACTCCACTACCTAAGTAGCTTAGATTAAAGGTTTTAGCACAATTAGTCATCTATATTAAAAACAATAAAATTCTAAACTAATTTCATAAACAACAAACTTTAGTAAATTAAAGCTATATGGAAGAATATATAACTTTGGGGGGACTTTTTTAAAATAATCAGAAACAAGTTATTTTAGAACTGATAATTCTGATTTATAAAATAATTATGAATTAGTGAGTAATTTGGCAATATTTAGCAATTTTTAAAATGTACTTACCACATGGCATGTTAATTTTACCTCAAGTTACAGACTACAGAAAATCTCAAAACATAGGTAGAAAAGATTATTTCTAGCAGCCGTATTTTTAAATAGTGAAAAAAAAATGAAAAATAGCTTAAATTTTCATCAATGAGAGAACAAATTGTAGTTATTTATACAATGGATTTATTCATTACACTGAAGTGAAAGTAATTCATTGCTATGCACAACAATAGAAGGAAGTATTATAAACATAATATTGAACAACAAGAAGAAAGTTGCATCTTATATAAATGAGGATATATTTTATAAAAAAAAATTGTATAGGAAACATCCAGATTTTTGAAATTAGTGATTATGATGAAAGAAGGAGGGGAAGGAGAACTTGATGGATAGTGTTGGTTGTTTCAACTTCATATATAAACTGTATTGAGGACACAGTTTTCTCACGGTATCTTCTAGTCTTTTAAGTATTTCAAATGTTTTATAATAATTTTTGTTTGAAAATGCTCAATATAGATAGGCCTGGTGTCACATAACTATAATCCCAGTGGCTTGGAAGGCTGAGGCAGTAGGATCACAAATTCAAAACCAGCCTCAGCCATTTAGCAAAGCCCTAAGTAACTTAGTAAGCCCCTGTCTCAGAATAAAAAATAAAAAGAGCTGGGGATGTGGCTCAGTAGTTAAGTACCCCTGGGTTTAATCTGTGGTCTCAAACACAAACATACAACAAACACTTCAATATAAAAGAAGATTCGGTGTTTAATAGTAGTTAAATAATAAAAGCAAACTTAATAAAATTAAATAAAATGTTAAGAATATATTGTGAGATAAACTTCAGTTTTTACTAAAAAAGTTTTTCTGGGAAATACAGCTCAGCTGGTAGTCCTTGCCTCACATGCAAAAGGCCCTGAGTTCAATCCCCAGAACCAAAAAAAAAAAAAAAAGAAAATATTAAAAATTATTAAATAAAAATCTTGGATAATCTGAAAGCATTTTTTTATATAAGTACTTAACGTGTTTAGGAAAAGATTGAGGACTAATATTTATAAACTGAACCAACTTCTATAAAAGTGGATGAGAAAATGAATGAAATGTTATATGAATTTGCAGAAGTCATGTATCATTAGCCTTACATTTCTAAACTGAAAAATGAAAACTTAACAAAGTTACATTTATCAGAACATTTCTTTTTTTCTCAAAGATTGGCAAATGAGGCAGCTTGATGAATGTAATGGCGATTCAAGAACATGATCTCAGTTGACACCTGATTCTAGATTTAGTAAGTGCCAGTCACCCATCCTTGAACTTAATTTAAACAAGACATTCTGACTTATGTTCTTGTTCTCTGCCCTATGAGTAAGTATCAGATCTACAAAAGTCTGAAACATGAGTATATGTGAACTAGTCTTGTCAAGGTAACTTTGAACCATAATGAGTGTGCTTTGGCAAACATAGGTAAGCGCAGGTCATTTTGTCATGTGGTTGTGTTACAAGATCATGGTGATACCATTGGATTGAAACCATCATGCTTGAACAGTTGCTGCCTAACAGGAATTTACTTCCATTAATCTAACTTCAGATAATTCTACCTTCTTGACAAGATGTTGAAATGAAATGCCACATTTATAATTGATTTGTTCTGGAAATATCTGCTTTAAAATGTCACGTGTATCTAAAAATGTGTCTATGCAGCTTTTAACAGCTTCCACCACTAGTGATTTTGAAAATTAGAAAAGGTGCAAAAAATCATGATATCCCAAATGATTGCTGGTAAACAAAACTTTAAAATAGTGAATTATTTAATTATGAGGGATACACACACACACACACACACACACACACACACACCATAAGACACTAAAATTCAAAATGTAAAAAAAAAAGTTTGTACCTTTATTATTTATTATTCCTAAATTAGAAGTGAAAATTCAGTGTTATTTCAGATGCATTCTAAGGTGTCCCCTATTATTTCTGCTCATGGTGTTCAAGCAATAGAATGACAATGGTGATGGGATGTCACTTTTACCATCAAGTTACCTTTGGCAAGAGACTGTCTCTTGCTAGCAAACTTATTCCAGAGACTGTATTTTATTGGCTTAAACAGTAAAACTTTTGTTTAGGAAAGGTCCCTATAGCAAGAAAACGTGATGAAGGTGATATCAGGCCAATAGCCATGGAGAAACAGGTATCTTCAGTCCAACATTTGCAAGGTAACAACTGCTGCAAGCAACATGAGTGAGCTAAGAAGTGGGTTTCCCCAAAGAAGCTGAAGGAGGGAACACTGCTTGATCACTGCCTTGACTGTAGACTTGAAAGGGCTTTAGTGGTCTGGTGAGGACCAGCTAAACAATGCTCAGATTCCTGATCCATGGGCATGAGATCATAACTGTGGGTTGGTTTAAGCTGCTCAATTTGTGATAAGTTGTTATGCAGCAATAGGCAAATAATAAAGATAATACCCAGAAAATTATACAGCATCCTGCTTCTTTATTTTGAATAAATAGTCCCCTCAAGTAGAGTATTATAATAAGGAGAGTTAAATAGGTTGAAGTAAATCTGTGATCACAGCATACACCAAAGTATGACATTATTCTGAGCATGTATCAATTCAAACATCAGATCAAAGCACTGAGTAGGAGAACTTAATAGGTTTACATGGAAATGCTATAGTAGGTGATCATTGCTTGGTGGAGTCGGGAGATTTGTACATAAACTTGTTCTCTACTCATAAGTTCAAGGAGAGAAAAAACTGTGACTTTATAAATTAGGGTTGAGTTGGTACAACATGCTTCTCAGAAAAAAAATTTGAATCCCTATTTGTTTTGGCAATTTTGTTTGGACACAACCAGGCTTGTTTGATTACAAATTATCTTGGATACAATGAGAGAGCTGAGTAGGAATTGTGTTAGAGACTGTATGGCTGGTAAAGCCTCCAATATTTTCCATTAGTCTGCTTACAGAAGAAGTGAATGGATCCCCAAAATGCAAAGTGACATAAAGTGGAATCTTTATATATATATTCATATACACACACTCTGTAAATAATAATCCAAGCTATCTTATTTTAGTTCTGTTAATAAATGAGAAAAAAGAGTTCTGGATGTGTTGAAATATAAATAACAGGTTTATTTTTTTTTGAGGCATGTGAAAATATTATCTGCATGAAAATGGTCTAAAGAAATATCCAGGGCAAAAAGAAAAAAGAATGAATGCTTTCAAAGGGCAATTAGTTTAAAAAAAAAAAAAATATATATATATATATGTATATATATATATATATATATATATATATATATATATATATGTATATATATGAAGTAATTTATCTAGAGATGAATAAAAAAGTCTGTTAATACAGATTAAAAATGTTAGAAACCACTCCAAGAGATTATGTAAGAAATTATCATACACCTTGATATACAATAAATTTTGAATTCCATGCACAAACACATACACACAGATACACATACCTGAGCATACAAGGGAAAACACTATTAAAGGCATCTAGGTAGAAAAGACATGTGCAATAGAAAAAAGAGAAACCAGTAATGCAACAGACTTTTCCTCTACAATATAAAATTAAAAGTGGAGAGCCTTAAGACATAAAAGCTCTACTTGATATGTTTATGTTAAACTAATTTGTTTTACAGATGTATGGATCAACAAAATATTCAAATATTCTGATATTTAGAACACATAATTCATGAGTTCATTTTGAAATAATGAAAAATGAAGTAAAGTAATGATGAATATAAAAATCATAATAGAAAAACTGGAAGTGAACATTGAAATAAATTTTATATAATTAAAGTTAACTAAATTTTCACAACAGATTAAAATTGAATACAAATTTTAAAAAGGAAAGAACACAAAAATAATTAAATAATGCTATTAGAAGTTGTCTGATGTTTGAAACATCCCAATAAGGACAAATACAAAAACTTATGAGGCTGTAAATAGATGTCATTTTACAGAATGACAATGTTTTAAGAGAGGATCGAGGGCTGTTTTTAAATAAGAAAATTAAGTTTAATTGTATGTAAAATATGTTAGTTATTATGTTTAATTGTTAGGCATATATTTATCCCTTGAATATAATGGTAGAAAGAATAAAAAGGTTATTGTTATATTTATTTCTATGCTGGGAGTTTTGGAAAATTTATGTTTATATTTAACCTATTTTCTAAATTTATTGTTATACATGTTTCAAAAGAAGACATTAAAATGCTTACTTTAGATGTCAGTAGTTTTAAAGATCAATTGTACTTTTTAATATTTACCTTCATGTGGTTTTTAATTAAAGGCAAGCTTGCTTTTATATTAATAATTGATGATAACTAATTCAAGTACCTTTCTTCTTGTATAACATATCTAACTGTATCATAGAATGAAATAAATTTGATTTGGTAATGAAGAATATCAATGCCAAAAATCAACACCACTTTTTTCTAATTATTATTTCAAAATTTGGGTTATGGATACACAAATTCTGAGAAATAGTTGTTTATACAATATTGGCTGTCTTTCGTTAAGCTGTAATGCTTTGCTTCTAAAGCTACCACCATCATGAATTAATGTGCTATCTTGATAAATTATGTTTGGTCAACTATGTTTATTAATACCAGATCATAATAATTAAAATTCATTTTTAGGAAAGTAGGTTAAGAATGCTTATATGACAAGATGATTTATGTCTGGTGGTTAAAAAAATAATACAATGCAACAATAGAAAAAACATTTATCATTTATCTTAAATTGTGAGAACTGGATTCTTCTGCAGCGTAGGGAATTTTCATAACTGAGAAAACAAGGTGGCCTCCCTACCAGAGAAGAGAGCTGGGGTGAGAGAAATGGAGACAAAAATAATAGGAAATTTAAAAAACTAATTTTTTTTGCAGCCAGGCCTCTTAGCCTGGTCAGGAAATGGGGAGGGAGCAGGTAAGAGTAGAAGCCTTCATGATGTCAAAGCTTTATATGTATAAATGAAGACCATGCAGTGTGGAAAACCAGGTGCACTGATAAAAGTTATTGCGATTTACAAAGACAGGCTCTCAGACAAAACAAAGTTGGAAAAACATTGCTGGTCATTAAAGTAACTGAGCTTCATAAGTCTGAAGTCTGCCAGGATCATTATTCATATTCCCTATGTATAAATCAGTTTGTGGTCGAGGAACTAGCATATATTATCATTTGTTAATACTAGGACCATACACAAGAAGGGTGAAACATAATATGTGTAATATAAGTATTTTTTTTCTTTTTTTTATTTATTAGCTACACATGACAGTACAATGATCTTGACAATATAGGTATTTTTATTTGAAAATATTTTATACACAAGAGAACACTTATTTCTGTAGAAATTAAATAGGAAAATTCAAAATAATAGCATTTATCAATCAAAATAAGATATAAAATACCAGTTAACAATGGAAGCAGAATTATCACTCTTAATTTTAATGAATATACAGAAGATACCTTTATGAGATAGCTTAAGATTATAAAATTTGTCATTAAAATGTTAAGTATTACATATACTTGGAAAAGTAATGGAAGTGGGGAAAATGCAGGAAAATTCTGAAAGCATCCTCAGTCATTCTATTAATTGAACACAAAGTGGAAAACTTGAAAATAACAGACAAAATTAACTTTTAAGAAGGAGAAATATGGACAACTTTGAAAGAAAGTAATGTAGAGTCCAGCTGCTAACACAAAGGAGGAAATAGACTTAAACATTTCATATATCTTGGCATCCTCTTGCATGGAGGTTTTCAGTACTTCAGTTGCTGATGTTCAGATCCATTAGGGTTTTACGTTTTGGCAAGGTAAGAACAGAAAAGACTTCATTGTGCCACTATAAACAAAGTTTAAGTAATTATATCTCAAAAGCTTTCCAAAAAGGATTTTTCTTCTCTGGACTTTGAAACTGGGTGTTGGAGAAAGCTTCCTGGTGTGGTATTTCTCAGTTTTCGTTTTCACTTTGGCTAAGAGGTTTATTTTTGCACTGCTTTTTTCTTATTTTGATAGATCCAAGTTGGTTTCATTTCTTGAGTAACAGACTACTTTGAAATTATTGCACGGGGCTGAGAAGGTTTGGCGTTGTATTAAGATAGGTAAACTTAAATGTATTTGTGGTTCCATTTGTGTACCAGACTTCTATTTACCTATCTGTGCTTGCTCTTTCTTTATGTCTCATTTATGTGGTATGCTTTGTTTATATAATATACTGAAATCAGTGAGAGGTTTGTCTAGTTTAGAGTTTTCCTCTCAGTGGTATACGAAAATAAAATTCCTGAAATTAAAATGACCAAAAGAAAAGTTGGTTGCTCCCTTCTCCCCCATATTTAGCATGCTGTCTCTTGTATCCTGGCTCCATATATTGTTCAACAAATTCAATCTTAAATCTGTTTTTTTTTTTTCCAAGAAATAACTCTGAAATGGCTTTTCCATTTATCTTTATTGTTTCCTTGTTTATTTTCTCAGAGCTCACTTCCTCTATCAAACCTTTTTGAAGTAATCTGATCCAAATTTGATAATTCTTGTCACTTCAGATTGCTTTATCAGTTATGTAAATAGATCATTCACTTTTATTTGGAATAGGGTTTTACTATGGACATTTTGTCTCAGGCTAAAAGGAACTGAAAAAGATATTATTTGAGTAAGGAAACTAAGTTAGATCATGTAATATTTAGCATATTCTTTGTTGTTAAAATTTTTGTCACTAATACAGTTTTAGAAACAGTAGTTTCTGATACCTAATGTTTTAGCTGATGATGTGATTATGAAAATTAAAAATGCAAATTTGATTCTGAAGTAGCATCCTTAAAGGAGATAGATTGGTAAAAAAAAAAAAATTACTCCTCTAGGATAGCAGACACTGGAAATGGTGCTTGCTAAGCACCAAGCTAATCCCTTGTTGGTCAGCTGTAATATTTAGCTTATCATTTGAATAATATGTGTTATTTATTGAGTGACTAATATGGGCCAAGCCCTTCCTGGCTGCTTTGCCTGTATCCATCAAGTTAATTTTTCCAATAGTACTGTGAGGTAGGAATGTTAATATACAGAGGAGGAAACTGAAGCATAACAATGATATGCAAAGGTCATATAGATAGTGAGTATTGACCAGGATTTAGACCCAGGCAATCTGGTGCCAGAGCTTAGTTCCTGATGCACCTACTCTACAGCATCTGAAATTAGGTTCTGATACAGATCACCACTGTCCAAGAAGAGTGACTGCCATCTATCTCTTTTTCTTTCATAAAGAAATTAGTTGATGTTTGAGGTTTCCTTCCTGATAAGTAATAGCTGGCAGATAGAACTTAATTTTCTATTACTAATTCCTTCTGAGGTAAATATATTTGTCTTCTCAGATATGGGTTCTCCAAAACTTAATTTGATCCATACAAGTGTATGGTTGCGGAGAACTGAGATAATTATTATTATTATTATTATTTTGTATTCTGGTTTTAAAAAATAAACTGAGGGACCACACACTGATATAGTCATCTGTTTGTTGGTTTATTTTGTTTGTGGGCCTTAATTTGTTTTATTTATATAAGTGAATAAATACACACAGATTTGTATTCCAATTTTATGGTAAGCTTTTTGTCTTTTATCAGAACTGGATAATACCAGAAAGACAATGGATTCCAAACTTCCATATGTACAAATAAGAATAAAACCTAGGTCCAAAGGGCGTATGTGACATGCCTGTGTCCATATTGTTAGGCAGTGTCTGAACTGGGGCAACAGTTCAGCAGGGCAGACTCTAAGTCACTTACTTTACATCAGGACATACAGAGGTTTTATAAATGGGAAAATTTTCACATATTAGGTCACAGAATTTTGAAAGTCAATCCCAGAAAAGGAATTGATAAGAAACAAAATCATATTCAATGAATTTTGAGTAAATGTATTACATAAAAATAAATCTCAATTTTTGTATTGCCATAAGAGCAAATGTATTAATGACCACAATCCATGAAGCTTCCATAAACATCAGAGACAGTTTTGATTGCCAAGAGTCTGATCACATATTTAAAGTGCCTAAAAAGTGGGAGGAATATTCACACATTTGGGCACTTACTAATTTGTATAGGAAACATTGGCTGGAAAGTTCTGCAAATTTCTGTACTAGTGATTTGGTCAACTTTAGGCAGTAAGACCTTGGTTTCCTTTTCTATGAAATGAAAATAATGCTGTAAATGATTCTTCTTCTTTCCTTTTTATTGCTTCTTTTTAGTTATACATGATAATGGAATTCATTCTGACATAATTATAAAAGCAGAAATATAATTTGTTCTAATTCAGTCCTTTCCTTTTTTCTCCCCTTTTCTTTCTCCTCCTGTTCCCTTCTCTGAACTCTATTTGTATATGATTATTGCAGTCACTTAAAGCATTTAACAATTTCAGACATATAGTGTGAAGTGTAATTTAAAATGTATTTTATTATCTTTGTTATTATTTGTATTAGTAAGTGCCCAATGAAAAATCTATTGAAAATTTTCTGGGGATCCTTTCAGAAGATGTAAATGAATAGATAAAATAAGTTTTCCAATTATGTAGATAATCTTTTGGAAGAAAAGACTGTGAATAAGTAGGAATTGTATAAGAAATTCTAAATAGACTTAGTTAAATTATGTTCTAGAGAGGTATTTTCTTATTTAATGTGGAATAAAAGAAGTACTTATGAAAAAATAAAAACATATTACAAGAAAAAAATTACTAAGTAATAAATATGATTCCTATAATTTTAACATAAGTATTAGGAGAAGTTGTAAATATGATAACTAGAACTGAATATAGATCACCTAGAATAGTTTTATGCAGCAGTGAACTTTGAGCAAGATGTTAGCAAAGATGTGATGAGTGAAAAAGAATGAGATGGACTCTCCAATCTCCAATATAAGGAAGGGTTTTAAGAAAACCTATAGCTATGAGCCAATAAATTCTACTTGATGGACTACAGCTATGATTTTTGTCTCAATTGGAAATTCTTGCTCATAAATTAGAGCATATGAAAACCTATTAACAGTGGTTAAGAACACCTTGGTTTCAATTTTCAATGAAAGTCACACTGGATGAACACACAATAACAGCATGTGCAGTGTATTCTTTTGTCCTTATATTTATTAAGGCTGGGACTGAACCCAGGGGTACCCAACTAGTACAATTGAGCTATATCTCCCCATTTTTTTTTAAATTGAGTTACCATGATGCCACATTGCCCAGGCTGGCCATGAATTTTTGATTCTCTTGCCTCAGCCTCCTTAGTAGCTGGGATTAAAGGCATTGACCACTGTGGGCTTGTAATATCTTTTATATTTTAGGCAAAGAGCTCATTAACTGCATTAGTAATATAATCCAAAAATTTGTGTTATTTAAAAAGTAATTTTATTTAGGAGACATATTATAAAATAGACTAGAATCAGATCTGCAATTTAATTGTTCAGTTTTTCTCTTGTATTTGGTGGTCAGTGCTGGCTTCCTCTGTGCCTGTGCAGCTTAGTTTTATAAAGTATACGTCAAAGTCTTGGTTTGGTTTTCTACCAAAGGTGTATGAAGTTATAGCTCATAAATTTGTTAGAATATTAAACTCATAAGAAGAAAATGAAAGTTCCTGGTTGAAAAATTCTATAATCAATTTCACTTGTAAAATAATTTTATATTGATGTGTCATTCATGTGTATTAAAGGTTTTCAAGTCCATAATCCATTGACTTATTGATAAATATTTCCCAGTTCAGTGAAAGCATGAGCTAATCTGAAGAAAGGAAATGATGTATCCAAAGCCATTTTCACATTAACCAGAATATAAAAGACTATTAGCTGCCCAGTTAGAAATTTCTTTAATTTCCCATGTGAAGAGGGAGTCTAATTGTTAGCCTCAATAGCTCTGGGCAACAACATTTTCAAATACTACCATGTTCATGTTTGCCATTGCTACAATATGAAATAGTTGTGCATGGCTCAGGCAGATGTTCATACAATCTTCTTATTCCATCAACTAAATATATGTTGAAAATGCTTATTTCAATGGCAGTCAGCTACTAAAAATCTTCATTGACATTCTAGGCAAAAGTCATTCAGTGATTACATTGCATTGTATATACCAAGCGTCAAAAAGAAAGCATGACAAAATATGTTATTGCAAAGAGAATTTCCTTTTAGAATTGTTTTTATTGAGTTAAATTGACTTATATTTACTATTATCAATGTGTATATTCAGGTACTCCACAGAATGGTGCAATTTATATATGAAGACAATAAAATATGGTGAATGAACTTTGCAGTCAGGCAAGTGTTCATTCAAATCTTACCTTTAAATGACATTTTTAAAATATGGATGTAGATATGAATATAGAATTATTCAAACTACCAATTCCATGGTCCCCTCACTTCTTAAATACCAAACCAATGAGATCTTACTGAAAGTATGGATGTATCCTATGAAAATCCTCCATATGGTAGTTATTGTCCGTCACTGTTATTATTGTTAGTATTATTAGCATATATGCTTGTTCTTTCCTCCTCAATTATTCCAAAGTATGTTTCCGTTTAATTCTTATATTGTTATATCTCACTCTTCTCTCTGGAATAAGTAGGAAGCACAATGAAGATGCGTAGGGATGTTTGTTAAATAAATGCATTCTTACGTTACCTTACATTTCTATGGAGATGCAAATATAAGTGAAATATTTTCTACATCTGAAAACTTTGAATTTAAATAAAATTCAAAACAAGTATTCTAATAAAGAGAAATAACTATCTTGGATATTGTTGATATTATCTTTGATTTGATATTAATATATGTGTTTAGTATCATATGTAAAATGATTCACTTTGCTGTTTCCTAACCTTAAACATTTAAAACATGATAGAAATTGTTCCTGAAAAAGGTAGCTGTTTCCAGTGCCTATATATGTAAACAGTTTGTTAAAGGAGAAAGGAAGGGATAATTGAGGTAAGAATGCCTTATGTTCATATTAAGTATTTTAACCTTAACATATATGGAAATAAAGGCAGAGTATACAAGAAATGCCCAATATGAAGCAACAAATGTTATTGCATAAGGTAGAAAGAAAAATGGGGAGAAAAGCTTGACAAAGGAGAAGGAACATAGGATTAACTAAAAATGTTGAGAAAGATAAATGTAGGAAAGGTAAAAATGAGAATATATGTTTTCTTATTTGCCCCAACTATTATAGCCAACTATTTTCTGTAAAGATGGATGCATGATTCAAATCAAAGAGGACATGGATTTATGTTGCTTCTGGCCCTTCCTGGAAAGTAACAGCAAAATATAATGGAGAGGCAGTTATGTTGTAAACAGTGGGTTTTGGAATAGTTGGTTCGTTTGTTTGGGCAGAGGTATTAAAGAGTCTTAGAATATGGCAAAGATGTTTAGAAATTTAAAGAGAAAGAGAAAATAAAACCAAAAGGGTACAAAAGGATTTTGAGGTGGAGATGGAGTAGAGGAGTAGAGTCGCATGACCATATATGACTTTGTTGAATTAGAAGATGGGTTATACATATCTACATTAACATAAGAGAAGTTTGAGGAGAAACTTAGGGGATAAGAGTTAATTAGCACCGGGGATGATACAGTAATATATTTAGTCAGCAATGTCAAGACTGATAGTCCATAGTAAGGAAGGATAACTATATGAAAAGACAAACAAATACTCATGACAACACTCTTCCTTCCCTGGAACTGTGCAGAAGTACTGGAGAGATTGCCTGAACCCTGGGATTCCACTACAAATGGGATGGATTTTCAGTCAATTAAAATTAACAATTCAAAAAAAGGTACTTGGGTTGATATCCACCTTAATAAGATTGTAGATAGGTACAAATTGCAATGATCTCAAATTATGTGAGTAAATTGTTTCTAAAGATGAATTAGTTATTCAAACAGGAACAAATAAATGAAACCTGATGTGTTCTAAAAGAGCTCATGCTAATTTCATTTTTAGTCATTTGGTTAGCTATTATAATATACATATATATACATATATATATATATATGTATATATATATACTTATAAATAACTACTTATAAAACTCATATTCATAAATATAACTATATACCTCTAAATTTTTTTAACACTTCATCTTTTTAACCAACTTTTGCCCAAGAACCTAGCTTTAGTTATTGTAAGATGATCAGATGAGCCAGGCCTGCTATCTACAAAGTCTCACAAGAGACTGCCTTGACTAAATTGAGTTGTTGCTTCCTTGTCTTCAGGGAGTTGGGCCACTATGGATTTGGGATTTTAACCTTCTGGATAGTTTTCTCCAAGACTGTGTTAACAAAGAGGGGCTTCTAGTGTACATAATTTTGAAATGTCAAATGACCTGATGCCTGTAGGTAATATTTATAGGAAAAATATTTCTCCTAAGTATGTTTTACTTGCTTCTCACTCTCAGAACAAATCAGTGGCGGAAAATGTTGTTATACATTGGAATTAATCTACTAAGGACCAAACTTAAATGATAATATAATAATTTTTCTAAAGCCTTATCTTCAAAGCAATTTGCAAATTGCTAAATATCTATACATCCATTTATTTATCCACTTAACCAGTGTATCAGAATATAAATAAGATATATCTATGTGTTAAAGCAAGTATATAACTGTATATATTGTTTCAAACACATGGTAATAGAAATGAATTCTCAATGAAATTTAAATTTTATTTGTCAACTGAGAAAGACTAAAGAAATTACATATGCATTATTGCCAAATATAAATTAGAAAATAACTTTTACTTTCTGCAGCTAAGACAAACTTTCCAGAGGAAAATTTGGCAATATATACCAAAACTCTTAAAAATGTGCATACATTTGTCTCAGCCATTCTTTCTAAGAATTTATCCTAAAGAAATAAACATGACTATTTTTCCGAAGAGTTTATGTTAGTAGAACTTTTGTTCACAGTAGTAAAAATTGGAGGAAAATAATCATAGGCAGTTCTTCCAAAGTAGAAAATATTTTATATGACATATAATGCATGCATAGAAAAGAATAATCTACAGACATTAAAATTTTATGAAACAAAAATATTAGTGTGGGAAACATCATTCTATATATTTAAGGAAATGCAGAATAACTACTTATAAAACTCATATTCATAAGTATAACTATCATACACACATCTCTATACAACAAAATAATAGTGTCAAGAACTAATGACAGTGTAGATGTTGGATAAAACAAAGTGAAATAAATGTTTGAGAATTTGATGAGATAGTCAATCTTGTGGTGATTCGTGACATACAGAGGAGGGTAGAAACATATCAGAGTATAAAAAAGAAGTTTTGTGAAGAGGGCTTTGTTTTTCTTTGTTTTCTTTTTGGATGAATGTCATTGCTGTGTTGTGACTCCCAACTTCCTCTGTTTGGAGCTCAAATGGCACCTATCAGGAGGCTTGACATGAATCTCCTTTACTAAAAGGAACATAATGCTCTCTGCAACATGCCAGAATGATACCAAGTCAAGGGGACATGGCTATTCCAAGAGAATAATAATATTTTGGAACTAAATCTTCCCAACTTAGGTATAAAAATGTTTTGGAACTATAGGAAAGAGAACCAAGAGATAAGTCTTTTAAAAAATGCCCAGGGAGACTATCCAGAGGATTTAAGAGGATATGAGTTATGAGGTGTCCCCCAAAAGGTCATGCTTGGAACAATGAAAAAATTTTCAGAGGTGAAATAATTAAATTTTGAGAATTGTAACCTAATCAGTTCATTAATCCACTGGTATGGATAAGCTGACTGGTAAATGTAGGCACATAGGATGTAGCTGGAGGAAGTAAGTTACTAAGGGTGTGCTTTGGGGTTTGTATTTCAACCCTGGTAAGCAGAGCTGTATCTGCTCCTTGGTTGCCATATCCTGAGCTTATTTCCTCTGCCACACCATTCCTTCATAATATTGTGCTCCACTTCAGGCCCAGAGCTATGGTGTTGGCTGACCATGGAATAATTCTCTGAGACCACAAGCCAAAATAAACTTTACCATCTCTAAGTTGTTCTTGTCAGGTCTTTTAGTCATAGTGATGTAAAAGTTGATTAAAACAGAAATTGGTACCAAAAATGGGGTTGTTGCTTTGACTAATCTGACCATGTGATTTAGAAGTCTTTGCGGCAGTCTGGCTGGGCAAAGTACTGGGAGGTGACAAGCAACTTAAAGGTTGAAACGGGAACTGCTTTATTACAGAACAACAGCGGTATATATACCTAACTGATTACACACAGCTTGACTCAATTAGCATTATCCAGGTACAGCAATCAGCCAATAAGGAATCTCCACCATCTTAATGGCTTGGTGGCATTGCCTCACAAACCACTCCTCCTGGCAAACTGCCAGGCACCATCTTGACTTGATTTGCATCCCCAACAAGACTTTGTAGCTGATTTACCAAAAGGAATTTTGAAAAGTTTAGAGATGCAAGTTGGAAAAGCTTTAGGACAGTGGACTATAAGGGCTGTACTCATGAGGTTTCAAATATGGAGGAGGATTATATTGGAAATTGGACTAGAGGTCATTCATGGTATGTTATGTCAAAGAAGATGTCTGCATTTTCCCATGCCCTGAGACTTTTCGTGAGGCTGGATTTAATAATATAATGATTAATTTAGCAGAAGAAATTCCAAGGCAAAATAGCATTCAGATGGTGGCATGGATATTGCTGGCAAGTTTTCTGTGATAATAAGGAACAGAAAGTAGAAATAAAAGATTTGGAAAACTTTCAGTTTGGCCAGAAAAGTTCAAGTTACCTTGGGGCTAGGGAAAGTTTATTTATTAAAGAGATTATAGCCACTAAAGAAATGCTAAGTACTTTACCCAGAAACTGTAGGAAAGATGGATTAAGGATATCTCAGGAATTGACAAAAAACTCACGTATTTCAGGCTAAAGTGTGTAAAATTAAAATTCCTTGGAGAAGAGACCCTTGGTGCACTTTGTTTGTATAGGAGTGTCTAGGAAGTTGTTTCATTATGTTCAGCCATTCAGGCACTCAGAACCTGCTGCAGCCATGGTCCCAGAAAGTTTGGCTCTGCTCAATATAGTGGCAGACATTGGCATCAAACATGTGGTTGTGGTTCTGCAAGAAAGCTGGATGCTGGAATTAGGCCTGCATTGAGATTTTAAAGGAAGGTCTGGGAAGCTAGATAATGTATAGTATGATTAGAGATACTCTGGGTTGCTCCTGAGAGATTGATGCATGAAGATGTGAGAAGGAAGCTAATGCTGCATTTGATATTCCCAAGATTAAGATATGCCAGTAACATGGGACATTTGTTGAGCAAAGCTGCAGGAATTGAGCAGAAGTAAGCCAAGACAGAAGGCATGTGGGGTGAAACCAGCAATGCTTTAGTGGCAAAGCTACACAGGCCATAGGAGAGAACATCATAATGCCATGTGCCACAGATACTGTATGTGGAGCTACAGTGCTTGTTTGCATAGCTGTATTTTTTTTTTGCTTAGATGCCATTCATTCCTGTTTTCTATGCCCATATTTCTCTCTTTTGGGATGGAAATGTTTACTCTGTGCCCTTATATATTGGATATATTGTTTTGTTTTGTTTTGTTTTATCTTGGTGCATAGTTAAGAATTAACCTTGAGTTTCAGATGAGATTTTGGAATTTGACTTTGACTACTGCTATAACTTTTAAGACTATGGGGACTCTTTGAAATGGAGTCAACATATTTTGCATTTTGAAGTAGACATGAGGTTTTGGAGATCAGAGGTGGAATGATATAATTTATATATGAAGTATCTTCCAAAAACTCGTATGAGACAATACAAGAATTTTCAGAGGTGAAATATTTAGATTATGAGAATTGTAACCTAAGCAGTGGATTAATCCACTGATATTGGTTAACTGACTTGCAACTTTGGGCAGATAAGGTATGGTGTGGCTAGAAAAAGAAGGTTATTGGAGATGGCTTTTTTTCCTCTGGTAAGTGGAGTCTTCTCTGCTTCCTAGTTTCCATGTCCTGAGCTGCTTTCCTCTGCCATACTCCTACAGCATGATGTTTCACCTCACCTTGCATTAGAGCTCTAAAGTTGCTGACCATGGACATGAGCCCCCCAAATTTTACTTCCTGTAAGTTTTTCTTGTCAGGTCTTTTGATTGTAGAGATGCAAAAGCTAACTGAAACAAGCACAGAATACAGGGAAAACTATCTATGTAGGAATAAATGTTACTTGGAAGAAAAAATATGTTACAACAGAGAAGGCAAATGAGTAGCCTATGAAATGCTTTTAAAAGTATCATGAAAGCCAGAGCCAGACAGACACTGCTATGGAAGACTGCATTTTTCTGTGCTTGTGTCTCCTGGAACTTGAACCTGATAAGGTCTGAGCTGCAATTATGGAGCAATCTGGAGAAGAACATACACCAAGTGAGGGAAAAAGAGGGAGTATATGCCTCACCATGTCCCTGGGAATAGGAAGAAGAGAAGATTCAAATACTGAAGCTAGTTTACAGTTTGAATTATTGATTATTTGATATGATCTTTTTATCTGAGTTTGAGAAAAGTTGTTATTTTTTTCTGTTTTATTCTGAGACATTAATTTTTTAAATTTATCTGTGCTTATATATAAGTACTTCAAAACTTTGGCCTTCAATATTAGTCAAATCCAGTCATAAAAATAGACATCACATTGTCTATTTCAAATGAAGAGTGTTTTATATACAGAATAAGAAACAAAATTATTTTGGGGACATCTAAAAGAAGAAAAAAGAGAGGAGACTGCAGTGGGGATAGAAAGGACTATAGGCTTTCACACGGAGATCAGAATCTTGCAAATGATCATTAGCAAGAGTTGCAAGGGTCAGTTGCAAGGGCTTCCATGATGTTGTAGATGTAGCTTTAGCAACTCAGTCTCCAAAATACCACTGATGCTGTTGGGGCTGTCCCTCCAAAAAAGTATATGTTTGGACTGGGCTGTTGTAGCTGCAAAAGACCAAGACTCTCCAAACTTGCCACCAGGGCAACTATGGCCACTTTCAGAGGTAGATCCACAACGTGTGTTTTCCTTCTTCCTAACTTTTACTATGCATACCCTTTATCCCATAAAACTTACTGAAAGTCAGCTAGTTAGGTAATCCAGGGAAAGTGTTCTAAAGTGCCCAGCAATAGGGGCACAAGAAAGTAATAAATAATTTGCGTAATACATATAAATTACACATTTCCAGATTGCTCTTCATCTTTTTACTTTATAATGTCTTGTGAGCATACAGAAATTTTGAATTCTATTTATTATATTTTTTATCTTTTGTTTTCTAACTTTACTATTTTCTTTAAAATGTATTTTCTATATGTATAATAACATATGCAAATATACACACTATATAAAAGTTATTCCCTAACTTACGATATAAATGTTTATGTGTCTTTATTTAAATTTTAATTCTTTTGTGTATTCATTTGTATTTTACAAGCAGGATAGTCATTTCTTCCTCCTTCATTTAGCTTTGTGCAAGTAGTAAACTAATTGTTATAGAGCTGCTTATTCAATTGTTTACTCTTTCATCAATAATGACACAATGATAAATTCCAGATATTTGGTAGACTGGCACTCTATGGGAATATTTCTGATGTTTTCATCATGAGTAGAACTTGGGTTATGGGTTTTTCAAAGAAACACCACAGAGAGAAAATCTCTTGCTCATCACATCATGTTAAAGGTACATAAGGGGCTGGGGATATAACTCAGTTGGTAGAGTGCTTGCCTTGCATACACAAGGCCCTGAATTCAATCCCCAGAAACATACACACACACACACACACACACACGACTGCTATTACCATGGCTTGTCTCTGTTGATCTCCTGGTTGAGATAGTGTTTGTCAGGTATTCTGCTCTAATATCACACTTTCTGCCACTCTACATTCTTTAGAATATCATCAGTATGTGGAATCCACACTTGGGAAGTAGTGAATTATGCAACAATCATTTGATATTAGTGTGCCTAAATAAATTATTCTTATACTTGGGAGATTTGCCTATTCTTTTCCATTTATTTATTTATAAGTATAGATTTATGGAATTTATTTTATACTACTTTATATTTATTGTTCATTTTGTTGCAGCCTTGACCATTAATAGGTCTTTCTGTTGGATCCTGAATAATTTTGACATACTCATCTAACTGTGGGTTTGGTTTTTTTTTTTTTTTTTTCTTTTTTCTTTTTCACTTTCTTATATCCTAGCACTGAAAGATTCTCCAGAATGATCAATATATATCCAGCCCTAGCTCTAGAATCTGCTATTTATCTAAGGATATCTGGTTATTCTCACTTGATGAAAGTTTTTAAAAACCAAGATTGATCACTAAGTGTCAAATATCAATTGACTCACTGATTAAGCATTTTTATATATTTTTGCCTATCTAGCCCAGACAGATATTTAAAATTATTATTTTAAGTTTTAAAATATCTTAATAATTTTTAAAAATAATTGCATGCATTTATATATTTTCACTTAAATTTACATATTTATAATATTGAGTCATGCTCTTCAACAAAGGTTTGTTTCTGTTATCTCAAGTTTTCATTGTCCTTCAGCAGAATTTATATTTTTCTTTATAGTCACATTCTATTTTCTTTTTAAGTTTGCTCTCATTTAAACAAAAAAAGTAGTATTTCTATTGTGTATGGGTTCTTTTGTCTGATTTACATGAATGATTATGATATTGTTCAAAAACCTAACTAAATTCATATATTCTAAAAGCCTTTCAGGTTCTTTGAATAAATAATCATGAAGTTGTAAATTAATT
The DNA here is from genome assembly GCF_001458135.2 of Marmota marmota marmota. Classification (NCBI taxonomy): domain Eukaryota; kingdom Metazoa; phylum Chordata; class Mammalia; order Rodentia; family Sciuridae; genus Marmota; species Marmota marmota. The sequence continues at coordinate 63,727,462 of NW_026000026.1, read as the reverse complement.
TAACTTTAATTTCATTTCTAAAATTTATAATTATCTTCTTGGTGGTTTTCTTAGTCCATTTACTGTGACAAAATATATGAAAAAACAATTTAAATGAGTAAAAAATTATTTTGGCTCATAATTTGAGAGTTTCAAGTCCATTATTGTCTTGTTCCATAGCTGTCTGTGGATTTATGATGAAGCAGTACATCATGGTGGCATACACATGATGAAGCAAAACTGCAAACTTCATGGTGCTGGAGAGAGAGAAATATGCCACAGAAAAGATATATATATATATATATATATATATATATATATATATATATATATATATATATATATATATATATATGTATATATATATATACTTTGAAGACAAATGCCTAGTAACCTACTTCCTCCAATGAGGCCATATGACATAAAGTTCCCATCATCTCCCAAAAGTGTCACTGGCTGGTTTCAGCACGTGAGCCTTTGTGGTATATTCCAGATTCAGGCTAAAACATTTCAGAAAAAAATTTCCATCACAGAAGTGATGGTGTCACTTGAAGTGATGGTGTTTCTACTTTAATAGAAGCTTCAATGATGACAGTATATTCTGATCCAGTAATAGAATCTTGTCAGCCTGTAGTAAAATTAGGACCATGACGGGCACTTCAGATATAATTCTGATAATAGGTTGACAATTTTATGAAATCACCTAAAGAGGAATGTCAAAATGTCATACAATCTACAGTAGGTAAGTTGATACCACAAAAACTTTATTATTGTCATTGCAATTCTAAACTACACATCAGTTTTCACCAGGAGGTTTCTAATATAGCTACACATTTCTCATATTTAAAAACAATTGGTGTAATCTTTAGATTTATAGTTTTTGTCTTGTTCTGTTGTTTTGTTTTTTTGTAATGGGAATTGAAACCAGGAGTACTTAAGCACTAAGCCAACCCTTTTTAAATTTTATTTTGAGATAGGGTCTTGCTAAGCTGCTAAATTGCTGAGGCTGGCTTTGAATTCAGGATCCTCTTGTCTCAACTTCCTGAATCGCTCGGATTACAGGAGTGTGCCACCACATCCTGCTATAGATTTATTTTTAACAGGGAAGGATGTCCATTCTTAAAAATGTGAATTCAGTGAGACAGTGATAAAGTTAATACAAAGCACTGGATAGAGGCTTTCCAGTTTAAAAAGTGGAATTTTTATCACGTCTGTTTTTTAAAGATGTACTTAAATATAAAACTGAGTAAAATAAATTTTATATCTACATAACTTTAAAAGTCACAATTGAGATTTTTTTTTAATTATAGATGGACACAATACCTTCATTTTATTTTTTTATTTTCATGTGGTGCTGAGGATTGAACCAGTGCCTCATATGTATGAGGCAAGAGTTCTGCCACTGAGCCACAATCCCAGCCCCAATTGAGTTTTTTTTTTAATATAAAAAAGCAGGTTTGTGTTTTTAGTTTGTTTTTCCTCAAAACAAGAATAATTAAAGGCAGGATAATACAAATCATTAAGGAAGATTATTTCTATTTTTATAAAGGAATTTTAATTTCTGTTTGTGAACAATTGGAAAAAATGGATAGTGTTGAGAAAACACACTATAATGAAAAGCTACTATTTATTGTTGATTTTGGTTTATATTATTAAATGATAACCATCAATTTGAGATCACCATTTGATAGAAGGGATATGAACCCACAAGATCAGGTAGCAACGTTGCATTTTGGAGAAGGATTTGAAGTAGGATTGGAAAATAGGCAGGGATATGTTAGTTGTTTATTTCCATTCTTTTGAGAATACAGAGTTAACAAAGCTACACTCTATTCTATTTTTTTAATGGTGATCCTTGCATAAATTTTAAGTTTACTCAAAAAGGCATATTATTTATGCTTTGTATCTACAATAATATATTTTACAGGATGGTTAAGAATGAATTATTCACAAATGCTGTGGTCTTAATATTTGTGTCCCATCCAAGATTAATATGTTGAAAATCTAACCCCAAAGATGATGATATTAAGAGGTGGAGCCTTTGGAAGGTGACCAGCTCATGAGGCCTGAACCCTCATGAATAGAATTAGTGCTCTTCCCAATGTGCTCTTATAGAGCTGGTTTTCCCTATTACCATGTGAGAACATAGTAAGAAGGAACAATTTATGAACCAGATAGCAGACCCTCACTAGACACCAATTCTGCAAGTCCCTTGACGTTATGCTTTCCAGCTTCTAGACATGCAAGAATTAAATTTATTGTTGTTTACAAGCTGCCCTATTGATGGGATTTTGTTATGGCAGCCTCAATGGATTGTATCAAATAATGTATGTAGTTAGATTATTCTCAACATTCCATTATTTTCTACATATCTTCAAAGCATCAAAACTCATTCCAGTTTTAACAGTGCTCTTTTGGCATAAGAATGATAGGAACAAGGATATGTTCAGGGAAAGGCTTATTTTTTTATGGACTCTGTATTTCTTTCATTCAGCATCCAAAAATTATCAGAAGACTTTCTACTCTGAAACAAGTGTGCCTTTGGGGGATTTGTGCAGGTTGCTATAATTCCTCCATGTCATGGAGTAAAGATATGAATAATAAAAGCGCTGTAGTTATAAACCAGCAGTCAGGAAACTTTTCTGTTAAGGGTCTGTATATAATTATTTTAGGCCCTTTTACAGAAAAGATGGTATGGCCTACCAGAGAGATGGTAGCCTATACTTTTAAACCAGAACTTACTCAATAATTGAGTAACTGATGTTAAAAGACCTTCATGTCTTTTGAGGGATACTACAAATTGGTTCTGGGTGTCACAATATTGATCTTCCAAAATATTTTTAGTTTTCTTTGGAAATATTATTATTTTTTTAAATGTGTGAATTGTAGCTGTAGCTGTAGCAGAGCACTTAGCACATGTGAGTCACTGGCTTAGATCCTTAGCATCACATAAAAATAAATAAAATAAAGGCATGCTATCCATCTACAACTACAAAAAAAATTCTAAAAACTATGTGCATTGGACTAAAGTAACAAAAACCTTACTTCTGGAATACCTTGAATAAAATGTATATCTTACATTTGTTTTGATAAACAAAGAAATCCTTGATTTGGCAAGAGTTCTCTTTGCTTTTTTCCCACACTATAGATGAATTTTATATATTGGAAGATACAAAGATCGTTCCTATGAGCAGACAAGGTAAATAGTTTTAGTAAAAGAATGATAATAATAGTTCAAGTTGAGCCCAAGTGTTGCCTCTCCACCTTTCCAGGTTGTGTATCATTAATGCTTTACCTCCAGATCAGAATGGTGAGGCTGGAGCAAGGCCAGTCCTGGGAAGCCAGAGGGCTGCATCGGGCCACATAAATTTGGAGTTAAGCATGAATATGATTGGGGACTTGAAGAAGAAGCTCAGTAGAAACATTTTCCTTAATTTAAGTATTTTCACCAGGTATAGTGGTGCATGCTATAATCCCAGTGGCTATGGTGGCTTATTATTCAGGATATACATACTTATTATATATATATGTATAGATAGATAGATAGATAGATAGATAGATAGATAGATAGTTTGTAACTTTCCAAGACATTGTAGTATGTTGTTTCATTGGGACAGTTTTTTGCCAAAAGTATTTAACAACAGGAAGTCTTGGCCAGCTAACTGATATAATAAATGATCTGACCACCTTGTCAATGAATTGAGAATATGTTAGAGCTGCTTTGAGGATGGGGAAATTAGTAATTTCTCTTCAACTCTTAACCTTAAAAATATGAAAACTCTAAAAATCTCTAGAGAATTAATACTGTGATAAGTAGTGGTATGTTTCTCATTCACATACTGTTGTAAATCATCTGTTTGTTTATTTTCATTAATACATATTTATTCTGCCTCATTATAAATGTAATATGCATTAATTTGGATAACATGGAAAAGTTTAAAGAAAAAAATAGCAAATAGTAATTTGACTACCTACACATATCAATTTTTAAAATGTTGATTACATTAATAGCTGTTTTTCTTAATGCTTGTAGATTATATGTTGCATGTACTCTATTTTTATAACTTTCAACTGCATAAGCAATTTACCAAGTCATAAAGATTCACATAAGTAATGTTTTAAAGATTCAATCATATAATAAAAAGCACAATAACTTATTGGTAATTTAATGTATCTACATGTCAGAACCTTAAAAAAAAAACATTTAGGATTAACGTGGCTGTCAGGAATGTAAAACTTGATACATAAAGACATGAATAAAAACCTTTAATTTTTTTAATTATTATTACCCTGGAGGGAGGAGACTGGTCCAATAGTCCACTGGGATTTTGGTCAGCATTATTGTTTTTTAAAGTTGTCCTGAATTTTTCCCATGGCTGCCAGATAGCAGCTCTATCTCCAGGCTTTTTATGTGAATGTCAGAAGACATGCAGAACAGGAAAGAGAATATACCAACTGTGTCTGCCCTTTTGAATCAGAAAAACAAACATTTTTTTTCTCTCTTTCCTACCTGTTTTGTATTAAAAGTAATTTTCCCTCCTATTCATCAAAGCCAGCTCTTCCACAGTACATATTGATCTTTGTTCTCTCTACTCCTCTATTACCCTTCTTCCTCTGAGCTTAAGGTCAGTTTGAAATCTCTTTTTCTCTACTCTTTTCCTTTAGCAAAATAAAAACAGGAATATCTCTTAGAATCAAAATGTGTCTCCATCCCTCATGACTAATCTTTCTCTCACCGACTCACATTCCATTCAGTTCTCAGCTCACTGTGGTCTTCTTTGGTTCTTTCTCACTATTTCAATAAACTGTCCTTTCAAAGGTCATAGGTGACCTCGAAAATGTCAAGTTCTTATTTTACTACCTTTTGAACAAATTCAACATTTTCATTAGAGTTTATTTTTTAGAAGTATCCACTTAAAAGTAATTTTTAGACATTGCCATTTAAGTTTCTGAATTCATTGGTAGTCTTTTTTGAAGACCCACTTTGGCATATCCAACAATCCCCCACACTTTAAACTTGTCTTACTGGTGTATATTCCCTTTGAATCCTTGCCAAATGTCATCTTAAACATCAAATTTAGCACATCCAAAATCCTTTTTCTTCTGCATTTACCTGGTTCCTCAAAGAAAGGAAAACCAGGAAGGCTTTTAATTACTTCACTATAAAGCCACCAACAAACATATATTTCAGTATTAATCCTAAATATTTTCAAAATATTCATTCATAGAGATCCACTTTAAATTGAGGCTTAATTCAGGTTTTCCATGTACTATTTCAAAAGCTGCCTAATGAGGCCTTAAATCCATTCTTTACATTGAAGCAACACCACTACATCTCATGATCAAAATCCTTCAGTTGTTCTCCATGTTTTATTAGATAATCCTTCAGTGTTCCCCATTATTCACAGAATACTTGCTAAAAGGCATTTTATAACAGTGAAGAATATCTCTGCTCTGGTCCTTATCTGAAACGTGGTCTTTGTGTGACTGTATCACTTTATCTCTCTTTACCCGGTTCTCACACTTCAAGATTTGACAGAGCCACAAGCACAGAGCTCTGGGAACACACTATAGAGTTTGTCATCTCCTTCTCCTCACACAATGCTCTCTTCTGAGGCCATGCTTCCTCTTGCTGCCTGACCAATTCAATTATCGCCTCATCTTGTAAATTTAGTTTGTTACCACTTCTTGATATACCTTGCCTGCTCTTTATTTTCACTTAAATTTTCTGTTCTTTCCAGTTTCTTCATAACTCTTCTTCCCCAAATATCAATTTCATTTCAATTAATCAAAATGCCATGATCCTTCCACCTGTAGATTTTTGCATGAACTCTTCAATCTGACCTTTCCTCTTCTCTCTTCCTGCATCATCCTCTAAACTTCCACCAGCATTCATCTATTTCACCATAGATACTGTTTCCTGACAGTAGTCATTCTGAATTTTGAGGTCTTATTTTTATCTCTTTAGAGTTATATTCTAGTATGATAATCATACCAAACACATATTTAACATGTCCAGATACTCATCTAACTACTTTGCTAAATACTTAAATATTTAATTCTCATAATGATTGTTGGGTATGTGGGAGATTCCCCCCTGAAGTTAAGTTTCCTGCTTGAATCAAATATATGAAATACGATATGTCAAGAGCTTTGTAATGTTTTGAACAACTAATAATAAAAAAAATGTTAAAAAATATTAAAATAAAATAAAATCACTGTATCGCCCCCCCCCCAAAAAAAAAGTTTCCATGTAGGAGAACATCACAGACCCTCCTCTCCAAATGGCGCAAAGCCAAAGAGCACCAAATTCAAAAGTTTTCTCAGCCAATCCCTGCTGGATACAGTGTTCTTCCTGAATCACCCTCCAATCAGCACCCGCCACATTACCTACCCAACCCTTCTTAAGCCAAAGCTTGCAAGTTCACACTCTCTGCCCTCTTCCTCTTCTCTCTCTGCCCTCTTCCTCTCTGCCCTCTTTTTCTCTGCTGCTCTGCCCTCTTCCTCTCTTGCTCTGTGCTCTCTTCCTCTTTTTTCTCTCCTCTCTCTGCTCTCTTTCTCTCTGCCCTCCTCCTCTCCTCTCTCTGCCTCTCCTTTTCTTCCCTTTAGGGCAGCCCCCAATAAAATCTCTTGGTTGAATCTCCTTCTCTGGTGAATCACTTGCCTTTCAATGATGACATAAGGTAAGCATGATTATCTCACCCACTTAATGGATGAGGCAACTGAGGACAGTTAGTTAACCTCACACTGAACAGTTAGTAAGTGCATGAGACAGACTTTTGCTTAGGAAACTTGCTTCTGGATTTTTGCTCTCACTGTACTATACTGCTGCAAGTACTTTTTCCATTACACACATCAATTTGCTTATTTACTGTTATCTTTCAGAAGAATATGAACTCCATGAAGACTCATTATTGAATCCCAATCACATATTCGAGTACCTATGAATACATTTGGTTCTCAACAAAATTTTGATAAATGACAAAGAGTCTTCATGAAATGTTTCTCTTATGTGCTCTCATAGCTCCCTGGGGATATTTATGGTTTTGTTGAATTTTGCCATTATTGACTTTTAGCCTTCATGGCCTTATTGAATTGTAAGCCCCTCTAGGAGAGAAAACTTTACTTATCCATCATTGTGTCCCAAGTGAAGCACAGGTGCTCAATAAATGTTTGTTGAACAAATCTGTAAATAATAGTGGTAGAAGAAATGTGTATATAGTGTTTTAGGGTGGAGCTCAACAGTCTCCTTCTGTCTTAACTTTTGTGTGATTCTAGGAAAATATTTAAAATTCTTAGGTTAATCATCTATTTTGAGACGCTTTTATAATTTATTTAAATGGAGGTAATTTTGACATAAATCTTGTTTCCCTAAAGAAGTTCTGAAACTGTGTTGTGTGTGTGTGTGTGTGTGTGTGTGTGTTAGTTGTTGATGGACCTTTATTTATTTTATTTATTCATATGTTGTGCTGAGAATTGAATCCAGTGCTTCACACATGCTAGGCAAGCACTCTACCATGGAGCTACAACCCCAACCCCTCCTAAACTGTTTTGTGACTATTAATTTCCCTCACATTTATCACTATTTCAAAATTATAGCAAAACATATTTTAGTAACTCACTTAGGACTCATGCTAAGCTTGCCACAGGAGTTTTAAATGACAGAGAAGTTATATTTCTTGCCCACAAGATGATAGTTAGCTCCAGTACCAATAAATCTCTGAAAACATAAATGATAGAGGCGTATATATCCTATTATTGACATGTCAAGATATACACAGGTGAAAAAATATCTAAAGTGAATGGATCCAGATAGATTTAGTTTGAGAAGTTTTCTAAGAATTGAATCAAGTAGAAACTTGAAGGAGGATGATAATGGTTTTACAGTTTTAAGAAGGGTATATAAACCAGAAGTGCACTGAAAACATAGCAGCATGTGTAGCAACACATGGAGAATAATTTGCAATGTTTACCTTTTTTTTTCCCCCTTTGTATTTCAACAGTCACAAGGTGTGTATTGTAGCTTGACCCGCTGCTCTGAGAGAAACTTATAAAAGTTCATTTTGTCAAATAGTGCAGGCCTGGGCTTCATTTCTACATTTATTTCACCACTTTGCTTTGTCACATAACGTAGTCCCACATGTCTTTCTACCTCTATCACCTGGAGTTTTCTATCTCTTTCTTCTATTCTTGTCTTTCTTGTTAACAGGTTCTTTGGATTTTCATTCCAAGGATACCTGCTTCAGAAATCCTTAGCAACCACTGTATGCACTCCCAGTACCTTATGAGTTCATCTCATTTGAACAATCTCTTTTTGAAATAAGGAAGTACAGTTCAGTGCTCTATATCATAAGTATTAATTTAATATATATGGGTTTTTGTAAATGTGAAGGATATATGTATTCACTACTTTTACATAATAGAACTAATTCTAAATGCTTATCATATAGCATAATATGTCTCACATGGTGAAAAACCAGCCTCTACCTCAGAGCAAAGCCTGTCCAAGGAAGGGACATGACCTTAGTCCATGGAAAAACCCACAGAGCACTCCTAAGCACATTCCCACTCTGCTAAGTTGTTTATCTACAAATAACAGGAGAGATCTGCTGCACCAGGTGTCCCTGACTCAGTCAGGCTAGGTGGGGATACATAGCAGCCCCCTAGCAGCCACCAATCAGCATGAGACAGGGAAATACCCGGGATGCCAGTGGTTTATGGTGGTTGATAACAAGTTGGGAAACCATGTAGTTCAGCACGTACACCCCTCTTGGCTTAAACCAATCAGTTCAAATGAATACCCCTTTTGTACTGACCAATCACCCCTACCCAAGTTGTTCCCACCAATGAATGTGCTAATCATGTTTTAGAGTTGTTATTTGATTTTCCCTCGGTGTGTGATGATTTGCTAAAAGAGGCTATGATGTATGTGAAGTCCCTGCCCTCTCCAAAAAATGTATAAAAATGCTGCAAACCCTGGGCTCGGGGCCTCTCAGCATCACCAGTTGCTGTGTGTGCACGCGGAGGACCGATCTCAATAAACACCTCTTTGCTGCTTGCATCGATCTTGGGTCTCTGGTGGTCTTTGGGGGTCCTGAATTCGAGCATAACAATGGCAGAAAAGGATAAACTGAATGAGAAAAGATGATTTGTTTTAAGATATGGTAGCTATTTTGACAGAGTTGTAGATCTAAGTCTTTCCCAAGGGACCATTATGCACTTGATTTGAATAAACCAAAATCCACCCTAAGGAAATCCCAATTTCCTACTTTGTTGAGAAGTTTCATTTGCATAATCTTCTAGTAAAGCATTATCTTCAACTTAAGTGAAATGGTGAAGTGGCATTGCCTAACACTAACAATATAAATTTATCTGAGTTGAAATATTAAGACCATATCTCTAGTTTCTGTCTTTACATAATATTAGTCTGTAAGAAACAGAATAAATGAAGTCTGCAGACATAGCCTTCAGCAATAAAATAAAGAAGAAGGAGGAGGAGGATGAGAGGAGAAGGAGGAGTAGCAGCAGCAAAAGAAAAGCTCCCACAGTTATGCCTTCACCTGGCCTTTCTTTTCATGCTATAGACTATCTAATCTGGATTTTATTCCTTCCATTTGTCAGGGAAGGATCATATCTGGATTCATTCTCCAGCACATTGCTTATCAGGAAGAGGCAGTATGATATAAAATTGCCTAAGCATCTCTTTCTTATATCTGAGCTATCTTTAGTTTGTAAAATTCTATAAATAGTTTATTTTAATACTTAACATTTTCTGTGTAGAAACTTTGCAATGAATTGGAAACAACAGAAAAACTACTATTTGCATCCCAGATTCACACAAAAAGAAACTAAGGCTTTGAAATTCAAGTCACCTTCCCAGTGATCATATGCTATTAAGCAGGAACATTAGATTTGAGCCTGTATTCATCTGACTCCAGAAGTATACTCCTAAACAAAATAGTGCATAATTCTATATCTTAATTTTTTGTCATTCACATCACATTCCTCTGTATAGGCATTGCTTTTGAGAGTTAATATTGTGTATGGCGATTGATCTATAAATGTAGCATTCATCTGTTTGCTGAACAAGGGTACTATTTTCATGCATTTCTATATGAATTAAGCCATGGTCCAGTTCACAGACCCTCTCTTAAACTATAGTCCTATAATCTTGATCTTGCTTTCTTTGTTACTGCTGTGGATTAGGGTATAGACCTACATTTCCCTTAGTTCCCCTTAATGTAAATGAGGCTGTGACTTTTCAAGTTTCTGGGAAAGATCTGGGCACATAACAGAAATAAATCAAGCAGAGATACACACAATTAGCTGTTGTTTGTAGAGATGTTTGCAGTGTTTTCAGACCTTGAACTCTTCTTCTAGGAAGTGTAACATCTTAGTGAAGAACAAAACTTTAAAAAGTATTTTGGTGTTGAGTTTTTATGCAGGGGGAAAGACAGGAATCTAGTTTCATATTTCTACTTATAAATATCCAGTTTTCCCACTACCATTTGTTTAAAGAGGCTGTTTTTGCCTCCTGTAACAGTGGTCCACTTTATGCTTTGAATATAGTCCTTGCTGCTCTGCCACTGAGACTTATTTTTAAAATGGACATGTTTCTTTTTCTTGCTCTCTCCCCTGCTCCTCCCTAAATCTTTCCCCTTCCCTAATCTCAGAGGATTATCTTTCTTTACCAACTCTGAGTACACACCCATCATAGGAATGAAGTAATCCAGATTTTGGGGGATAGTACCAGATCTCAGAAATGGCTATCACCCAAAATAACAAGTGAATTACAACTCCAACAAAGAATGTAGCCTTTGAGTCACCTCTTTTAAAGCCCCATGTTCCTGATGACAGAATCATAGCTTTTGGGACAGGAGTCCCCTGTGTTTCTCCTTTGCTAATGAAGCAATAAAACTTTTTTTATCCTTTTTCTCAAAACCATGTCCTTACTGTTACTGTTGTCCTTACTGTTGGAGCATCCTTGACAAGGACTGAGCTTTGGGCAACACTTCAATGTGGGTTTTTGGTGGCTTTGTCAAGTGTCAGATGGCTATCAGTGTGGAATTGTCTCTGTGTCTTCTATGTTATTACAATTGTCTACTTGTCTGCTTTTATGCCAGTACCATATTGTTTCTCTTATTATACCTCTGAAATATAATTTGAAATTGAGTATCATGATGCCTCCAGGAGTGCTTTTTATGCACAGAATTGCTTTGGCTACTCTGTATCTTTTGTTTTTTCATGGGAATATTAAGATAGTTTTTTTTTTTTTAAATTTCTATGAAGAAGGTTATTGGTATTTTGCTAGAGAAAGCATTGAATCTGTAGATTGCTTTTGCTAATAATATGGCCATTTTAACATTTATTCTATCTGTTCATCTTCTAGAATCTTATTTCTTTTTTCCAGTTTTCTGTAATTTTCCTTGTCTTTAAACTCTATTCCTCTATTTATTCCTAGGTATTGCTTAGGCTATTGGGAATAGAATTGTTTTCCTGATTTCTTTCTTTGCAAATTCATTGTTTACATGTAGAACAACTATTAATTTTTGTGTGTTTATTTTGACTCCTGTTATTTTGCTTTTTTTTTAGAGATAGGGATTGAACCAGGGCCTTGTGCATTTGTGCATGCAGGGCAAGCACTCTACCAACTGAGCTATATCTCTAGCCCTTGATTTTGTTTTTATCAGATCTAGAAGTCTTTGGTGAAACATGTAGGGTTTTCTAATTATAGGATCATATCATCTGTGAATAGGGATAATTTGTCTTCTTATATTTTGTATCTTTTTAAAAAATTTTTTCTCTATAAGTAAATTGGTTAAAATTTCAAGTACTCTATTGAATAGAGGTAGTGTTTTAGTCAGCCATTTCACTGCTGTGACTAAAACACATGACAAGAACAATATTTTAGAGGAGGAAGTTTGGGGGTTCATGTTTCAGAAGTTTTAGTCCATAGACAGCCAGCTCTGTTCCTTGGGGCTATAGGGAAGGGAGAACATCATGTCTAAGAATGTAGTGGAGGGAAATTAAGAGAAGCTGCTCAAGGCATGATGATTAGGAAGCAGAGAGAGACTCTACTCTCCAGATACAGAATATATACCCCAAAGGCACACCCCTAACTACTACCACACCCAGCCACATCTGACCTTCTTACATTTATCACTCAGTTAATGTCCATCAGGAAATTAATTCACCAATTGAGTTAAGGCTCTCATAATCCAATCATTTTACCTGAATTGTTCTGGACCTCTTGGGGGATACCTAACATCCAAACCATAACAAGTGGTGAGAGTGGATACTTCTATATTGTTCTTGAATAGAGAGGAAATGTTTTCAGTTTTTTATGATATTGGCTTTGAGTTTGTCATGTATGGATTTTATGGGGTAGAGTTAAGCGATTTCTATCACTAATTGATTCAGATTTTTTTTTTTAATCATGAAGAATTGTTAAAAATTTTCAAAGTTTTGTTTTTCTGCATCTATTGAGATTATCATGTGGTTCTGTCCTTGATTCTATTTATGTATTTGTTATGTTAATAGATTTGCATATGTTGAATCATCCTTTCATCTCTAGATGAAACCAACTTGATGGTGACATATGACATTTTGTGTTGCTGAATTCAATTTGCAAATATTTTGTTAGTGATTTTTTTATCTATCTTGATAATGAATATTGGTTTCCTTAATAAATCCTTATCTCCTTTTGGTATCAAGTGTTTCTTCCCTTTCTATTTCACTGAATAATTTCAGGAGTATTGGTGTTAGTTCTTCTTTAAAGATCTGATAGAATTCAGCTGTGAAACCATCTGTTCCTGGACTTTTCTTTGTTGGAGTTTTTTGTTTTGTTTTGTTTTGTTTTTTTTACTACTACTGCTGTAATTTCATGTTTGTTAACTGTTTAAGTTTTCTATAAGCTCTTGGTTTAATTTGGATAAGTTGTATCCATCTAGTATTAGGACTGTAATTAGGACTGTAAGAAACATTCATTTCTTACAGATTTTCCAACTTGTGGTAAATTCCAAAATAGTCTCTAACAATCCCCTGGAGTTCATTGATATCTGTTATGTCCCTTTTCATCTTTAATTTTATTAATTTGGGTTTTCTCTGATTAGTTTGGCTATGGTTTTATCAATTTAGTTTATCTTTTCAAATAATTAGCTCTTGTTACATTGATTCTTTTTTCATTATTTTTCATTCTCTATTTTAATAATTTTGGCTTTGATGTGTATTTTTTCTTTCTTTTGGTTTTGGGATAGATTTGCTTTTGTTTTTTTAAGAACACAAGATGTATCACTAAGTTCTTTATTTGAGATTATTTTCATTTATTTATGTAGTCACTCATTGCTATAAATTTTCATCCTACAAATACCTTCATTGTATTACATATGTTCTTATAGTTTGCATTTCTATTTTTGTTTATCTATTTTAAGACATTTAAAAAAATTTCCCCTAATTGCTGTTATGACGTAGCCATCACTTAAAATGTATTTTAAGCTTTCATGCACTTGTATAGTTTGTATAGTTTTTCTTCTTGTTGATTTCTAATTTTATTCCATTATGTTCTGATAAGATGCAAGAAATTATTTCAGCTTTATTGTATTTACTAAGACTTGCTTTGTGATATAAAATATGATATTTTTGGAGAGTGTTCCATAGGAAGCTGGAAAATTTGTACTCAGGTGATGTTTGAAAAAATATTCTGTAGATGTCTACTAAGTCCATTTGGTTTACAGAAACTTTTAAATCTATAGTATCTTTATTGATTTTATGTCTGGAATACCTGTCTCTTAGTAACAGAGGTGGAGCTACCCATTATTAAAGTATTGGAATCTATCTGAACAATATTTTGAGTAGTGTTTGTTTTATAAAATTAAGTGCACTGATGTTCAGGGCATAAATATTTACAATCATTATTCTAGTTTTATTATTTGCTTTATCAGTATGTAGTAACCTTGTTTGTCTCATCTGATTACCTTTTATTTGAATTCTTCTTATATGATATAAGAATAGCTACTCCTGGGCAGGCATGGTGGTGCATGCCTATAATCCCAGTGGCTCAGGAGGCTATGGGGGAGGATTTTGAGTTCAGAGCCAGTCTCAACAAAAGCAAGGCACTAAGCAATTCAGTGAGTCACTGTCTCCAAGTAAAATACAAATAAGGCTGGCAATGTGGCTCAGTGGTTGAGTGCTCCTAAATTCAATCCCTGGTACACAAACAAATAAATAAATAAACAAATAAATAAAAGCTACTCTTCTTTCTTTCAGATTCTATCTGGGTGGAATATAATTTTCCATTCTTTCATTTCTGCTCTTGAATATCTTTACCATTGGGGAGTTTCTTGAAAGCATATAGTTGGGTCTTGTCTTAAATCTCATCTGTCAATCTATGTATTTTAATGTTTGGTTCAGTCCTAATACTCATTATTTTATCTATTCTTCTAATGACATGTATTCCTTCCTGAGTGCTCTTTGTTGTTATCTTTCTCATCTAAATGTAGCTTTCTTTTTACATATATTCCAGAATGTTAGTTTGGTGGTAATGAATTCCTTTAGTTTATCTTGAAGAGTTTTTGGTTTTCCTTTAATTCTGAAGAATAATTTTCCTGGATATAATGATGAAGTTTGGCAGTTATTTTCTTTCAGGGATTGAAATACATTGTTCCATTTCCTTCTACACTGTAGAGTTTTGGTTAAGAAATCTACTGTTAATCCAATTTGTTTTCCATTTTTCATTAAGATGCCTAATTTAGGGATTATTGGTATTACTAAAGGGGAAATAGCATATACAGTGAAATAATAGCAGAAAATTCACCAAACCAGGAGAATGGGATGGATATTCAAATAATGAAGTCATTCAGAATAACATATGCATAAGTCCAGAAAAGAACATCCCACATTGTAGTTAAAATACCAAAAATCCAAACCAAAGACAGAATTTTAAAAATTGAAAGAGAAAGGAAACAACAGAAACAAGTTAAAACATTTAAAATTTAAAATTAAAACAAACTAAAACAAATTAAATAGATAAAAACATCAAAACATTAGAAGAATACATAACATTGTATTAATGTATGCCATATCAAAAATGGGGGAAACCTATAAAAAAATCAGAATAAATTAAGAACTGACATTGGAGAGTCCTAAATGATTCCTTGACAAACTGTTTGTGAGAGAGAATTTTTTTTACTTAGATTCCAGACTTGGATACCATTAGCTTTTGGAAGGCTTAATAAATGCCCACATCTCCTTGGCTTGACCTCTAAGTTTCTCCAGGCATGGAGGTACCAACCACATCAGCCATCTTTCTGCTGGGTTGAGGAGCTGTCACAGTAAATATTTTCCCCCATCTATTTGTCTTTTTGCTCTAAGAACTATGGATAACTTAGGTCATAAAAACGTTTCCCTATAGACTGCTTCCTAGTCAGCTCTGATGTGAACATAGGATACTATCTACTTTCTTGTTGTTTCCAGGCTGTCCAGAGGATCAGAAGAAATGTCCCTTAATTGTCTGGGGCCTAGCCATTAGGACTTTACCTGGTTAGAAATGTGGTCTTGTATGCCCACTTATAGCAATGCTTCATGTGCCCAAAGCTTTTAAAACAAGGCATGAATTTCCTCATGTAGATTTTGGGGTGTGTGGGATATGGAAGCCTACTTCAGACATGTGGGAGCCCAGTTGCTGTGATTCTGGGTGTTTTGTGTCAGAGACATGGGATTGCATCCCCCAGCTAAGGCAAGCTAAGTTCCCTGATAGGGAACCGACATCTTGGGTGCTCCTGTCAGTTGGCTGCTGCTAAGTTGCACTTGGAAGTGACAGGTGTGTGGTGCATGTGAATATGCAGGCCATTTCTGGGGCACAGTTATTGCTGCTGGGGAATGGGTGGTTTCTGACAGCTGCTGGTCTGGTGGCCAGAGCATTTGGTGCTTCCAGGTACGGTGTTCCCTGAGAGTGAATTGCTTTCTGTTCTTCTACTCCACTCACCTTGTTGGGATAGGGGAGTTGGCAACATTCAGCTAACAGTAATTTCACTACACAGTTTTCTCAGCCTATTGTTTTCCTCTTCTTCCTCTTGTAAAATTAGAGCTTTATAATTATACACAATAGTTGGGTTATCTCAACAAACTCATACATGCAAAGAAATCGATTTCAGTTCTCCAGCCTCCTTTTCCCCTCCTGTTCTCCCTCCCTTCTCCCATTCTTCTTCCTCTGTTCTACTAGATTTTCTTTCACTTGTCTATTAATTAATATTTAATTTGTTCTTTATGTTGGTTTCTATCCTTTCCTCCCCCTTTTCTTTATTTTGCTCTAACTTCTTCATATGAGAGAAAGCATTCAATCTTTGAGTTTCTGAGTTTGGCTACTTTCACTTAGCATGATATTCTCCATTTCCATTTATTTAATGGCAAATATCATAATTCTTTTGGTGGCTAAGTAAACTCCATTGTGTGTGTGTGTGTGTGTATAAATATATATATATTACAATTTCATAATCCATTCATTTGTTCATATATAGATATTTGTTCATATGTGTATGTGTGTATATATGTATATATCCATGTATATATGTATGTGTATATATGTATATGTATGTATATGTCTCATACATATCACAGTTTCTTAATCCATTCATTTGTTGATGGACATCTGGGCTGATTCCATAATTTAGCTCTTATGAACTGTGCTGTTATTAACAATGATGTGGCTATATTGCTGTAGTACACTCATTTTAGTTCTTTGGAGAAAACACCAAGAAGTGCAATAGCTGGGTCATATGGTGGTTCCATCCCTAGTTTTTTGAGTTATCTCCATACTTCTTTCCAGAGTGGTTGTACTAGTCTGCAATCCTATCAATAATATTCAAGTGTACCTTTCTACCCACAGCCTTACCAATGTTTATTGTTTGTATTCTTGATTATTGCCGTTGTGAATGGAGAAAGATGAAATCTTAGTGTAGTTTTGATTTGCATTTCCCTGATATTAGAGATGTTGAACATTTTTTTCATATGTTTGTTGCTCATTTGTGTTTCTTCTTTTGAGGAGTTTCTGTTTAGTTAGTTTGCCTGTTTATTGAGTCTTTTTTTTCAATGTTAAGTCTTTTGAGTTCTTTGTATATTCTGGATATTAATCCCCTATTGGAACAGTAGCAGGCCAAGAGTTTTTCCCATTCTGCAGGCTCTCACTTCATGCTCTTGTTTCTTTTGCTGTGCATAGTTTTTTTAGTTTGATGGCATCCCACTTATTGATTCTTGGTTTTATTTCTTGCACTTTAAGTGTCTTGTTAAGGAATTTGGTGCCTGTACCTATATGATGGAATGCTGATCCTATGTTTTCTTCCACTAATTGTAAAGTTTCTGGTCTAATTCCTAAGTCTTTGATTCATTTTGATTTTTCTGCAGGGTGAAAGATAGAGGTTTAATTCCATATTTCTATATATAGCTATCCAATTTCCAAGAACCATTTGTTAAAAAGGTTCAAACAGCCCATTTCAAAGACATTCCCTCTGATAGCATTGGCTAGTATCTCTAGATGGATGTAAGCCATTTTTTTCAGAGATGTAGCCTTACGCACAATCTCTACAAAGTGGTTACTCAGGGTTTGGGGTTAATAAATTCTTTCCTGTTTTCTGTTCTAGTATCAGGATTTTTGAAACCTCCAGGTCTCTTACTGCCCAATAGTGTATCTTAGTGTATTCCCTTTGTTTCCCACCTCTCTGATCATTTATTGTCTCACTTCTTCAATCCCAGATTGCAGAGGAGTTAAAACTTGCCTCTAGTTCCAATGTGACATCTTGCCAACTTTAGCCAACTATCTCATTGCCCACCTGATCCATGTTAATCCCACACTTCCTTGTTGCACTGAAAATTCCCATCTCTCTTTGATACAAAAAGGGTCATATCAACAAGTCCAAAAGCCAATTAGGAAACTGAAATATTAGACGCCTCTTCTAAAGGGTACCTTACCTTTCTTTCCCCTTGATAAATTCATACCACAAATATTACTTTACAGAGTTAACCCTATAAAGACCTATCCTCCTTCCCTTCCTCAGTGTGTTTCTGTCTGTCTGTCTGTCTGTCTCTCTCTTTCAGTACTGGGGATTGAATCCAGGAGTGCTTAACCACTGAGCCACATCCCCAGCCCTTTTTGATATTTTTTTAGAGACAGGGTCTAGCTAAGTTGCTGTGGCTGGCTTTGAATTCATGATCCTCCTGCCTCAGCCTACTGAGCTGCTAGGATTACATGTGTGCTCTATCACTTATACACTCTCTTCATGGGGAATATTTGTTGGCTAAAGACTGCAGGACCAATTTTATAACTTCCAAGGCTTTGGCAAACATGGTTAGACCTAAATGTTTGAAGTTTACATTAGAATGTGGGATTTCACAGTACATTTTATTTTCTAGTTTGGGCACTATTCCAAAAAAAAAAAATGTAAACTTCAATATTTGTAACTTCTCTGATAAGTATCCATATTTTTTAATGGGTCTCTGATATTCTCCTCACATTGCAAGTACTACCATATTTTCATCCTGTTCATTTCCAAGGTTTAAAAAATCAATTTTTCTATATTGTAAGATCAGTGAGTTAATATATATGTCATTTCTACTCAGGCATAATTTCTTGAGATTTTACTGTGATCAAATGATTTCCTCGCCTTTTCATAGGCACCATATTATTGCTTTTCCTTAGACAATGTTTAAGAAAAAGAACATTAAGTAAAACCTCTTTGTGTGTGTGTGTGTGTGTGTGTAGCACATATTCCTTCAAATAAAGCAATTATGCATTGACTTTTAAATAAAACTTTCATTATTATTTTTTCCTAAAAGTATTGATGATTTAGTTTAAGAGTTTCTGATCAAATTCTATTTTAACATATTTCTGCAGAAGGAAAATTTCCCATATGATCACTTCGAAAGCATTTTATTATCAAACTAAGGGAAAATAGATATCCTCAAAATAAGAGAGAAAGCAAAATTTCACAGATGGTCATCAACTATATAAAAATATGTGAACTTTTACACCATTATTTAATGGAATATTATAGTCTCAGTAATAATTTTTTTATAATATCTAGAGCATAATATGGTAAAGAAAGACTCTTTAATTTTATAGCATAAACCTCATCACATCTCAGGAAATATTGCATAACAGTTCACAATTTGACCATGGGAAGTATCATGAGAATTGGTAAAGTGACAGAGTTTTAACTTTGCTTTTTCAATGTTTGTTCCTAGCAGGAATTTTAGTCATTCAGCAGGCTATCAGTGTGGTTTCTCCTTCTCTCTCTCTCTCTCTCTGAACATTGTAAGCATTAGTTTTTGCTCACTAATCATTATGCTCCATGCTAGCTAGAAGTTGAATCAATATAGTTTCTTCCCTACATAGATTTAAAAAGTGAATCTTGATTCTAATAAATGCTTTGTACAACCAAGGATTTCTAGGGCATGGCTGTGTTAAATACAGGGCAACTTTATAATTGATCTGATTCTTGTAAAGATTAGAAATTATTTAGAATGCCTTGAAGATAGACAGCCCATAATTAAAAGATAGTATTTTTAAGAAAAAAAAAATAGATGTTACTGCATTTTTTAAAGGTACCTTGGCACAGCTGATTATTAATTCAGCCAATATAACAAGTGGGTACTTGTGGTATACATGGGAAAATTATATGCAACAATATTTAATTTTAACAGCATAGTGATAACTATTATGTGCAGTGTGCAGCTTAGTGAAAAAAAATTATTATGCCTTTTAGAGTTAGTGAAAACAATAGCATCTTTATGATATAAATGGACAACTTTTGAATAATATTTCACATCTATCATTTGATTCCATATTATTAATACTAATCACAATAATAACTATAATGTTCCAAGTATTTACTTGATTTTACATAATTTGCAGAGAAAACTTTGGAGTCTCAGAAAAAGTCACAATGGCTGTAAGTCATAGATGTTTATTCAATATTGTCCTTTTACTTATAGAATGTGGTGAAACTGGGTTTTTAGTCCACATTTTACTTACTCTTCTCAATTTGCTATACTTCCTTCCACTCTTCCTAAAAGGAAGGAAGGATAGGTACTCCTACTCACTCAATAAATTGGCTTTGTGATTAGGAAGCTCTCAAAGGCTTTGGGTGAAAGTTGATTTGGCTTCTGATATGTACTAACTTTATCCTTCTTCAATTATGCAGCTATCAAGTGTTGGGGAAGTGTCTATTCCTTTAGGATACTGAAAAGTTAATAAATAGTAGTGTCAGAAGAGAAACACACAAATGCGTAGAATTTGAAAAAGAAGTGAAATCATGCATAAAGTCTTTATTCATCTCTCT
Organism: Marmota marmota marmota; assembly: GCF_001458135.2. Taxonomy (NCBI): domain Eukaryota; kingdom Metazoa; phylum Chordata; class Mammalia; order Rodentia; family Sciuridae; genus Marmota; species Marmota marmota. The sequence continues at coordinate 63,707,153 of NW_026000026.1, read as the reverse complement.
TTGGATTTGTTGTAGGAGAAATTTTGGTAAACAGTGACATCTTGATTAGTTGCACTCTCTTGTTTTTCTAAATCATTTTCTATTAAGTTTGAGGAACATCATTTTAGAATCACAGAACTTATTTTCTGAATTTTTTTTTCTTTTAAAACTTTCTTTATAGTATAAACATCAAGTACTTATGCAGTTGCTTTGAAAGAACTTTGGGCAAGCAAACAAAACCCACTTACTTCTCACTTGCTCTTAATGGCTTATAATATAGTATAATGATATTGTGTCCATTTTCTTTCTTTTTCATTTCATTATACAAAGACTCCATTGTTTTTAAACAATAAGATACATAATACTGTACTCTGCTTTTTTTTCCTTCTAGAAGGCTAGTAGAATATAAATGTTACCATCTCACAATGAAAAGAATTGTCTTAAGAAAAAAATCTCTTATATTTTCTGTGACAACAATGATAAAAAAAATCAATGTAGTTGTAACCATTGAAGAGAATTTTCCCTTTTCCTTTAGATTCTTGTCAGGAGGAATAAAGACACAGCTTTTAGCACACTTTAGAATGTATTCTGATATTCTGTATTTACAAAGGTGTATCTTGCTTTCCCCACTGATCTTTTATATTGTTCAATAAGAAGAAATAGTGCACCATATTCATCCTGTTGTAAATAGCATAAAACTAGAAAAAGCAGTAAGCCAGGATTGTTAAAATACAAAACATGTAATCTCAGTAACTGTTTTTGTTTGTTTTATTTTACTTTGAATACACGGTTGCAGGGGTTTTCTAACATGTCTTCTTTTGTTCCTAGATGTTCACAAGGGGCAGCAGTAGAGTGGAAATAGCAATAATTCAAGAGCTCAAATTTTGGGGACAAGTAAATGCATGGTCATTACATTCTCTCAAGACTTGCAGAAAGAAATTAGCGTTCATGACCTGGTTTTAGTCCCAGTTCCCCATAGTACTTGATATGAAACACAGGACTAAATAAATACCTGTTGAATGAATACACACAAGACCCCAGATAAATTTTGAATTTCTATGAGGCACAGATTCCTCAGTTTTAAGATGGAAATAATGACATCTGAAATGTAAAGACAAGACTGTGTGTTTCTCTGTGTGTGTAATGTGTATGAGTACCTGAAGTACTGTACTTGAAAAGGTTTCTGTTTTAAGTTATTATGAAACACCTATGGAAAAATAAGGAATTATTATTTATTATATTATTATTATTATAATTTGGGGATTCTTGTTGAAGAAGCTGAGGAAAATCATCACCTTAGGATACTCACTTGCTGTTAAGTGTAAAAAAAAAAAATCAGTAAATCTAAAGTAAATGTTAAAAATACAAAAGTGGGGATATTTGTGTTTTCAGCTTGTGATAAATCTTTCTAACCTAAACACTACACATTTGTTCCCCGAGAGACAAGTTACATATCATTTAATATTGTCAATAAGATGCTTGAAAAGAAAAATTCAATATTTTCACCACAGAAATGTTTCTTTCATAGTACATGGAAATAAATATTGATGTCAATCAGAAATTCATTTCAAAAAGTAGTTAGTTTAATATTTGGACTATTCTTAGTCTTAAAAAACTCATAGTGATTAGGCAAGTCAAGGATGGGGCAATGGGAGAAGCCCATCTGTGGTATAGGCAATTTCCGGTATACTGTCTTTAGAGAATTTAGAAACAATAAGAACACTATACCAAAGTTAGTCTGCTTTTTATTAACACTAGGCCTCAAGTCAGTGATAAATTTTTCCTTCCTTGAAAAAGCAAAATTGTTTTGTTCTAAGTTCTAAACAACTCTTATGGTTACTGATGATATATATAACATTTGAATGAATGCACACAAGATATTTATGACATATATATTTATTATATATGTATGTATACATATATAATTTTAATTTTATATATATATGTATATATATATATATGTGTGTGTGTGTGTTTCAAATTAGCACATCTTTGTTACTCATCCTTTAGTAAATATTGCATTCTATGTGGAATTTAATGTACAGCTGGAACCTCGTAGATAAACTTGTTTTAATAGTAATTTCATAAAGGTTTAGAATCATTTGCACTTTCTCCAACCACAGCTCATAACTCCCTTTAAATATTAGAAGACAAATCAGCAATAGTCCACTGTTGTAGAATAAAGGAAAAATATTGAACCATTTTAATTCTGTCATTTTATGTGATCATCTGGGAATTTTATCTGTATTTAGAATATTTGAAGCTGTTAGATTTGAAAATAAATAAAGTGTAGTATTACACTTTCTAGAATTTATAATCAAGTGAGATTTTTATTAGTCTGTGCCAAACATTTTAGATCTTATTAAATTATGTGTATGTCATATTAACTTGTATAATTTTTTTTTTTTTTGGCTGTGCTAGGGATTTAACCCACGGTCTTGTACATGCAAGGCAAGCACTCTACCAACTGAGCTATATTCCCAGTCCCCTAGCTTAGATAATTCTTTGAAATTAAATTTATTGACAATTGTCTATCGACTTTGAGAAGAAATAGATTTACAGATCTGACTCTGCTGTCTATGTTTAACAAAGATTAAGTTTGGCAAGTGTTCGAAAAATTTTAAGGTTAAAACTGAAAAACCGAAATTTAAAGATATTATAACCCATTACTGCTGAAGAATTGTGAATGTATAAGTCTTCCCCTCTTAAAAGATACAGAAATATAATTTAAAAGTAATAATTCTTTTTTGTGCTAAAATAACAACTAAATTTTTTATAGACATCATATATCTGAATTCTGTAACCTTTTTTTTCAGTGTTTTTTTCCTTGTCATTAATATTTTGTCTTTCGTTTCATGACTATTACTTGATAATGATATACTCAGAGTGTCACCTATGTTAGGTATGCTATTGATGTTGATATCTGATGGAGAAATTGTCACATGAAGAAGATAATGTTGAACTGTGTGCACCAATTTTCAATTTATGTGTAAAGAATGAGTTATTTTAGGTAGGACAGAGAGTCATTTTTCAATGATAGAAATTTAAAATTTTTCTTCTGTTTGTACATTCAAACAGTTGTGTAAATTTGGGTCACCATTGAGGTAATTGGAAACATAAATGATTCCCTGATCTTTGTATTGGCATCGTTAAAAGATATCATTAAGATTATGAAAAAGCAAGCCACAGAGTGGAGGAAGATACTTGCAATTTGTGTGAACAACAAAGGATTATTCATATCCAGAATGAACTATAAATCTAAAAACAACATAATGCAATAAAAGACAGGAATCAACAAAAATAAGTGGCGGGAAATTTTAGTAGGACATTCAAATGTCATTGACCACTAACAAGTGATCAAAGTCATTTATATAAGGTGAATGTAAATTAAAAATATGATACCATTAAAAACTTACTGAAATAGCTAAAATTACAAGAATAAAACACTAACTATGTATATTTTTTGTAAAAATGCAAAATATCTAGAATTCTTTTATAATATGGTAAATATATAAGTGTAAAGTGGCATAATACTCTGGAAAATAGTTTGGTATTACCTAAGGATGTTGATCCTAGTGACCCACCCAATAATTATTTGAAACAATGATATAGCATGTGTCATTAAAATTATCTGTTGTATATAAACAGAATTTAATAGTGTGCAAGAATGAAAAATGAATACACTACTGCTGAATTCAATAAGATATATGAATCTCACAAATATCACATATATACAATAATATAAACAATAGAAAATAATTCTTACATAATTTGTATTAAGTTAAAAACTGAGAAAATATGCAGTGCTAAAGATCAGGATGGTGCATAATTTTGGGAGAATATTTGTTACAAAGTGATCTCAAGGAAGGCTTTTGATATGCTGGTAGTATTTGATTCATGGAGGTTTTCTATACACATCTTATATTTTGTTAAGAAGGTTTTAATTAGCTAGGCACAGTGGCAAATGTTGTAATCCCAGAATCTTGGAAGGCTGAGACAAGAGGACTATAAATTTGACTCCAGCCTGGGCAATTTAGGGAGACCTTATCTCACAATATAAATTGAAAGGGGGTAGAGATGTTCAGTGGCAAAGCACCCCTGGATTCAATCTCCAGTACCAAAAATTCAAAATAAAAAGTCTCTAATTAAAGTAAATAACAATAAATTTAATTTTCTATGGCTTCAATTGTAGAATAAATATAAATAGGGATTCCACTTGCATAGCAGAGCCACACAGATTACATGTCCGATCTATAATAATACAAATTTAAATTGACCTTATAGCAATCTTTGATGTAATGTGCTCACACACAATTTTGTATTTTATCAAAAATCTTTTGAATATAACAGTCATTAATAAGCAATTTAGATAAAATTGGATTTTAAGATTGAGGGAAAAAATCCAACTATTATATTTAGTTCCTATATGGAAATTTAATATAGCATTCACGACTTAATCATTATCTGACACAGAATCACTAGATTGCCTAGTGGAATTACCAGTTAAGGAGCTGTAAAGAATACATGTGTTACATTACTCTTAACAATGTCTTGAAGTGTACATTAGGGACAATTGCTCTGCCATACACATAATAATGCTTTTAAATCAAGAATCCATTGAAGGCTCCATCATACCTACACTATTATAAAACCACTTGGCTTTTTCTAATTAACTAGAATATTATTTGCTTCATAACACATTTATTTTCTTCCCAAGAGACTTCAAGCAAACAGGCAAATTCTCTGGATTAAAAAAAAATAAATAAAAAATCCTTTATTCTTCTCCAAAGGCAGAGGATAAGGAATTGTAATAATGTAATATAACAGTGAGAAGTATAAATGTTTTTCATTGTTTTTGATTTACTAAGGCCCTACAGTGTTTAATATTCATAATAGTCAATTTTATAATTTCCTGCAATGATATATGAAATTAAATCCTATATAAAAATATCTGTAAATCATTGGTGATTTGAATATAAAGCCCCAAACAAATGTTGTTTGAATAAATTTATCCACATTTAATAAAAAATTAAAACATAGGAAGTATACTAACCAAAGGAATGAAATTTTAAAATGGTTACTGACAATTTTATCAAAAAATTTAATAAACTGTTTTTATTAACCAAACAAACAGTTTTTCAAAATCAGGCCTATATCATACCATTAGTTCTTAAGTGTTTTAAGAATTATAAATTTTACTGAAAAACCCTTAATTTTCTTACATCAGATATTGGTCATGAATTATGTAGATAGAAATTATGGAGTTTTGTGTCTTTATATCTCTTAAAATCTAAAATATTCTGAAAAATGAACATTCAAATGTGGGTTTCAGAGTTAGATAAGAGTCAACAATCTTTGATGTAATGTGCTTACACACAATTTTGTATTTTATCAAAAATCTTTTGAATATAACAGTCATTAATAAGCAAAGTTTTTACAAACTCTAGGACATTAACAGTTTGCATTCTCCAGTATGAAATCAATATCATTTGTCTATTAGTTTATCAATAAGAAACCATATTAAAACCATCAACTTACCTGCAGTACACCACTCCAATCATTGTGGTTGTTTTTTAAATGTGATCAGGAAATACCTTGAAAGTGAGTTTATTTGAAAATCATGTTTAGTCTTTCTACTAATAATATGATAGTCAAGGAAAAATATTCTTTAAAAAGTATTTTTAGTTGTAGATGGACACAATATCTTTATTTTATTTATTCCTTTTTTTGTGGTACTGAGGAACTAACCCAGTGCCTCACATGTGCTAGGCAAATGTTCTACCACTGAGCTACAACCCCAGCCTTGAAAATATTTTTGATTTTAGAAAAACATGAGTTTACATGAAATTTTTTGTTAAAAAAGAAGACAGAAAATATTACATAATTTAATGATCTTAAATTAATATGAAAACAAATTTAAAAAATTGAATCTGCTTCAATTTCAACATCGTATCTCTGAAAATTATATTCTAATCTCTAAAAGATAAACTCTTTAACATCTGTCAATTATCTGTGTAAATGAAATATTAATACTTGATGTTATTTTAGTTTTTTCAATCACAGAATAAAAGATTATTATTATTATTATTATTATTATTATTATTATTATTCTGAAAGAGTGGTATTTTACTATGTTCTTGATCCTGGATGCAAACTTCTGATCCTTATAGCTAAGTCTCAAAAGAGGTAGGTATTATGGGCATACATCAAAATGTCCAGAAAATGATTTATATTTTTAAAACATTACTTTTAAAAAATAATTTTAAACTTAAAAGATATTGGAATTCTAATCAATTCAAGTATTCCTCATAAAATTCTGAAACTTCAAAATATTATTTTTTAAAAATATTTTTACTAATAGTTGGACACATTACATTTATCTTATTTGTTTACATATTTTTATGTGGTGCTGAGGATTGAACCCAGTGTCTCACACATGCTAGGCAAGCACTCTACCATTGAATCACAACTCCAGCCCTCAAAATATTCTTGAGACACAAAATCTTTGACATTCACTGGGTTACCTAATTAACCAAATGTTAGCTTATTATTCCTGAGGGAAATTGGTGCAGCATTAGCAAAAGTTATCCTGTAGAAGGTGAATGTTTTTTGTTTTTGTTTTAGATAAAAGTTTTCTTCTTACAAATACAAAATCATAATCAGGTATTTCTTTTTTGGAGAGTGTTTGCTACTGGGAAATAAGGGTATATCCACTGGGAAATAATTGTATATCTTCTCATCCCGAATACTGAAAAGAAGTGATGGCCCATCTTGCTAGAGAGAGTGCAGGAAAATCTCCCACCCTGATATGCTAGATAAAAAAAAAAATGAATTTTTTTTTGATATGATACTAAATTAGACAAGTTGGTTTTATTTGTTTTTGTTTTTGATGATTTTGATTTGTTTTAATTAATTCTTTCATGCAATTTCAATGAACTTAATGAAATTAATTATTAAGAATTCAATGTATATATGTACATAAATATCAGACTTGAAAATTAATATTTCATTAATATTACCATATACACAGATTTTTAAAATAATTTGACCTATTTGGTATCCAAATGAGATCAATACATTCCTTGTATCTTTTAAAGTACTTATATATAATAATTAATATTTAATTACATATACATGCCCATACTATCTTTTTTCTCTCCTAACAATTTATTTGTGGAGTTTCTTATAAATTTTCACAAAATATGAGTTTCCTGGTTGCAGCCTGCTATTTTATTGAATATGTTTTTCCATTCTTTGTATGTCTTGAAAAGACGAAGGCAATTTTGAGGTCTGAAAAGATTTTGAGTAAGAAGTTTTATACACAGTAGGATGTATTTTTTAAAAATAGCATCTAGTAGAGTCTGTGAAATATAATTATGTTTGTTATCCTTATTGAAAACAGCTTATTATTTCTCCTTCTTCCTCCTCCTCCTCCTCCTCCTCCTCCTCCTCTTCTTCTTCTTCTTCTTCTTCTTCTTCTTCTTCTTGTTTGTTTTGGTAGAGCAGATTGAACTGAGGGGTGCTTAAACACGGATCTTCATCCCCAGCCCTTTTCATATTTTTATTTTCAGACAGGGTGTTGCTAAGTTGCTTTGGGGCTCACTAAGTTGCTGAGGTTGGCTTTGAACTTGAGATCCTCCTGCTTCAGCCTCCTGAGCCTCTGGGATTAGAGGTGGATGTCACCAAGCCTGGCAAGAGCTCATTATTTCTTAATGAAGTCCCCCACCCTCCTGTCCTGCCAAGGGAGAATCACTGTAATTGTTTATTGGGAGAAGACTTAATGCTTTCTTTTCTTTAGAGCTGGCATTGTTTTGATTAGTTTAAGATGGTTATGATGAGCTGCCTGTGCACTGTCATCTGAGAGATCTGAGCATGGTTCTGACTATTGAACCTGTTGTGTAGTGAGTTCTAGTTAGTCCTGATAAACTGTAGTTGATTTTTATTTCACCAATTTTATAATACAGCATATTTTATACTGTCCTGTAATAACTATAGAGTGTCCTACTTCTGAGCAGGCTGTTCATACCCTAAATGTTGAGCTCTTAAAATCATTCCAACATGTGTTAGGACTGGTAACATAAGAAAATGGACATGGTGCTCCTTTTTATGGTATATATTGTCAAATAGGGAAGAAAAATATTAATTAAATAGCCCTCCTAATTAATGTAAAGGTACTAATTGAGATAGTTCTCTCAAAGAAAAGAAGAATATGTACTGAAATCAAATAAAGGAAACAAATCTAAAGATGTAGCAAGAAAAAAACAGGCACTAGCAGACTGCAAATATTGTGGTGGTGATATGTACCCACCAGGGTATGTTGTTGGATTATGCAAATGTGTCTCAACTGATTTTAGATAATAGCTGAGAGAGGAAACCCTAGGACTGAAAAGCCATCCTATAGGTGTCACATCCTTTATATTAGATGTTAAATAAGAGGAATACGTTTGAAAGTATGGGAGGAGGAATACCTTTGAAAGTAAGAGAGGTCCCAGATATTTGGTGTATCTTGAATAAAGCACAAGTCTTGCCCTTGTTTACCTTGAGGGTCCAAACAGGAAATACTAAGTAAGCAAAGAATTACATCTGGTCACAAAATTTTTTATTGACTTTAGGAAAGATTCAAACGTAAGTTAACCTGCTGTTTGTAATACAAACTAAATGAATTTACTGTTTCTATTAACTTCATCAGTATCAGGCCAATTAACTTGTTTTGTCTAGAAATACAGAGAAAGAGGCCATATGTACAGTAACCATAAATAACCACATGGAAACCTATGAACTCAAGCTGAACAGATTTAGAAATACAATTTTTCCTACACCATGAAACATTTCTCCACATCAGCAAATCTTTGCATGTGTATGAGTCACCAAAGATACTTAAATGTGAAAGAACAGTGATATTTTTTTTTCTTTTTGGTAATAAATGAAAACCAGAAGGAATATGAAGACTGATCATAGGAAATAATTCATGGGAAAATAGAGAAAACAAAAGAATATTTTTTTTAACTTAGAAAATGTTGCAGTCTGATACCTTCCTTGTTCACATGGACCATTATTCAGAGAAGATAAGTGATGACAGATGTGGCTTCATTATGGAAAGAACTTAATGTCAAGCAGCTGAGGCATCTATACTTCTTAAAGAAAATTAATCCTGAGCTCTCTTAATTGGATTCCTCTCCTCTTTCCTCCTTGAATTTCCATCTGGAGCTTACAGTAAACCAAAGTAGTCATGATGGGATCTAATGGTCTGAGTATTTTACATTCCCAGATCTTCCTGCTGGTAGTGTCCAGAAATAACTTGTAAGTAACTGTGTTCAGTTTGGGATGATTCATTTAAAAACACAACAATTTGCTTCATTAGAAACTATGTTATCATTTACATACAATGTCTTTCTGTTACAGATAGTATCTTTTCTTTCCTGCCATCCTTTTCCCCAGAAGTAATGGATGATATTGCTATCATTATTATACCTAATTTGTCATAGAGGGAACAATATAATTATTATATATTACATATTTAATCATGAAAGTCATTGTTCCTGTAATATGAGTATATATTTTTGGGGAGATGAGTGGGTGAAAGTTTTGCATTTCTTCTGACTAGAGCCCTTATTTAAAAAAAGCTTTAAAAAATCCATGGTAAACATTCAGTAAAACAATCACTTGGCACAGAATTGCAAGTCCTCAGGAAAAAAGGCATAACAAAGAAGAAATCAACTAACAATATATATTCAGCAATAGCCAATGTATAAATATTTAGTCTTACTATCCCAATGAATAATCTCCAAATGAAAAAGAGATGTTACTGGGTGATGATGATGATGAGATGAAAAACGAAATGATGCTCTTTATTCTGGGGTCCACTGCAGGGGCCATGAGCTGCTGCAGGAGAGATCATAATTTGGAAGATGCTTCCTTTCCCTAGAATGGCCCACTCTCCCAACTCTGAGGGTTATGGATTGATTCACATGCTTAGCCCTTCCTATTTTTCTGTCCATCATCTTCTCCAAAGGTCAAGGCTTCCCATGACATTCTCTATTAGCATTGTCCAAGAGAAATATGAACACAGTGTAAGGCATCATGCCACATTTGTAATTTTAAAATTCTTAGTAGCCACATTAACTAAAGACAAGTGAAATAATTTATGTTTTTGATAATCCAAAGTTTTCTTTAATATATAGTCACTATGAACGTCACATGTGAGTGTCTTACATTCTTTTTTTGCATACTGAAGATAAAATAATCTAGTGTGTATTCTATACTAACAACATATTTCAATTTGAACTAGTTACATGCCTGGTGTTCAATAGTCACATTGGCATAGTGGTGACAATATTGAAGAACACAGCTCTAGATAATAGTGGCGAATCTAATTATTCCTCTTTTTCATGTGGCTATAAGTCAAAATCTGCAATTAGTTACCTCATCAAGGATTCCATGCATTTGCATGGACCAAAAACCCTAAAAATTAGGTGACAATATCCCCCCAAGAAAGTTAAATATGATTATTTATATTAAAGTCTATTCAATATTTTAAAGACCCAATTTGTATCACTATTAATGACTCAATTCTTTAATAGGGAATCTAAAACTTCTTTATATGTGTAGTTTCAACCACACATCTCAATGTTTCATTTGTCTTCTTGGAAATTTTTCTTAATTATCAAATCACTGACAAAGTCTCTAACATGCTCATATTATGTAATAGGTAAAAATAAATTAATAAGAAACAAAAGAATTCAAAACTAGGTACAATTCTGAATCATAATGCCTTACACTGTGTTCATAAGCAGTTAGTGTGTTCACCAGAAAAGTCACAGAAATGATTATTTTCTTTCAAACTAAACTACCTAGGTCCTAAACCTGATTGTCCACAAAAGAAATCCCTTTTATTCTCAAATAGGAAGAAGAATAATAGAATTTGATATTAGGAATTATACTTGCTCTCACACTTGCTGTGGGTCAAATCCTTTGCTCTGGACTTAACATCTATTAATAATTTATGAAATAAAGTAAATAAATCTCACACAGTGAGGTAATATAATATGTATAAAATTGTTACTGTGTGGGGCTAATTGATGGTCACTATAATCAAACAATATTAATGATAAGAATTATTACTTTCTTATTTTCTAGTCTTCTTCCTTTAATTTTCTTATTTGATGATATCTCAAATTTCTTCATAGAAATAAACTTGTAGTGATAAAATAATGTGTGCTTTTTTATGACTCTTCATGTTATAGCTTGTTTCTTGCTTGGAAATCTTTGATATTCAAGTGCTCAATAAATAATGAATAAATGAGCCAAAAAACAAAACAAAACAACAACAACAACAACAAAAAACTGGGTGGGAGGCATTACAATATATTTAGTAGTCTTTTTGCATTTGTACAAGGTTGTATTGCTTATGCTTTCTATTACTTAAAAAAGCTGAATTTACTATTTAGCCCTTCAAATTTGTCAATGCATCCCCAAGGAGAATATTGTATAGTTAGTGAAAGAACTTCAGTGCTGATTGAAGTGGTGTAATCAGATTCATTGACAATGAGACTGATTGATCACTCATATCCTCTTCTCTTGCCCCTTCTCCTAAGGAGTAGGCCCATAGGTATGGAGCCTGATGTTTTGATGACTGGAACAGCCTGCCTGACAAATTCCATGTGAAGTCACATGGGGACCAATCAATATTAAATTTGTTTTGTTCTTTGCCTGCTTTCAGAATTGGGTATTTATTGAATTGGCTTACTATTCAGTTTTATTTTCCATATTAGACAAAATATTCACATTTTATTTGTGCCATATACATGTATGTTAAAAACAAAATACCAAACCAATTCTGAGCAAATGTTAGTGCCTTTTTGTGTAAATATATCTGTATAAATTCTAATTTAATGTGTTCACTTTATAAGAGCTATCAAAATTAAACAAGAAAGAAAATTAGTGTTTTGTGTTAAACACCATTTTGAATCAACTTTTGCTTTTGACTTTTCTCATTTCAAATGTTACTTCACTGGAAGTAGGTTCTATGTAGCTAAATTTATTGTATATATGCAGACAATATGATTGCCAATTTGAGTGTGAAAAATCTATATCAGAATTGTGCATCATTATTTTATATTTGGGATGTATATTTAAAGAAATTTCAACTTAAAAAAACAAATACCATGAAAGGGTAAAATTTTCAATGTATGAACTCAAGAATTTCTGGTCTAAAATTTTCAGAATACTTTCAAAGCCAGTATTAGAGCTTTTGATGACAGGCTTATGCCAAATAAAAAAGATTATAATTCTTTACACATGATCATCTGGGAGAGATTTTTGGATGGAGCTTTTACTTTAAGGAACAAATAAGCTTCATGGTTTCCCCTCAAAAGGCAATGGTTGCATTTTTACATTTCTCTCTCTCTCTCTCTCTCTCTTTCTCTCTAATCTCTATCTCCCTTTTCCTTTTCTCTTTTTTGCAGAGAAATAAAATTTCAAAGGGTGATAGCGTATGAGCTCAAGAAAAGAATCCTTTCCTTTGGCCTAAAAGGGGAAAGAGCACAGTCCCAGTGAGGAAGATGCATCCTTCTCTGAAAGTGCTGTAATCACCTCCTGGCATAAAAGTTTACAGTCCTGGGACGTGTCCTGGGAAACTGGTCCTCTGTCTGATCACCATGTTGTTGACAAGGTATCCCATACCTAAGGACAAGGGTGCTTGATCCATATCACTGCTTGGCCCTTGTCCATTGCATGAGTATCCCGCAGGCAAGATTTAGGTTATGCATGACATTCATAAAAACAACTCACAATCTCTCTGGAAGGTGACAGAAAAGTTAACTTAAGCATGATTTGAAAGAAAAATAAAAAATAAAAAAAAGCTGTTAAAAAATGAAGGAATTTATCAATCCTGTGAGCATTACCATTCTAATTGTAGGACCTATACAGTTCAGTTTGGTTAGAGAATTCTAGTCAGGCAGGTTTGCAGATTTCTAACTTTCTCTTCACATTAGTTATTTGTTATTTTCAATTATATCTTAAGGAGTATTTACAGAGAATTAAAAAGCAAACCAAACAAAGACAAAACCAAAACTCCTGCTTTACTAAGTGCCATGTATTCTCAGTGTTATCTATAAAGTAAAAGAACCTGGCTGAATAAATGAAGGTTAAATCATCAAGAGCAAGATCATTATTTTCTCATTTCAAAAGATCTATAAAAGGGCATAGTGCAGACTTGCTCTGTTAATTCACAAGCATAAATATTTGAAGGTAAAAGATTAAAATGTATATCTGGTCCAAAGTGACAACAGTAAATGACAGATAATATCTTTTTCTTTATTACATTTCCTATTGTGTTAGGCAGATCAAATTATGATTTGTACTCAAATGAGTCACATATTTAATATTTGTGACACCTGACTTTTACATCTAAATAAATAGAAATCACGTTACAAGTAGTTACTCTCATTGGTTTTACTTTATATAGGTTATAAAACAAGTTTGACATATTCACACATTATCTTGGAGACCTTACTTAGCATTATAAATATCTATTTTAAGTACATTTTTAAAATCTAAAGGTAAGAGAATCGTGTCTGTTGATGATGAATTTTACTTTTCTCAACCTTATTTTCCTTATTCATAAAATAATTAATTTTAAAGGAAAAAGAGTCAAAATTGGTGTCTAAGGAAGAATAGAAAGAATGGCTTTCTTTTAGACATAAATATATATATGGTGAAGCATGTATATGTATTATCTTACTCTTTCCAAAATAAAAAGCCAATTAATTGACTGTTCATCTCTTTAAAGAGATATATTAATAAAACCCACTTTTCCACTTATATTTTCTCTGAAGAGCTAGTTTGTTTTATAAGAAGGGATTAGGCATATCTGTGAAGGTGTTTTATGTATAAGATAAGTCAAATTATAAACAAATTTTGTACCAAGGTTCAGCAATAAATGCATGACTTTGGCTTTACTACCTTTTGAACTATGTATAATATTATAACCAACTTATCTAGTTACCTTGAAATTCAGTTTGTCCACATTAGATTCTAGGCAATTATCCGTTTAGATGAAGTGCAGAAATAAATCATACCCCTTTTATATGAGGTGTTGACATTTATTGATCTAATGGTCTTTTAAAATCATTCAGGAAGTGATCTTTAAGTGCAATAATAAGTGAACAGAAATTAATGGACCTACCCAAACTAGAGAAAAATGTTTCCATGTAATTCATTGTCAAAATTTTGTGATTAAGTTTTTGTTAAGAAAGCTAGTGAATTTAATGCTCACTTTTCCCTTCTTTTTGTGTGCATAATTATGACAAGGGGCTCTGTGCAGCTGTCTGTTTGCAACCTGCACTGATACTTCTCTGAGAGTCCATGTTAAAGATGCTTCTTTATTGAGAAACACAATTATTTCCTTTCAGATATTGACCATGAACTCTGTTTTCTGGCTTCACTAGACTAAAAGTCCTTCAAAAGAAAATCTTTGAAGAAGGATTTTATTCTAAATAATTTAAGAAGAAGAAATAGATAAACTATTGTGAACATAATAAATGATTAACATTCAGACACTTCTGTATTAATATTTAATAAGAAAATGTGTTGTAGTATAACATGCAATATAAATTTTGCTAAATATATAAAAAACAGGAAGCATGAATCATTCAGATCACCTTTCTTTTCAGTCTACAAGGTATCTGTGAGAACATATAAATGGAGCATCACTACAAAAATTAGCCTTTATTGTTTTACCTCATAGTTGGTTTCTTGTTCTTTATCTTGTGCGGTATCAGCTTTCTCAGTCATTTATCAATTATCTATCTTCTTTTTACTTTTGTTTGCTTTTATCTTTAAACCCAACATGAGTGTTGTTTCCCTTTATCAATATGCAAATAGATTCTATTTAGAAGTTGCTATATTTTGTTCATTTATGTTTGCATATTAATATACAAACTGTATATAAATCCCAAATATGTTACTTTTTCCATAGTCAGTTTTATATTTAGGTATGTTAAGATAAAATGGAATTTTTCTGAATAAATAAAAATTAAATTTTTATTTATAAATTAGATTCTATCACAATACTTAAAAAAAATAAGGAGGTGTGATGTTTTGCCTTAGAAAATATAAAATTAGTGGAAAAATTCCAGATTTCTAATTTTATCTTCTGCTATTTTTATTTTTTGGTGATGAAGATGGTTGAGCTATCTGAATTCTTATCTAACTTGCAATCATAGTGAAGGATTATTTTATTTTAAGAGCCTGTGCCTAAACGTAATTTTAAAAATGTAAATAGGAAACTGTTTTCTTTTACAAGTGTCTGTAATATGACAGGTCTGATGTTACAGAATATGGAACCACTTCATCTGGGATAGCCCACAACTGGCATTCTTTGTACTTCTGTCCCCGGAGCTTGTGATTTCCCTTTGGTTGGCTTTCCTAATACTGGGGAAGACAAATAAGTTTTGGCCTGTTAGTACTTCAGGAAATAAATTTTGGCTTGAAAATTTATTTCTGATTAATTAGGCAAATAATGCTTGATAAAGTTGATTCCGCTTCTAAATGGCTGGCTTTCCTACAATGTTCCAATTTGACTTGGAAAATCTTCTCTTCCTTGGCAATTGTGTTACTCCACATGGCTTTTTGGTATTATTTATCAGTTCGGTTGTTGTATTTTATTATACAATCTTACTGTACCTGAAATGAAAGCAACTAGAAAATAACTTATTCTCTATTAGAGGTATACATTAGTTTTTACAAGAGGGGAGAAGAAAAGAACTTTAATGGGAGTGTGGAAATCCTTCCAAAGACTACAAAAACCTGACTGAAGTTGGCAGACTATTTTGCCAGATAGTGAATTTCAGTATATACAATCATGCTTGGAAACATTGATGTCTCTTAGGAATTGCCTTTTGAAGTTACTTTGCTACAAATATCCACACAATGACTGTAAAAATTTTACCTTAGTCTTCTGTGGTGTAGTTCATGAAACCTATTAATACCTTACTGAATTTCTATCAGATAATTATCCTCTTGTTTCTTTAAAGAATTTAAAGTATCTTTTTAATTTTTATTGATGCATTATAATTGTACATAATATTGGGATTCATTATGCCATATTCTTACATGCACATAACAGTTTGATCAATCTCATTCCCCAGTGCCTTCCTTTCCCTCCCTTGCTCAGTCTTCCTGTTCTGCTTGGTATACTCTACTTATCACCCTGGCATTAATGTCAATATTATTATTGGATTTTATAGTTATATACATAAGTGGGATCAATTGTTGTATATTTATATGTAGAAAACATATGAACATTGCCACACTCATTCTAAACTTCAATGGCTCTTACCATGATTATTCTCTTTCCTAATTAGTTCCATAAGCACACTCAAATAGGTGGTTAGTTAAGTGAGTATTCCCATCTAACTAACCAAATGAAAAAGTGGAAAATTCATTGCAAGGCAAAAGCCCAAAATTTCGCTCATTCATTTTCATTTCTTTTGTTTTATTAAGGTAAAATTGACAAGTAATAATTACATGTATTTACAGTGTTCAATGTGATATTTTAATATAGGTACAGAAGGTGAAATAGTTAATCAAAAAATTAACATACCATCTCCTCATATTCTTTTTTTTTTTTTTTCAGAACACTTAAGATTTACTCTCTTAGTGATTTTCAAGTCTATCTTATTATTAATTATAGTCACCATGATGTACAATCGGTGCCTGGCACTTATTCATTCTGAGTAATCAAAACTTTGTTTTCTTTGACCTACATTTTCCCATTCTCATTCCAGCATAGTATCTTGCAGCTACAATTTTTATTAGTTAAAATATATTAGATGCCACATATAAATGACATCATACAATACTTGTTTTCTGTGCCTGGCTTGTTTTACTTAGTATGTCTTCCAGGTTCATCATTTATGTTGTTGAAAATGTCAGGATTTCCTTTTTTTTGACGAACAGTATGCTATGGCATAAAAATTTCACGTGTTCTTCATTTGTTCATTTGACAATAGACAATTTGGTTGATATCATATCTTGACTTTTGTGAATAGTGCTATAATTAACCCAGAAGTATAGATATCACTTCAACATATTGATTTCATTTCCTTTGGATATGTACCCAAAATTTGGATTGTTGGATGATATAGTAGTTCTGTTTTTAATTTTTTTGAAGAACATCTATATTCATACATCCACATGTAACTTCTCTACTAATTTACATTCCCACCTATAGTGTACAAGTGTTTCTCATTTTTCAAATTCTTGTCAACACTTGTTGTCTTTCATCTTTTTTGATAATAGTCATTCTAATATGTGAATGGTATTGCTTCTCAGTTTTTTTCTGGTACACACTATAATAATTAGAAAAATGAAGTAATATTTTCTTTATTTGATTTAGTACAAAGGCTATATTACTCTCATTTTAAAAATCTTAGGTGGGGGGGCTGGGGTTGTGGCTCAGAGGTAGAGTGCTCACTTAGCATGCACGAGGCACTGGTTTCAATCCTCAGCACCACGTAAATGTAAAATAAATATATTGTGTCCACCTAAAACTTAAGAATAAACATTTTTTAAAAATCTTAGGTGGCACACTTTACAAATAATCTAACACTAGGAATATTGGTGATTCTATACAAGCTGTACTTAGAGAGAATATTTAAATATTTAAATAAAATTGGTATTTGATTTTTCACTTTATTACTTTATCTTAAATTTGTATTTATAAACCATGTAATGTTGACATTATTAGGAATGGTTAGCACGTGCACTGGGGGTTACTTGATGATTTCTCATAGCCTATAGGTGACTGTGGGTTTTTTCTTCAATGCTCTCCAGCACTGTGGGAGTGCTGGAGATGCAATAATTTGATGTTGAAGAAAAAACATAAAACCTGATAAAAACATTCACAGAGATGCTGTCTGCATTTGGAGTCTACTTAAATATTTATACCTAAGGATGACAATCATGCCACTGTTAAAAACATGTTCCATATGTAATAATCAAACCTGAAAGAGCCTGAAGATCTTCTGTGTCTCAGTGTATCCAACTACATGACACTGTGTTTTTCAAGGGTTCACAGAGTACTTAGAGTTGAGATTAAATATCACTACTTGGAAAGTGTTAAAAAATAGTCTTGAGTTGCCATAAAAAATTCTATAAAGGCCAAGAATCATGACAAGATCAGGTATGTTTCAAAGAGAGTGAGCTGGATGCGGTGGTGCACACCCGTATCCCAGCTACCTAAGAAGTTAAGGCAGGAGGAATACAGACCCAAGTCCAGACAGGGCAAATTAGGGAGACTCTGTCTCAAAGGAAAAATAAGAAGGGATGTGGATATCATTCAGTAGTAAAACACTCCTGGGTTCAGTTCCTAGTATTGCAAAGAGAGGGAGAGGGAGAGGAAGAGGGAGGGAGGGAGGAAGACAGGGACAGAAGGAAGACTGAGGGAGGAAGGGAAGGAAACGAAGGAAAGGGAGGAACTTTTGGCTCAGTG
>NW_026000026.1:63636920-63687894 GCF_001458135.2 Marmota marmota marmota | reverse complement strand
TTGGTTTTTTTTTTTTTTTTTTTTTTTTTTTGGTTTAAGTTTTTGAGTGCTTTATATATCCTAGAGATTAATGCTTTATTGGAGGTGCATGTGGAAAAGATTTTCTTCCAATCTGTGGGCTCTCTCCTCACTTTATTGTTTCCTTTGCTGACAATCTTTTTAAATTTGAATTCATCCCATTTATTAATTCTTGATTTTACTTCTTGTGTTTTAGGAATCTTGTTAAGGAAATCAGATCCTAGGCCGATGTGGTGAAGATTTGGGCCTATTTTTTCTTCTATTAGGTGCAGGGTTTCTGTTCTAGTGTTTAAATCCTATGAAGCATAATTATTATTCATATTTATTTACTGAGAGGTTAAAATGTCCCTTGAATTTGTGGCTTGATATCTTTCATGAGCTGTGGAAATTCTTTTCTGTAATTACTTAGAATAATTACTTAGACTGTAAATTACCAGAGTATATCTAGATTTTAATCTATGAATATATAAGCTGATTTCAGGAAATTAATAATACCAAGGATAGGATGATACACACCCATTATCTTACAGAAGAAACTTCATATGGAGCTTTTCAAGGTAGAGCCTCAGGAGTAACACATTTTATGAGTTTATATAAGCACCAGCCCATGTAGAAAAAAGTAGGTATTAAGTATCCAAAGTATGGTGTAACTAAGGTCCTTTAGGTTGTACTATGGTAAGGTGCTAGTAAAAGTCATGATTAGCATGCAGTCTTCTAGTGACAGCATTATAGCTGTGATCAAAGTCAGCAAAATGTTTCTCTAAAGGCCCAGAGAGTAAAATATTTGTGGCTTTGTAAGGCAACCAGTTTCTGATACAACTACTCAATCCTGTGATTGGTATGGCAAAAAACCACCCCTTGGTAAAATGTAAAGGAATAAGTATAGCTATGTTCCATAAAACTTTATTTGTCAAAGAGGCAAAATATCAAATTTGGCCCACTTGCCATATAATAAGTTCTTATTGGAAGTATACAGATATAATAAACAACAATCCTTCAATAGCCTTTTATTATTATTATTATTATTATTATTATTATTATTATTATATCTATCCAGCTTTTGGAAGGTCATAATAGGCCATTGAGATATGAAAGATTTCCTTCTTTGTATATCTTCCCCATTTCACTTATTTTCAGTCTGAGGATATTGGAGAATATATTCAAGGTCTGATAAATAGTAGGAGATGAATCAAGTTATCAATATATGCACCCATTAAATTATAGGCCAGAGATTTTTCTTAATGTAGGGGTTCCAGAAAGAATCTGTCCATCCACACTTTACAGCAACATCTGGCTTGCAAAATAACTCTTATCACAACACTCAACAAGAGTAAAATCAATTATCTTAGTGAAAGGCCACAGAGGGCCTCAGGAGAATAGCAATGAGCTGAAGAAAAACACAGAATCTGGGGTCATTTGAGATTCCAACAATGGAAATAATAACTCTCTAAGAAAAGTATAATGGGATGTTGGTAGGGCTGACAGTAGGAAGTCAGTAAAAAGGGACATCCTCTTTTGGCAATTGCATGGAAGATTTTTACATCTATTAAGAAAAATCAATATATAGGAATATCATCAATTCATATATAGTTTGTAATTTGTCCTTTTAAATTCTATCTTTTGTTTCAAAACAGCAAGAATTTTTCTTGTAGCATTCCTTTTATTTAAGATATTGACAAGTGTCTTTGTTATAACTAGCATAGAGAGATGTCATTGTTCTTGAGTTTTTCCAACTGCTTGATCTTTTAAGAGCTATTAATTAGGTCTTCAGTTTTTTTCTTTTTCTAAGAAAAAAAAAATTAGTACAAAGTACTTGGCAAGCTCTTTTGATTCTGAAAAGGTGCATTTTGCTTTCGAACCTTTGAATTTCTAACTAAACCAGTGACCTCCAGTCTAACACCATAAGAAAAAAAAGGTGAATAAGGTGCATTGGACAGTTGTACAGTTTTTTTTCCCCCTGTTAGATACTAGGATATTCTCTGAAGATAGTGATATGGTCTAGAAAGCCAAGGATGAATTTATTTTCCCCCTTTTGGGAATGGAGTTTTAAAACTATGCTTTATATTCAGAATAGTTTTGTATTTACAGAAAATAAAATCAGAATTAAGTATATGCATTAGATAGAAATGTTTTATATTTATAGGAAAATTCAGCATTTAATACTTAGTTCACATATGCTCTGTAGCAAGTTTCCCTATCATTAACGTCTGACATTAGTGTGGTTCATTTGATGAATAATCCATTAAACTCATACTTTATTCAGATTTTTAAAATTTTTACCTAAAGCTGTCTGTTCCAGAGTTCTATCCAGAATACCACATCACATTCACTTGTCATGTCTGCAAATCCTTTTCTTGTCTATGACAATTTCTTGGGCTTTCCTTATTTTTTTTTATGATCTTGTAAATTTGGGATTACGGGTCAAATATTTGGAGAGTACAAATTTGAAATGTTTTTTTAAACTGAGGTCAATGGGTTCTAGATTTAAGGAGGAAAACCACAGGAATAAGTGGAATCATTGTCAGTCCTATCTCATTAAAAGTACATATTATGAGCACACTGCATTACTGTTGATATTGAAGTGAATCACCTGGTTTAATTTGTGCTTGTTCTCTTTCTCCACTGTACAGTTACTCTTTATTTCCCCTTTTTGTATGGATCCCCCAAAAGGAATGGGGAGATATATTCCCTTCCTGCAGCCCAAGTATCTATATAATTATATGAAATCTTATATAAATTAAATAGCTCCCTTTTCTCAAATTTGTTTATGTATTCCATATTTATTTTTATAATACAGACAGACCCAGGGTCATTTATTTTATACTTTGGATGATAATTTAATACCACTATGTTTTTGTTTGTTTCACTTGAAATATCCCAGTGTTGGCAATCGGGAAGTCTTTTACATCCCCAGTCATCATCATGTTCTATCAAGACATATATGTGTGTGACCGCTTTAATAATATAAACAATATAAATTATTAAATTTGGCAATACAATATGCTCTAGGTTCATTTGGTGTACCTTCTGCACCAGTCCTAGAATCAACCACTTTTTTTCACAGAGGTCTTATTCTTTTGATTTGCAAACAGTAGTGATACTAATCTCTCCAATATTGAGGAGTGAGTATTAGTTTTGACTAATTACTCTTCATAGGAAAGAAAACTCTTGGCTGAATTATTTTTGTTCATTTAAAATTTTTCAGAATAGCCTCTGAAATTTTTAATTGTCCCTTACAAAATCCTGTCAGAAATTCAAATATTTAGTCATGTTCACAACATGTAAAAAGATGAACAAAAAATATGAGTTTTATCAAATCACTGAGAAATCTATACATGAATGATCAAAGAAATAGACAAATAATAGCAGAGAATCCTAGCACTATATCTCATCTTATCTTTGAATGCCCTAGATAATCAAACAAATTCCAATTCTATCCTAAGGCCACACAGAAATAGAATGAAAACTTAGGCAACACTTACTGTAAAGAATTGGAGTGTTGGGCTGGGGATGTGGCTCAAGTGGTAGTGCACTCACCTAGCATGTGTGAGGCACTGGGTTCTACTTGGTTCAATTCTCAGCACCACATAAATGTAAAATAAAGATATTTTAAAAAAAAGAATTGGAGTGTTCATCATAATTAGAAATTACTCAACTGTCCAGGACTTGGACTCTGAGGAGGCACTCACCAAGAACTTTTGTTGTACTCTATCCAGGAAGTGATGTGGGCAGAATGTGGGTAGAGCTGCAACACCAAAAATTGTGGAAGAAAAATGAAACAGAACAATCTTAAGGGATATCCTCTCAAAAGTGTTGCAACAAGTTCAGCTTTGAAATAATGTATTAACTTTGGAAAGAAGGGCAGAGTGTTTATGCCCTTTTAGAAAGAAAGATATGGTGTACAGAGGAGGTCAAATGAAGCTCAGGTAGTATGGGGAAATTTTTTAATTATGTTTCTTGCAAGAAGAGATTCTCTTACAGTTAAGCAGCTGATGGATTGTCAATTTTGATTGAGAGAAAATGTTAGAATAGAAACATTTGGTCCTGATATTCTACAAAGTAATAGTTCTGGGGACTGACCATGAAAGAACCATAGAAAAATACTTTAGTCAAGACTTGTCACATATGATTGTACACATTATAGATGCCCTTCAACTTAGAATAAATACAAATATTTTAGCTTCACACATTTATGAAGTTTTGGTAAATTAAATTTTTTAAGTAAATCAAAAGAGTGAGAAAAAGGAGAATAAACATTTATATTGTTTATATTGTACATTGGTCAGAATTCCTCCTTGTTTATGTCCTGAAAAAATATTTCTAGAGGTAGTAACTATTATATCTATATATTATATGTATATATGTATACATATAATATATAATATATGTATAATAAATATTTATGATTTTCTATTGAGACACTTTGTTTTCATTATTAAAATTTCACATAATATAAAACTAAGTGAAACTAAATTCATCTTCTCATAATTTATCAGTAGCAACCATGATGAGCATATTTAAAATTTAAATGCATTTTGACTGTGATCTAATACTATCATCTAACATTCATTGAATAGACCTAGGCAATGGAATAAATATTTTTCTTATTCACACTTATTTTCTCAGGACACCTGTTTTGGCCATTTTATTACTATTAGGTAATAACCTGAGTCAAAAAGGGTAAGGAATTTATTCTATATACATTAGTTGACAGAGATTACTTTCAAATCAAGTATTGTGATTTTCCCCCCCTTTGGGGTCGCTGTGACTGCTCCTTTGACCTTAAGGTCCATAGGAGGACAGAGAGAGAGAGAGAGAGAGCACACGCTGACCCCGTTTATTGAGGAGAAGTTATTCAAATGAGGCAAGGTGTCAGGTTTCAAGGGTGTGAGTCTATCTTCATGATGTCCACTGTCAGAAGGTTGACTGATATCTAGGTAGGCCACACCAAAGGGCACAGTAAGAGAAGGGGACACACACAAGGCACTTCCATGGAACATTCTATCCTAAACAGGAAAGTATTGTGATTATTAGCAAAATACTACTCTTGGGGATTTTTAAATCTCCTTTCAACTTGCATTCAGTGCCAAGTAGTATATTTTACATCTCTTACTATGTGGGAGTACATAGATCTTCCTAATACTTTAAACAGTTACGTGGAACTCAGTTTTATAGTGTGACTGCATTGCTTTCAGAATATAAAGTTATTTCTTCAATCACTCTTTTATTTATGCATATGTATGATGTTAATGGTTTTTCAATGAAAATCTATGTAAGACCAGTCCTATTATTTGCTTTTGTCCGAAATTTAGGATAAACTTATAGAAACAGAAGTATGGTATTAAGTTTCAGCTTGTGTAGATTTGTACACAAATGTTCTGGAGGTGTGCTGGGTTCCTTTCCAAACTACTGCCCATATGAGTCATCATCAAAATTTAATTATTGCCAATAAAATTTTTAAAAAATGTTGTTTTGATTTTTGTTTACTTAAGTGGTCTAGCGTGTACTTGTATTTTTTTGTTGGCCATTTATATTCTTTGTCTACTAATTGTTTTTTTGCTCACTGTCCATCTTTTTATTAAATTCCTAAACTTTTTCTCACTGTGGTTATTGGTTCTTCATGTACTAATGCATTAGTATTTATCTTTCAGAGATATAAATGTATTGTTGTCAATTATATTTATATTTTCTCTTTGGGAATTTACATATCCCAATTGAATTGTCTTAACTTCTCACATAATTAAATTTGTTAGATGTTTTATTTTTGCTACTTTGAATTTTTTATATCCATAGATTTTACCCTATCCATGAGCAGAGGCTATATCAACATATTATTTTTGTTTAATTGTCTTTGTCTCTTTCTCTTTTCCACTTTATAAATTTTATTCATTTATAATTTGATTTGTTTTGATATCCTTTTCTAGCAAGTAAGGTGACTTCCAAAATTCATTTAATAGTTTGGTTTTTCTTTTTTCATCAAATTGAAAGTCTCCCACATAAAATATTAAATGTTCACGAGGAAAGCTAAAAATAAAAAGTATACACAACATGGTAAAAACGTTACGGTTTTCAGTGAAAATCTCTTTTATATAGAATTTCATGCATCTTCATTTACAAAGTTAAAGAAATAATTTATTGTCAGAAATGCAGACAGCTTCATATGTAAATTTAACTAAAGGGGAAAGAATTTGAAACTTTTCAAATCGTGAAAACCATGCCATGTGAAAAGGATTAGAAACACATGAGGAAAAATAAACATATCATAGCTCTTAATTTTTAGCTTTTAATGTTTTATATTCTATACTTTTCTGCATATACAGTGAAATATTATTTTCCTTTTCTAAATCATTTTAGATCTCTGGATATAAAACAAAGTGAAGTTCCTTGTTGGTCACCCAGTCTAATCAGGGTACATTTTTTTATATTTATCAAACAAAACTATATAGGAGTCTAATAGACCCATGAGCCATGCCACTATTAGACATAGATATCAAAACTAATATCTAATTCCTACAATAAAATACTGAGGTTGAACATATGAATGTTTCTGGATAATAACACCTTAAGGTGTAATATCTGATTGTCTTACTGAGTTGGTATTTGGGTAGGCTTTTGTAATTATCTTAGCTTAGAAAATATTACCATGTTTTCTTCATTCAATGTAACATGGCAAAAAACAGCATAGAGAAAAAAATTGTCAACCTTTCTGACTTTTCACAGAGATGGTTAGAGGATTAATCAGAAAAGTGCACTTAAAACTGCATAATCTTAATCTCAGCCAACTCTCCTCTAGTTACAGTATTCTTGCTCTTCTAAATGGTTGATAAACTCCAGCCTCAAAAGTTTACATGATTTTCTTATGCCTCAGTCGGAGCTAAGTCATATTTCCTGAGCTTGTATCATGAATGCATCCATCAGTCTCTGTGTTTACATGCACAAGACAAGCTTATTTGTTTATTTTTAGGTGTACTACCCCTTTGAGTATGAATGTGTACAAACATGAATCAGAAAAAAGGAGGATGACAGAGTTCTGGAGGGTAATATTTAATTTTGCTTTAAGAATGCATTCTCACCATTTCTCATGTGTTGAAAATGAAGCTTGTAATTTCCCAAAGGTGTGCAGTGAGAAATAGATAATATTGGAAAATTCATCAGTGAGTTTTCCTCCTATGATGGAAATTATGGACATGCAATGAAAAATTGTTTCTGCTAGTTATAGCAGCATTTAGAAATGTGTGAAAAAGATCTAAAGTGAATATAAACAAATACAACATTAAAAATTCAACAAGTTCATTTCTCTTTCAGCTTCCAGCCTGGCGGAAACAGAGAAACACATATATAATAATTGGATCAGAGGGGCAGTGGCTGTGATTTTGCCTCTCCTCCCAATTGTGGGCTCACTTTTATTCCTTGAGTAAAGCAAAGGGCCAAGAAGGTAAGAATGAAGAAATAAAAGCAAATAACAGTGACTTTGGGAAGAAATCTGATGAGATGTGTTTTCCTCGGTGCATGTCTTTATTTATTTATTTAGTGAGAGACCTCTCTGGATAGCGGGACATTTATTATTTACCACTGAGTTTTCACTGTGCCTAATAACTGCAATAGGAAATAGCATTGAAAATAAGAAAATAAATTAGAAAAGATGATTTGAAGGAGTAAGTATAGATGAATTTACTTCAAAAACTCAACATACAGATAAGCTTCTGTGTTATTTTTCCTAACTTTTAGCCATAACTCCATCTTTTTTGTATGTTCTTAACTTTTCTATCAACAGTAACTTGCCTCATTTTCTTGTCTTTTCACCTTCTCTCTTTATAGAGAATCCAGAATTCTTTTTTGTTATTGTAAACTTGTACTCTAGTGATCGTATATAATACATTAAACATGTGTAAAATCGAGAATGTAAATCTTCAAGTGCTATTTCATATACCTTCCATTTTTATTGCTCTTGCCAAGAATTAAGGCATTGCTATACGGGAGTAAGGAGAACATTACATAGCAACCTCAAAAGAAGAAGCTCCTGAAGATATTCTATCATTTAAATGATTCCTTTTCTCTCACAAATATATCTATTGCATGGCTGAATTGTGACTCAGACATTAGATGAGCTATTCCACGTGTTAAGATTAGAAATATTCAGTGAAGTGGGAAGTCAGAGCAGAGGGAGACAGAGCACAGACTGAAAGTTAGATGAACTGCACCAAAGAAGAGAAAGTTAAGGTGAAAGATGATTCAAAAGGACACCTTATCTACAGATGACTTGAAATCCAGAGTTCTAGAAAAACTGAAACAAACACACTTTAAGCTATAAGATGCTATTTTTAAAATAACCTTTAAAAGATGGAACATGACTAAGGGTCAAAAAAGAAACTATAGGTCAATTTTATTAATTTGGGCATTTGGAATGAAAAAGCCATTGGTTAATTATACAAGTTCTCTCAAGAGTGGAGGGCATTGGTAACTACTGTAACTTTATGAAGCATAAGACCTACTTTGCCCAGTTTCATCAATATAGCCAAACTTCTTAAAATCAGAAATAAGACTAGATATTCATTTTTATTTCATTATGTCATCTTTGGATTACCTCCCTTGTAATATAATGATCTATGAGCTTACAATGTATACAACAAACCACATAGCTATTCATAGTATACACAGTAGCTTCAAAATAATATAAGAATCATATGTTTACAGATAAATGGTATTTTCCTCCTGGAATTAAAAAAAAAATCTCTTAACCTCTTGCCATAGAACACTTGACAGTCAAAGTTATGAAAACTTTTAGAATGCAAAATCTGCAGGTCTTGTATCAGTATTTTTTTGACTGATTCTGTAACTGGCTTAAATTTAGGCAGGGACATAGCATAAACTGCTTTGTTGCCACTCTGACTGTTATTACTTCTTGTGCTGCTACACATTGCAACACATCAGGAAAAAAACCAGGGTCCATGGCTCTTGTTTTCAGTGCTAAGCAAGTTGTGTCTGTCACATGCACGTAGGCATGTCTCAGTGTGAGATTCATTTTCCACACTAAAACCCTAAATTCACCCACACATTAGGAGGAATTCCTGTATGAAATTACTGATTTTAGTTATTTAACATTAGTCAGAAATATCCTTTAAGACATGTAAGAGATGTCTGGTGTATTCAGTGACTGAACCATTAAAAACACAACATAAGGCTATTAAAGCTTAACTTGATACAAATCCAGGAAAAGTATAGAGATGGACATCAGATAACTGTCCAATTTTTATTTATATTTTAATTTTTGGTACTGGCAATTGAACCCAGGGGGACTTAACCACTGAGCAACACCCACAGGCCTTTTAATTCTTTCATTTAGAGACAGGGTCTTGCTAAGTTTCTTAGGCTGCCTTTGAACTCGAAATTCCTGCTTCAACCACCCACCTGTCTTGTCCCGTTCTATCTGATTTTCAAAGGAAACAAAATTTGCACAAAATTTTCACCTATTATTTTAATATGAAAGAATAGATAACTGATTTTAGAAATAAAATCTTTGCTATTACAACTGAAGAGAGACTGTATAATGCAATGTCTTTTTTTTTCCCATAAGCTATTTTTTTACACTGGAGATTCTGTTATGCAAAATTATGTATTATCTCTTCAGTGATAACAATATGATGAAAGGTGATATCAGTGAATGATGAGACTATACCAAAATAAAAATATGGATGTTAAGACCATACAGTTTTAGCATTTCTGCTCTTCTCAGTTTCTTTTCCATACCTAGAAATTTAGGGCTGCAATTTTATTGTGCAATTTGTGACAATGTACTTCATGTGCTAATATATCAAGTCACTTGTATAAGACAAAAATAGACCACAGACCAACTAATTGTTAAGGAAAACACATTTGTATAATTTTATAATAGTATCTTTCTAAACCATGACAAGGGTATTATAAGTACAACAACATTTTAGTATTTTGGCATATTTTAAAATATTTATGTTATTATGAAGTAAAACATACACATGCTAGAATTAAAAGAGCACAAAAAGACAGCAGGGGATATGGCTCAGTGGTAGAGTATTGGCCTGGCATGCATAAAGCCCTATGTTCAATCCCAATACCACAAAAATATAAAGAGTACAAAAGGAAATACAATGAAATATCAGTCTCATGGGAAGTTATATTTTATATTTCCACTGTCCACTGATAGCATGTTCTGTGAGTTTTTGTCTGCCATTCTCTTTGTATGTTTATGTATGTGCAGGTATGCATATCTTTTCAATTAATGGCAAAAGGTAAACAAATGACTTTGAACACATGAAATCAGCTCACCTCATTCACAATCAAACACAAATAACTGAAAGTTTTACTTTCAAGATTATAGGATGTGTACCAAATTTCAAATGAGATTTAGGGAAATGAAAACTCTTATAAGCTGTTGCAAGATTTAATAAATTGGCACTACATGTTAAAATTTTAACTACATGCAATTTAATGAAGTTCTATTTTTTTTCTTTTTCCTATTGACTAGTGACTTTTTTCTAAAAGCATCATCTTTTTACAAGTTTCTGAGTATCGGTTTTTATTCAAATTTATGATTTGTCTTTTGACTATGTTTTTAGAATTGAATTTGTCAGGTAATGTTTGAATTTGTATTCTTTTTGCTGTAAGTTAATTGGCTACTCTCTTTAAGACTTCTTTGTTGTAGTTTTTCTTGCTTTAAAAGAGTTTCCAAACACATAAAATAATCACAAAAAGAAAGACATGGTTTGTTTTTTTCTCTTATTATTTTAATTATTTGTGAAAATTAAATTGTTCCAAATTTTTAACAAATATTAATCATAAAGTAGAGTCAGTTATACAATAATCTTACATATAATTTTATAATTCTTAACATTTGCTGTATTTGACTTATCTACTTTTATTTGATTAAATGTTAGTTAAAAATATTGTGACATTTCACCTATTTTACTTAAGCACTCCATTATGCATATGTAGAAAAAAATAAACACAGTTAATGATATATTATAATTTCAACCATTTAGGTACAGAGTATTTCTTGTATGTAATATTGAAACTGAGTCTGTAAAATATTTCATAAGAACAAATTATGAGACAAAATATAAATAAATTATTCTAAATATACAGTTATAACAAATCAGAACAGGTGTCCATCACATACTTTAATTTTTAGACCTTTTTTTTATGATTAGCAACCAGGTCTATACTGTGTATTTCCAGAGGTTACTCATTTTAAGGTATTAACCATTTTATTGCATTCAGATTGAATCTGGCTGATCAATTCTTTTTGACGTAAAAGAAAAACTTCTGCTGATATTCTGATTTGCCTTTTCCATTAAGTACGTGTTAATGAGAGAGATGTTTAAAAGTTGTTGGTATATATCTCCAGTGTCATAATCAACCAATTCATAGTAACGATGGAAGTGACAGAGCTTCTTAAAATTATTACATTCAACAAAGAAGAATTACACTCCAAAGCTGAAAGAAAATGATGTCCAATTTGTATTGTAGTATGAATAAAACTGTTTTAGTTATGGAAATTATCTATTACTATGATCCTAACTTGGACTTGAAGAACTAAAATGGAATTCAGATATTAATTATTTAATATATTTAATTTTTTTCGTTTTAATTAGTTATATACAACAGTAGAATGCATTTATGCACTTTGATATATCATACATAGATGGGATATAATTTCTCATTTTTCTGAGTGCGCATGTTGTAGAATCACATTGGCCATGCAGTCACATACAGTAATAATGTCTGTTTCATTCTACTATCTTTTCTATCCCCACATTCCCTCCCCTTACCTCCCATCACTTCTCTCTACCTAATCTAAGGTAATGCTATTTTTCCCTAGTGCCCCTGCCCTGCCTTTTTGTGAATTATCATTTGAATATTAGAGAAAACATTTGCCCTTTGTATTTGTGGGATTGGCTTATTTTTCTTAGCATGACATTCTCCAAAGCCAATCATTTACTGGAAACTGCCATAATTTTACTCTTCTTTATAGCTGAGCAATATTCCATTGAGTATACATACCTCATTTTCTTTATCCATTCATTATTGTGGGGCTCCTAGGTTGGTCTAGTTATTGTGAATTGAGCTGCTATAAACATTGATATGGCTGTATCACTGTGTATGTTGATTTTAAGTCCTTTGGGTATAGACCAAGGAGTAGGATAGCTGGGTCAAATAGTGGTTCCATTCCCAATTTTCTGAGGATTCTCCGTACTGCTTTCCATAGTGGTTGCACCAATTTGCAGTTCCACCATCAATATATGAGTGTGCCTTTTTTACCACATCCTTGCCAACATTTATTGTTGCCTGTATTCTTGATGATTGCCATTCTGACAGGAGTGAGATGAAATCTTAGAATAGTTTTGATTTGCATTTCTCTAATTGCTGGAGATGTTGAACACCTTTTCATATATTTGCTGATCAATTGTATTTCTTCTTCTGTGAAGTGTCTGTTCAGTCCCTTAGCCTATTTCTTGATTGGGTTATTTGTGGGTTTTTTTTTTTTTTGGTGTTAAGTTCTTTGAGTTCATTAAATATCCTAGAAATTGATGCTTTATAAGTACAGTTTAATTCCCTTTATTTTTTCTCTCCCAAGAGGGTATATCCATATATACTCTCTACCCCAATATATTTTTAGCTGCATTTACTACACAAAAAGTGATGGCATAATTACATTGTGAAAAAAAATTGTACTAAACACCTATTAACTAATGCTTTCTCTTCTCTTTTCCCATTCTCTCAATAAACTCTTCTTTCAAACTCTTCAGATTTCAGAGCTCTGGGGATATCTAAACAATTATTTTTCAATGAAACTTCCAACATTGTCATTTTTCTATTATAAAATACAATCTTCAATATATAAGTATCATTTAATCTTTGATCATTTCATTATTTTTACTCCTTTGTATTCACAAAGACATCAGTGGTGAAAAGATAAAAGCATAAAGTGGAACAAAAAATAGATAAAAACATAAAACTAAATTCTTCACGTATCATAGGTTAAATAATACACACACTCAATTTAGGCCTAAAGTAAACTGATGTGTCTCTTCATGACAAGGATTTTATATCTAATTCAAAGGAAATAGGAAGAAAGCCAATTGACTGATAATAGTAAACATCATAAAGAGACATTTTGATAAGTCACTTTACCCTTCATTCATTGAAAAGGATAGATAATGGTTTGTGATGCCAGAAAAAGACAAGGAGATATAGAAATGAAGAATAATACCTCGGTGATATCCTATTCTTAAAGGATGCCAATTATGCCACTTATATGCTACCTAAATACTGTGCTTTAGTGCTCTTCCCCCCCCCCAAAAAAAAAAGAGCTATGTTTTAAATTGTGTTTACCTTAAACACAAAAGTATTGCAAAAATACCAAATTAATGTCCATCTATTTTGAGAAAACAGACTCATTCGTAGACCCACAAACTCTTGTAAACATTTGAATCTTACTTATATTGAGAAAATCTCTCCTAAAATCTACCAATCTGTTTATACAGCATAGTTTTAGTAATTTTAACAAGAAATTTGCATTCAGGAGAGAATGTGATAGCTAGATATAAAGTTTCAAATATTATCCCAAGTTTTCCAGTCATATATATATATATATATACTATTTCTTCCAGTTTGAGGAGTAGGCAATAATTGACTTCATGGGGTTTATATTTAATTTTTTTTTTACTATATAACAGTGTTTCTCAAAATATACTGTTTGGATTACCAGTTCTGTGACATAAGTACCTATTATATCACAGGATTCTCATATTTATTTTAGTCAAAAAATATTTGAAAGACAAATTAAACTGGTATCTTTATTATAGAATTACTCAAGAGCTTCAATGTTATGAATTTGCAGATAGGCAACATGGTATACCACAATCCAAATATATTGACAATAGTTTTGTATTGCTACAAGAAGAATATTGCAACCATAACATTTTCTACATTCTGAGATGTTTTGTTGAAAATTTTATCATTACTTAATTCTAGAAGTATCAGGGAGAATTTTTACTTTAATGACACATACTGATATACTTGAAATTTACAAGAATGTCAATACAGATAGGGGTCCAAGAAGAGTGCCTAGCATACAGAGAATATTCAATAGGAAGCACATATAGTTTTCTAATTTTTCTTTTTTAATCGTCATTATGTATATGTGTTTACCTTTTTAAAGCAATGGTGTTTGTTGATGATTATTGTTTCCATTCAGTGGTCTTTTGCAAATTATTTAGCTGGAAATAAATATATTATTCAAGGAAATGAATGAGAGGTAATTAAAATTGAACTCATGCTTTTGGTTTAATATTCATGTGTTAAGTGAGTGCTTCTCACCAAACTTGAATGCACATTGTGATCCTCTGTGATCTTTTTAAAACAACTCTCTAGGTCTTGCTTCTATGGAGATTCTGATCCTACAGGTCTCAGATGGATCTTTTAAACTGAATTTTTTCAAATGTTCCATATTATTCTAAAACTATGCTTTGCTAGACATGATAATGATTATTAAGTTAGAATTATATCAACAACTTGGCTGCTGATTACTTTCTTTTTCCAGTGAAATGGGTAGTTCAGTAGTATTACTCTGTTAAAAGGCAGATTGAAAAAAGGAAAGCATGGCATTTATATATTGTATAAAAATAGAAAACAACTTCGTTCTATTTTAATCATGATAGAGATTAAAAAGAAAACACAAACCATCATATTTATTAATGACTAACAATTCAGGGGAGAACATATAGTATCTTTTCTTCATTAATTACAAGGTGATATCCAAAAAGAAAAGGAAATTTATGAGAGGAAAGTATAATGCATTTATTTAGTAAAAATTTTTGATATGGGAGCCTTGAGAAGTATATACTCAAAGATCCAGGAAAACAGCATTTTTATTCTAAGACTCATGAAAGAAGTGAACAGTTGTAGAGAAACATGATTGGACAAAAAGGGACATGATCTAATCGTAATAAACCAGGAGGAACTCAGCAAGGTCTGTTTCTTCAAGATCTTTTCTGGTTCTTTGTATAACATTTTTTAATCTCAGGTATGAGTAGGACTCTGGTCACTTGCAGGTCTTCAAGAAAAAGAAATTAACTAAGGATTATAGTCCTAGATTTTATGCCTTACAGCAAGAGGAAGAAATTTTAGTTTCTATGATCCACTTTGAGGGACAGAAGGGGGGCAGGAAAAAAAAGAAACCTTCTTGCTTATGTGTTTTTGTCAATTCTTGTCAGTTTAAAGTACTCAGTATGCCAAGGTGCTATGTTATGGAGTAACAACATTACTTGCACCCCACCAATACTGAGACATTAAGAACAAGTGAAATTGATGCTAAAATATTTCCCCCTCAAGAATGACTCTCAAGAAAATGAAATTTTGAATGATTTGATTTGTATTCTCTAAATCTCAAATTATGTTCTGTTTCTCTTGGTAAATATCAACACAGATTTTTTAAAATAAATACTTGATATGAGACCTTGTGCTTAATGCTGGGGTACAAACATAAAGATGAGTTCCGTCTATCTTCAAACTAATCAGTTAACTGACTGTAGTTGTGGTCTACCCCTGTGCCGTGGTACTCTGAGATCCAGTGAGCTAATTGGTATGGTGGCTAGTGGCCCTAATACACATTTAATAAGAGTCTATTTTTAGGTCTTTATTCTAGTAGAAGTGTTAGTAGCATTTTAAGGTTGTTCCTACTCTATAGTTCCTCTGTGTCTTTGAGACTTTTCTGGTTTGTTCAATGGTGTTTGGGGAACCTGCCTTAAAGGAATTAAAGTGCCCTTTTCTCTAACTAAGGAACAAAAGCAGACCTTGATTTCACCAGGTAATTATGTTATGTTACCTGCCTTTCACGAAAGCAGTGTAGGTTTGATCTTTGTGTTTTGAATTAGAAATAGGTATTTAAAAGAGAGCTATTAACTTCCAAGGAATAGAAAATTCCATGGATAATAGACTGCTGCAACCATTATAATCTCACATTTGTCAGGTGTACAAATTAAATTCACATATCTTGACATTTTATATAGTCACTGTTACTTCATAGGAAGGCAGAAACAAAAGGGGAAAAAAGGACAATATAACAATAATTATTTTAGTACTTGCAGTACATTTTGCACAATGGTTCAATAATGTACCTGAATTATTTGTGGAGATTTTTCTTTCATTTTCATTGGTGTACTTTGTAGCAAACTTATATGCAATTATTTATTATATATTTGAATTGTAATTAAACTTTTTAAAGACATACGTACATGTTTGTGTTAATGTTTATACATATATGTTTACGTATTTGTAAATGTTTAGAGTTTATTCATATGAAGTTGTTTTCTTTATCCATTAATTACTCATCATCGTCTATTTATTCTGAGTAAGTTAATGCATAAGACAAATAGTAAAAATAAGAAATATCATTATACTTGACTGGAATCATTCAATCCTTTTTAAAGAATTTATTTGAAATACCAAGATAAGATAAACAAGGTTTTAATCTGTATAGTTTGAAAAGGTTTTGAGTTTTTAAATTTGCTATCCAATATCACAGATTTTTTATAGCAGTTATGTAAGAAAACACAACACTAGTGTTATAGCACCCGAAGAAAGATAACTATTGCTTAGGCACAAAAATACATCTTTAAATTAGACAATGACCTCTCTTTCAGTTAGTAGCATACCATGTTATACACTCAAACAAAATTTCAGATAGTCTTTCCTGGAGAATGACTACCCCCATCTCTCTCTCTCTCTCTCTCTCTCTCTCTCTTCCTCCCCACTCATATTTTAAAAAGTTAGCTACATACAAAATTCATATATCATGGTAAAATTTATTCATTACTAAATGTGTGGCTGCTTTTCTTAGTTAAAATAATCTCTCACTATTATTTTAATAATCAATTATCTTATAATCAGTCACTACATGTGGAAGAATATATGGATATTTACAGAAAGTTAAAAAAGCAAGGCACCAACCATCTAATTGCCTTTAAAACAGATATTTTTAATGTAAAATAGTAATAATAATAGTTGAAAATTGAGAGTTTTTAGTGTATGGGAGAAACACTATCAAAGTACAACAATTTGTGGAAAGAAAGGGCAAATAATTATGTAATCGCCTTGATAGAGCAATCAAGAATTTTAGGTATATTTGAATTTGGCTGAATTGGCTTTTAAAATTATTATTTTTTTGTAGATGGATGCAATACCTTATTTATTTATTTATTTTTATGTGGTGATGAGGATCAAACCCAGTGCCTCACATATGCTAGGTAAATGCTCTACCACTATAACCCCAGCCCAACTGAATGACTTTTTAGAATTGTTTTAAATTTATAGGAAAATTGAGAAGACAATATAGTGAGTTCCCACAGACTGAACATACATTTGCCCCAATACTAATATTTTATATCACTGTGATACACTTGTTACAATATAATGGATATTGATACATTATTATTAATTAAAGTTCATACTTTATGCAAATTAACAATTTTTTTACTGATATCCTTCATCTATGCTAGAATTGCATACAAAATATCATTTTAGATTTAGTTATCATGTACCCTTAGTTCTCTCCTATCTGACATTCCTCAGGATTTCCTTAATTTTAGGTTGATATTTTGAGGCATATTTATCAGGTATTTTGTAGAATATGCCTCCACTATGATATGCTTGATTTTTGTGTTCATTACTTTACTGTGGTTATATCTTTTGGGATAAACTCACAAAGGTGAAGAACAATTCATAACATGAACACTACACACCATCAATTTGACTATAACTTGATCATCTGGCTGAGGTAGTTCTTGTTACATCTGTCAACCCTAAAGATACTCTTTTTCTTTTTGTAGTACTCTATGGAAGGAAATTATTACATGCAGTCCACATTTCAAGACTGGGGAGTTATGCTGCCCTCTTAAAAGGAGAGTATCCACACAATTTTTTTGTAATTATTCTGCCAAAAGAAATTCTCCTCAATTACTTTGTTTGCTTATTAAATCATTAGTTTATATCCATATGCACTTATATAACTTGACCTATGATACATACTACTTTGCTTACTGTCTGTCTTTCAAATTATTCAAGTTTTGACTAAAATGAGTTGATTCATTTTTTTTTTTTTTGAGTCCTTCCTTATCATTGTCTGTATTTCTTTGCCTGAGTTTTAGAATTGGCTATTTTTTTTCCCAGGACCTCTGGTTCCTTTAACTGGAATATCATACTAAAACCATTACACTGTTAAGTGTGCTTAATGCTCCCAAGATGATGAGGCTTCTAGGTCCTTTCAGCATATAGAGCAAGGACATGTATGTATGTTTTTTTTTTGTTGTTGTTTGTTTTTTTTTTTTTTTGTGGTGCTGAGGATTGAACCTAATGCCTCACATGTGCAAGGCAAGAGCTTTGCCACTGAGTCACAATACCAGCCCACAATATGTATGTATTTATATGTCCAGCTAAACATGAAATCACCCTGTTGTTTCCAATTTGAGTTCATTACTACATAGATTATTCTAGCCTTGTTTTGTACCTCATGAGAATCCTGCCTGTCATCATTAACCACAAAAAAACCTAATTTTTTAATTCCAGTGTACATGTAAAGTAGCACTACAATTACTATCTGGAGCACCTTGGAAAACAATTTTATCAACTACAGTATACTATTTAAGTGCAGTTTCTTGTCTTTTTGTATTACACATTTTACTCATGTCTAAGGTAAATTAGATCAGCACATTTTCTCTCTCCTTTTTTTTTTCAGTGAGGTTTTTTCAAACATTTCAATATAGTTAGATTCTTTGACACAGTATGAATCTCATTCTGGTGTTCCTTGACCTCCTAAGTGTATTTTTTAAAAAATTTGTATACATTAAGACTTACATTATGTGCTTTCCAGTTCTATGGATTCTGATAAATGCATAGTGCCATGTGTCCTACAGTTTCATGTAGAATAGTGAAACTGTTCTAAAAAAGAAAAAATCCTCTGTGCACCCAGTTCAACTCTGTCCCTCACCTATTGGGTCCCAACTGTGGATGATAATATGTGCTCTATAATTTAGTCTTTTCCAAATATCCCAAAACTGGAATCATATGATATGTAGCCTTTTTCAATAGCTTCTTTTAATTAACAAAATGTATTTAAAGTTCATTCTCATCTTTTCTTTGTTTAATAGCCTATTTATTTTTATTGTTGAAGAATATCAAGTTATATAGACATGCTGTAGGTTTATATTCTTTTACTTACTGAAAGACATGTTGCTTGCTTCCAGGTTTTGGTCATGGATAAGGTTACTATGAACATTCATATGCATATTTTTGTTATTTTTTATATTTTATTGGTGCAGCATGATCATACATAATGATAGGATCTGTTGCTACATATTCATACATGCACACAGTGTGACAGTGTAATTTAAGTCAGTGTTTCCCTTTTTACTCCCTTTCTCCCTTCCTCTAGTCACTTTTTCTTTACTCTAATGTTCTCCCTTCAAACTTATTTAGATTGACTATTTTTTATTGTGTGAATTTAGATAAATTGAATTTTTCAAAAAAAAATGACCCATTTTACTTAAGTTACCAAATTTATGGGTAGGCAAAAAGATTTTTATATTTTCGTATTCACTTAATGACAATAAGATCTGTAGTGACTGAAAGTGTAATTTATGTCTTATTTTGTTTTAACTATCTGAGATAGGGTTTGTCAATATTATGAATCTTTTAAACCAATGGCTTTTGATTTTTTATTTCATCAATGCATAGTAATTTTTTACTTTAATTAATTTTACTGAGATATAAATTATATTTTAAAAGTAGCTATGTACATATATATGACTAGCATCACAATAAGCTGTAGAATAATTCCTCTGTCCGGAAATTTCCCTTGTGCCATTTCGCAGAAAATCGTCACTCCTCACCAGAGAATACCAGCTTCCAGGTAATCACTGATCTTTTTTGCCACTCTCAATTAGATTTTACTTCTACGTTTCATATTAATGGAGCCATATAGTCTGTGTACTTTTAAGTCTGGTATATTTCACTTATCATATTTGACATTCATTCATGTTGTCAAATACAACAATAGTTCATTCCCTGTTTCCTGAGTAGTATTCCATTGTACAGATAAACCATAATTTGTTTATCCATTCACCAGCTGATGGACATTTGAGTCATTTCCACTTTGGAGCTATGAATAAACACTTTATAAATATTGACATACAAGTATTTTAATATACATTTTAACCTTTCTTGGGTAAATAATTAAGAGTTTTAATTTCTGGATTATATAACAAATATGTACTTAACTGTATAAGAAACCCTTAAGTAATATCTCAAAACGGTTGGAAATATATATCCACCATTAAGGTAAGTATGTTCTAGTTACTCTAAATCTAATTAGTCATTGTGTATCATAAGCTTTAGAAATTTAAACATTCTATTGGGTATATAATGCCATCTCATTGTGATTTTAGTATACATTTTCTTGATTACTAATGATGTTGAAAACCTTTTCATATGTTGATTAAAAATTATTATATCATTATTTGAAGTCTCTTCAAATCCTTCCCCATTTAGAGGTTTGTGTTCTTATGATATGTTGGTTCTTGTTAGATAGGGATAGAGAGATATAGATAAATATATTGATAGACAGATAAAAATGGAGAGATGAAAAGATTTAATTTCTTTGTTCATTATACATAGTGGATATATATATTTTTTAGCTTAAAATTTCATCTTCTTAATAATGTCTTTCAGAGAGCAGAAGTATTTATTATTGTTATTGTTTATTTTATATGCCAGGCTTTTTTGATGTCCAATTAAAAATGTCTTACATCCAGTGTTTTAGTCAGCTTTTCTGTTGCTGTGACTAAAAGGACCCAACCAGAACAACTGTAAAGGAAGAAAGTTTTTTTGAGGGCTCATAGTTTCAGAGGTCTCAATCCATAGACAGCATGCTTCTTTCCTCAGGGCTCCAGGTGAGGCAGAACAACATGGCAGAAGAATGTGGCAGAGGGAAACAGTTCACATGAAGATTGGTAAACAGAAAGAGAGAGAGAGAGAGAGAGAGAGAGAGAGAGAGAGAGATTCCACTCACCAGATACAAATATGTAACCCAAAGCCACACCTCCAATATCCCCACCTCCTCCAACCACACCCCACCTTCCTTCAGTTATCATTCAATTAATCTAAGTATTTTAATATACATTTTAACCTTTCTTGGGTAAATACTTAAGGTGATTAATTCACTGATTGGGTTAAGGCTTCCCTTACCCAATCATTTCTTCTCTAAACCTTCTTGCTTTGTCTCTCACATGAGCTTTTGGAGGACACCTCACATCCAAACCATAACAAACCACTTTGGAAATAGATAAATGATTGTTTGGCTTTTTCTACATGGATAGGCAGTTGTTTTAGCATCATTTGTTGAAGGACAGTTCTACTTTTCTGGAACTCTGCCAAAAATCAATTTACCATGTATGTGTAGGGGTCTATTTCTAGACTCTCTTTTGTGCTCCGTTAATCTATCTATTTTCTGGATGATGAAAATAATTCACTTATCATTTATGCAGGCCATTTTGACTATTTCTGATTGCTAATTTTTAGATTTATGTAGTATAGGTCTTTCCTAACTTTTGCAAATTTTTTCCTTAATGTTTTATATTTATAATGCTACATACATATTTTATTTATTACTGATTTTTAATTTCCAATTTTATATTGCTAGTAGTGGGTGCACAATTCATTTTCCAGTACTGACCTTCTATCCTAGGACTTTCATGAAGTGCTATTAGAATATACATGTTCTAAGAAATACATGTGTTTATATGTGTGCGTACTTTTCTGAAATGATATTTCTTGTTTTTTTTTTTTATCTGTATATCATCAATTCTTTTTCTTGACTTGTTGCTCTCATTATGATCATAATTGTGTTAAGGAGCAGTCATGAGAGCAGACACCCGTGACATTTTTCAGGTAGTGGAGGTGGCATTTTGTATTTTACCACAAAGTTTTTATGTACATATATATTATCAGGCTGAAAATGTTCTCTTATAGTTTTATAAGAATTTTTATCAAGAATAAGTGTAACATTTGTTAAATAATTTTCCTTCCTCTCTAGAGATAGCGTAAGTTTTTTCTTCTTCTATTATAGTTTATTACGTTAATTAATTTTTATATAGTGGACCAACCCCACATTCTTCAAATAAGCTTACATACACTCAGTTGCTATTATGTTGTAAAGGATTTATGGTCATGTTCAGGCATCAGAAAAATTCCATAAACTTATTTATTCATTGTGATCAAGGTCACTGTCTATTCTCATTGCCTGTGTTGTGTCTTTTTATAACTTTACCTGGTCAGCCTCACTATGAAATCAGCATATATGTTAACAATCTCTGCTGAAAGCATAGAGATCTCTCTGGTTTGATAGTCTCAAATTTGTTTTATGCTCCCAGTTATTTTTCATATTTAGTCTGTAAACCATTCTTGCAATTGCTTCCCCAACCAACTCCTCTTCTAATCAGGGAAGTGCTCATGAAGGCAGATATGATATTTATTCAAGTCCTTCCTTAAGATTGCACATATTATTCTGTTCTTTTACCTAGTTTGTCATTATTGTCTTCCATTCTCCCAGATTTATTTAGTTGTTATTTAGTTATTTAGATATAGGGTCTCACTGAGTTGCTTAATGCCTCACTAAATGTATTGTAAATATCCTTGGCAAGATAGTAGAATCTCAACCATTCTAAATGTTCTAAGCTCAGTTAAAGATTAAAGTTGTTTTGTATCAAATATAGCTTTGAAAATGGAAAGACATCTTTTTTTAAAATCCCTGGCTATCTTATTTTAAGCAAACAAGGCTGCCAGAAGCCTCAACTTACAAGTAATAGTAAATATGATGAGATTGCAAGGGTAACTTAATTAAATCTTCAATATTAAATTTACTTATTTAAATTGTTTTGGCATCGTCATAAACAAAAAGTAAGACATCTATAATAGGTACTAGTTTTTGTGCCCTGTATATCATGTATCTTTAGTACCTTTCCCTGTGCTGCTGGTCAGACTCAAAACACTTCATGGATTAATGGTTTCTAAACACTAAAAAGGTAACTGAAGAAAAGAAGTACACTAAATTGCCAAAAAAACCTAGAAGTGTCAAAATGCAGAGATCCATGTGAAAGTTCATTGTTACTTTTTAGTTTTAAAATTAAAATTATTTTAATTATAAAATACCCTTTTAAATATGCTGTTATTCCGTTTCTGTTGCTGTAACAGTAATACCTGAGATTGGATAATATGTGAGAAAAAGAGGTGTATTTTAGCTCATTTTTCTGACAGCTGGGGAGGCTAAGAACATGGTACTGATGTCTTCTCAGCTACTTGTGAAGTTCTATGTTGCTTCAACTCATGGCGGAAAGTGGGATTGCAAATGAGCACATGAAAAAGAGAAAAGAGAACTGAAATCCATGATAGCTAACCCATTAATAGTGAGAAAAGTATAAATTCAATCAGGAGGGCTGCATCCATATGACCCAAACACCAATACTATCATCTTTAGAAATAAAGATCCAACATATGAGTTTTGAGGGATACATCTAAACTCTAGAAGCAATAGCTATTTTATAGGAAGTTAAATCTGTGCAAAATATAAAAGAGCTTAAAGTATGAAGTACTTATGGAAATAGAATAACATTTTGATCAAAAGCATGGACAAAGAACTCCAAGACAAAGAATTAAAAATCCTATGAGGCTGTGAGAATTGCTACTGCTGCCAACTGTTATTTAAAGTCTATACAAAGCTTGAAAGTGTTACTAGCCACTATTGAATTTTTAAGCCACATTTGCACACAGAGATTGTTTTCCCATTGTATTACCTTAAAAATACACAATGCTTATCTATAATTGATGGCATTATTAGGAACTGGTGTATTATCCAACAAAAATTGTTTTTCAGAATTTCAATGAGTTTCCCTGATGAGTGTTTAAATTTTATTCTGTTTTGTTTTAATTTTGGAAGTAGTTGCTCCTCTTTTACTGAAGAGTTGTTGAGTAAAATACTATTAGATTTCTGAACCTAGATATCTTCTTTCTTTTCAATCAAACTGCTTACTTTTAGGTACATGGAAATGTTCAGTGTGCAGATACAAAAAAAAAATTCTAAATGTATGATCCTGTGTTACTGTGAGAAAAGTTCTTGTTTTCAGATTCTATCACACAAAACATATTCACCCTTTTTATAAACTAATAAAATGAACTGAAATAGAACCACCCAAATCAACTTTGTATTAATACAAGTTGTGCATTTTTTATCATGTGCAACTCACAGTGGGAGGAAGGTCAGATCCCTTGCTAGGCTATAGACTTGAACTCCTGTAAGCACCTCATAAATTCTTTTCCAGTACTAGGTTTGGATTGTACTCAGAACATTAAAAATATTAAAACATTAAAAATTGTACTCAGAACACCTGGGGTGGTAAACTCTCTCTTATGGATTTCTATTCACTCAATAGGTAATTTAAAATTCTTCTTAAAACTTTGAGAAGCATTTCTTTATCCTGGACAATAGTTGAAAGTCTTCTTTTTAGTTTTGCTTTCTTCTATGACTTCATCATTCTTCTTGAATACCTGAGCTGTTACAGTTCTGGGACTTTTCACAATGCCCTCTTGTGTAGATCATCCTAGACCCAACAATTCTATCTTCATCTCTCTTCTTTTCTATTGAAATTTCTTTGTTTTTCTCTTAAATTACATATTTATTGACTCTATTCATTATTTTTGTTATCAAAGTCTTCACAAAGCAGTATATATACAGTTAGTCATGATATTCTTGTGACAGTATACTCTCATTTGTCTTTACTTTGAGCATCACTGTGTGGCATTTATTTTTTATTTAAATTAGTTTGTTCTCATTACTAACTTTCCAGTAATCTTCCCTACTACTTAATTCTGATGAAATCTTTACTTCCTTAAATTTGAACATTCAGATTACATGTGGTAGTGATTGGGATATAGCTCAGTGTTAAGAGTGCTGGGGTTCAAACCCCAGTACTAGAAGAAAAATAAAATGTACATATGGTAGTTCAGCTCTTAAATGTGACATCACATAATTTCATAACAGAAATCTGGCAAATATCAAATAGAAAAACCTCTAAAGAAAAGATATGAAGTTGGGCATGGTGACACATGCCTATAATTTCAGTGAATTGGGAGGCTGAAGCAGGAGTATTGCAAATTTGATGCCAGCCTCAGTAACTCAGTGAGATGTTGTCTTAAAAAAAAAAAAAAAAAAAAAAAACATCTGGGTGTATAGTTCCCTCAGGGTTCAATCTCCACTACCCAAAACTATAAAACATTAAAATAATTTTAAAAAATGAAGATGAGCTGGTAATCACTTTCATAAAGATGAAGACAATTTGATCAGTATATTTCCTTGAGAATCAAACTTGACCTATTTGCCTCTATTTTGATTTGTACTTGTTTAAATATTGGTGTGATAAATGTGATGTATAATACCTGTTGAACAATTGTAACTACAGAGAATGAAAATCTGAATTCTAAAAGAATAATTTAAATCTTTTGGTAATATATTCTCATTTATTTTTTAGATAGCTACTTGCAGAGTTAAATAATGCAATGATAAAATAATTTTAAAGTTAATATATTTCTCTATATAGAAGACTTTCACTTTGGGGGAAC
Organism: Marmota marmota marmota; assembly: GCF_001458135.2. Taxonomy (NCBI): domain Eukaryota; kingdom Metazoa; phylum Chordata; class Mammalia; order Rodentia; family Sciuridae; genus Marmota; species Marmota marmota. Next base: position 63,662,175 of record NW_026000026.1, on the reverse strand, counting down.
AAAAACAGTTTGTGAAATAAATTTGCAGGTCTCCCAGAACTTAGCATACAAGTAATGCTGGTACATGTGGGCAGATGGAAGACCATATTCATCACTGTGACACACAAAGACACACAGATAAGAGCAGAGGTCATGAAATCCTTCCAAAAGGTTTCATTTGCATGTGTTTAATGACATTCTCTTTTTTCAACTTGATCAATAGATTTCAAGTAGAATAAAACAAGAAACATCTTTTTAAATTTTTCTTATGCATAGTGGAACACACATTAATTAAAATTTTTGTTGGCAGTTTCACATTAATTTTCAAAATAAGTTATTTAGATTTTTTTAGGAAGAAGTTAATAAATTTCCATCTTTAAATCAGAACTGTTTAGATATTTATATGTAACTTGTTTTTCTGCTAATCATGTCATAGTGTTTCATGAGAATGAGATTTTATAGAATAATCATTTTTAGCTTTTAATTCTTCCCTTGTTTTATGAGTTCTGTTTGAACAAAAAGTCAATGAAGAGTTTGTACTATAATACCTATTTTGAGATAATTAAACTAAAACATTTTTTTTTTGTGTGTGTGTGAGTGGTGTTGGGGATTAAATCCAGGACCTTGCACTTGTTAGGAAAACACTCTACCACTGAGCTGCATTCCCAGACTCTGAAAACATTTTTTCTCTCATCATAATAGCTGCCTAGTCTAACTAGAATATATATATTTTCTGTCCAAATATGCAATATATGTTCTGGCTATGCTTACAATATTTCTCTTGTCTTCAGGCACAGCATTTGATGAGTAAGAGCACAGAATTGGAAATAGTGACCTCTGCTCTCCTCTTAATAGTTATATATTTGTCTTTAGTAGAAGGTGAAAGATTTATACAATCTGAAGATAAATCAACCACCATTTGACCCAGCTATCCCATTCCTCAGTTTATACTTAAAGGATTTAAAACCAGCATACACAGTGATGTAGCCACATCAATGTTTATAGCAGCTCAATTCACAATAGCTAAACTATGGAACAAATCTAGGTGTCCTTCAATAGATATGGATAAAGAATAGATAAAGAAAATGTGGTATGTATATTCAGTGGGATATTACTTACCTTTAAAGAAGAATGAGATTGAGGCATTTGCCAGTAAATGGATGAAGTTGGAGAATATTATGCTAAGCAAAATAAGCCAATCCCCAAAACCAAAGAATGAATATTTTCTCTAACATGCAGATGCTAATTCACAATAATTCAGGGGGCACTAGGGAAGAATGGAGTTACCTTAGATTAGGTAGAGTGAAGTGAAGAAAGGGTAGTGGGGAGAGGATGTGGAAATAGGAAGGAAAGCAGAAACAGACATTATTACTTCATGTTTATATATGATTGCATAACTAATGTGATTCTACAACATATACACTCAGAAAAATGAGAAATTATATCTTATCCATGTATGATATGTCAAATTGAATAAATGCATTCTACTGTCATGTATAAAAATAAAACAAAAAATTTGAAATAAATAGTTATATATTTAAGTATGATATTTTACTCTGGCAGTAATGATAGATTCATAACTCTACACTACCTCTCTTATATTGCCAAGTATTTTTTTAATGATTGTTACTTGTCAATATTTGAAATCTGGACTTTTAACATAAAATCTGATTCTCATGAGAATTGGTGTGTCTGCTGCATCTGGGTCCACCTTCCTCCTGAATCTGCCCAAACGAAGTGACTCTATTCCTGTTAGGACACATGCACCATACTTTACATACTCAGAGTGCTGCTTTCACTCAAGTTGTTAATTAACTCCCATGGGCATGTGAGCTTGTGATCTTTGGTTGAAACCTGTCTTTTCTCCACTGAGTCTCAGTCCAGCTTCCAATTGCTCTTTGAAGATTTCCTGACAACATCTAGAGACTAGAAACCATTACTATTTCTGTCTAACTCTGTTTTTATTTAAAAGGCTAACTTAGAACTTAGCGTAAACATGCTATTTTTAATTAAATCTCTAATTTCTTTTTTTTATTAGTTGCTCAAGACAATACATCGATCTTGACATGATACATTTGATTCAAATAGGGTATGAATTCTCATTTTTCCACGTGTACAGATTGCAGGATCATATTGGTTATACATCCATGTGTATACATCAGGTGGATTATAAATCTATTAGTCACATGGACCATATTCTGCATCAATTTATATGCCTGCCTCTTTAGTAGAATGCCCTGAACACATAATGATTTTTATAAGGTAGTCTTCTGTTTTGCACATGACTTAGTAACTAAGGAGGTGCCTCTCTATTTTCAAATAAAAATTAATTTTAAAAATAATTTGTATTACACCGGTCTGGGCACTCCAGGTATATGTATTTTTCCATGACATATTATTTCACTGCCTCAGAAAATTGACAAGAAAACACTTGGTTTAATTTCGGGTAATCATGTTCAAGTAATTAGTTTTGGTTCCAATCAGTCTGGTTAAATAATTTCAAGTAATTTGCAAGCAGAAGATTCAGGGAAGAAATGTAGGAAATTGCCATAGGTATCATTTTTAGCACTAAGGATTTGCCTTTGACGTAGTCATGATTCATACATACTATGGGAATACTACTCAAAATTCAGGGAGCATGTGATACTCTGAAAATTGTGGTTTTGTTTTGTAGTAAATAGAATATGTAAGAGGTATGAAATCAGGAATGAAAAAAAATTAAACCATGTAGATTGTAGGAGTTGAAAACCATTAATTTTTTTCTCTCCAAATATGCAATATTTGAGTTTAAATTGTCACTTCAGATTCTTCAAATACAGTTTAGGTGCTTTCTAAACTATAAGGAATAGATTATATATGCAAGTTAATTTTTTTGATGGACAGAGTAAAACATACTTAAGGACAACATTTTATTTACCTCCAAACAATTTCAAAATTACTAGAAAAGTATTATTTAGCAATTTGGCTTTTCTAGTCTCACATGAATGATACCATTTTATTTGTCCACCATTGTTCCTATTATAGTCACAGGAGTTTTAAAAGTCCTCATAACAAGTAAATAACTGAAGATTCTGATGCATTAAAATGAGGGCTGGGGTTGTGGCTCAGTGGTAGAGCACTTGCCTCACACTTGCAAGGCCCTGGGTTCCATCCTCAGCACCACATTAAAAAAATAAATAAATAAAATGAACGTATTGTGTCCAACTATAATTGAAAAATAAATATTTTTTTTAAAAAAGACTATCTCCAATAAATCACACAGCATCATATTTCAACTTCGACTTGTGTAGTTATTTATTTCACTCATTTACTAATGGAAAAAAAAGAGTTTTAATAAATATTTCTTTAACTAAATAAGAATTACAATGTCATTCACGACATATGCAGACTAATGGTAAATATTAGAGTTGGAAAATGCTTGATTGATAACTTCAAATATTTAGCATAACTTTTTATCTCCATTATATTCCTCACAATATGATATTATACTATGAATTATTATAATGCTGATGAATTTTGCTAAAGTGGATTATTCTTTACAATCTCTTGTAAAAATTGATCTCTAAGACAAAATATGATATATTCTAAAATACTCGCTGGACAATTTTCAAAGAAAGAAAAACCACCATAAAATAAGCCACAAAGGAAGAGAGAAATCCAGGGGTTACAAATAAATTTGACCTGATAATATAGAACATAACAGGAGATGGCTCTAAGTTGATCTAGGCAATGCATTCTAAGAGTTTCATTTCAGTACTGAGAAGATGGATGGGACTTTTGTCACAGAAAGCAGAATTGCTGAAACTCTGAAGGCTGACAAAACCTCTCTCCTCAAACTGTATTCAGTCTCCTATGAGCCCTCTTTTTGATTAAAGCTTCAAACTTGACTTATAAAAATACTGTGGAATGATTTCATCTGTGTTCCCTCCCCAGGAGAAGACTTGTCAATCACTAGCACAGTTTCTAACTTCAGGCCATATTTCTAGGATCACCCCAGATCCCCTTAACATTCTTGCCTGAGAAAGGTGAAGGTTGTCAAGAGAAGGAAGAGTTTGTAGGAGCCAACACTTGAAGATAGCACCCCCGTTTTCAGTCTGTGGGAAGGTAGGAGCCTGGCTTTGGCAAATGCTATTTAGGTGGTCTGGACATGTGAACTAGCTCCTCACTTGGTTTTTGTACATTTCTACTCTGATTCTGCTCAAGCCCTCACAGTTCCTTCCCTCTATTCCATCATTTTCTCTTTAAAGCATCTAGTCATCTCTGTACCCACTCAAATTTTCAGTTCATGATTGATCCTGTTCTCTGTTGCAATAGTTTGTTGTTGAATAATATCTGTCCTCACACATCCACTAGAGTGAAAGATTTTATTTGTCTTTGACATGGTCTCCACAAGAAATGGAGATGAGGAAAGTACAAGATCTCATCACTCAGAAGAAGTTAAGAGGTGGCTACCCATGACTGAGTTGGAGAGGGAAAAAAATGATAACACTTTGGTAACCCAAATCTTTAACTGGACAACTCTGAGAAATTACTAACAGAATGTCATAACATATCTTTGGAATTATTTTTATTATTCAAATTAAACCTGCAAAAGATTATTGCAAATTTAAACAGTGGAGGAAAGAATAATAAGCAAGCAAACTTGAAGAAAAAAAAAAGAAAAGCAGGAATAAAACATGAAGCAAAAATGAGAAAAATAAAAAAGGAGGAAGAAGAGGAGGAAACAGTTAAGTACTTTTTAGGACAAATATTAGAGCATTTTTTTTGAAAACTCTGAAATAAGTTTATTTGAAAATTAAATAAAAAACAAAATGAAATATAAAGAAATGTAGGATTTATTATAAATAAGAGACTTGGTAAAAGAATGATATTTCTAAAAGTGAGAATTAATTAACTATATCATGACAATTTTGTTTTTTGTCAGCAATATTTTCCAGTTTTCTTTCAGCAGATTTTTTTTCCATTTTTTCAAACAGAAATATAGTCTTAATTTTTCAAATATTTGCTATACTTTGACCTAGATAAATGTCTCAAAAGAAGGTAATCCAGCCCCAAAGTCAAAAGATAGGGCTCATTGGTTCAAGGAAAAATTCCATGACATAGCTAATGAGTTAGGTTACGAATGAGACTAGACCATAATTTGGCTCAAGGAGATATGAGACAAATTCCATTGTCCTAACACAGAAAAAAATTTCTTCACTCAATTATGTTGTATATGGATATTCTGCTTACACATTCTATATAATATACTATAATATAATGTTTATAATGATATATTGCATATTGGTAAACATTAGGCTATTACTGGAATTATCAAGAAGATGTGCAAAAGGCAAAACAATGCAATGGAAAGGAGTGGATATTGAAGACATGCACCTAAATGTATAATGAACCTTTCCTGGAGAGTACATTACATACAGACAATTTTTTTCTTTTGGTCCCTGGGATTGAACCCAGAAGCACTTTTCCACTAAGCCACATCCCAGCCCTTTTAAAATTTTGGCACAGGATCTCAAAAGTTACTGAGGCTGGCTTCAAACTTGAATCCTCCTGCTTCAGCCTCTCCAGTTGCTCAGATTACAGGTGTGCACCACCACGCCAGCCCCCTAAGACTTTTTAAATGCAAACTATTTGATTGTGGTTTTATTACCAAAAGTCTAGATCATTCTAACCTGTATGAACTGAACTGTAAAATTTAGTGAAGAAGTTAATAAAAATAGATTAGACAAAACTAAAGAGAGCATAAAGTTTATGAAAAAAAAACTATAAAAGGATTATTATCACACATTAAAATATAAGGCCTGGGCATTAAAATAATTTTAATAAAAGACAAGATACCATTATGTATTTTTAAGTACTATATACAATATTTTATTCCATATCATATATGCTATATTCTTCCTATGTTTATATTTTTTTCATCCCTTATATATACTACACACAGACTCATGCATAAAAATATGCCAAATATTAGAAATACTAAGTAGATGTTGATGACAAAAACAAAGAGATTGAATGTTTGAGAAATTCATGAAATGAAGTAACATTTTCACTGTGGAAATGTTAACATTTGTATGTCCTTGGCAAATTTTTCTCAAAATTAAAAAAAAAATTGCATTTCTCAAGCAATTTGAATTTCTTTACTCAGTGTACCATAGTCCTATTATACCACATGCCAAATATTTTATAAAAAATAAATTCTATCTTGAAAATAAAATTGTATTTTAAATGATTGAAAATATGTTTAATGTATTTAAACTGCTATGTAGAATTCAATTGTATAAATTAATCTATTCCTATTTTTAATTATGCACAGATATGGAAAAACTTTGAGTGTAGTTGTATAGGTCCAGTACAAATCATTTATACAAAATACATTTTATAGAATGTTCTCAGCCATAGTGTACATGTGATCTTAAAATGTGTAGTGATATTACTATTACACATCAAGTTCAAAATATGACTGCTCAGGGGTAATGGAGCAAAGGGGACTCTGAAAATAAGCACAAAATAATCTGTAATTGTTTATTTACATTTAATATATATACCTAATGTGTAATGGTTTAACATTAAAAATTCTATGTGACAGTTATGTGGGTATTCATGATACTGTTGTTTGTTCTTTTCTATTATGAAAACCATCAAAACAAAAATAAATATGCAGCACAAGTTACACTTCTGTAATATCATAAAAGTAAATCGTGAGGTCTCTTGGCATTTTTGAGTACTAGATAACACAGATGTATTGTTGATGGCATATAAATAACTACACAGTAGAGAGAAATTATGTCGGTGACCTTGGGCAAGTTGGTTAATATTTCAGAATCTTATCTTCTATATTTTAAAAAATAAGCATTAACAGTGCTAGCAATGTAGAGTTGTTGAAAAATTAAATGAGGCATCATAGAAAAAGTTTCTGCAGTGCAGAAGGTAATACACAAATGCTAATTCAATTGAAATGCTATATTCAATTGCTTTTCTTACTAATTTAGATGATAGGAGGAGTTTCCATTGCCTTTATTTTTGTCATGTTTAACTAGTTATTCTAAAGATATTCTAAGAAATTCTCATGTTCTGAGAAATCATTAGTATTTTCAAGAAACCAAACGCTATACATGTCTAAGAAATATATTTACTCTTTCAAAGTAAATTAGCATGAATAAAAGATTAACAATATTTTAATATTTGTTATACTATAGATAGCTTGCTTATGGGTTTGAGCTGTATTCTTTTCAGTTTTTCTAGTATTTGAATACTACAGCTCTTTATTGACTCATCTTCAATTTTCTTCATTTATGTTATATTTTAATGTAATACATATTAAATGTTATATATATTTTATATGTTATAGAACACCCATTTGTACATCTCCTTTAGAAATAGTAGAAAAAATAAACAAGGTTTCTGATAAACGGAAGGTTTGTTAATGGTAACTTTTCCCCTTTATTTCAGTGAATTATTGCAGTTAAGGTATCACTCCATGCCACTAATGTCCAATAAGGCAAACTGGTTTTGAAATACCGTTTTTTACCTTTGAGAATTTGTCCTTTTTCAGTCTGATATACTTTGACTGATATTTAATAATATGTTGCCATTGTGGGAGATAAGTGGCAAAATGGTAGAAGTGGGATCCAATATTGCATACTAAGGGAATTTCATTCTTATAGGCCAATTTTTATTTATGGTTTGATATATAACTGTCACATCATATATCTTTCAAAAGAGGTAATATTTTGACAAAGCAAGAAATTATAGCCAGAAATATATTTCACCCACATACACACACTCACACTATCCCTTACCGTCTCTCTTCTGAATTTGGAAACTGATTACCTACAGAAGAATATTTAATTTTCAGCTATCTCCATTATATGTTACCTAATGAATAGAAACTTAAATACAAAGAGTACACTGTATTGGGGGTATTTAGGATTGTAAATCCATGTCCTGATGTTGTAATGTGGTATCTGTATCCCATGGCTTTCTAGTAATAGTAATCTGTTTTGCCCCCTGTGTTAGAGATATAATTATGCTAACAGCTTTCCTACACAGGCACCATACATTGCCATTATGAAACCAGCTTCATTTAATTAGCATCATGTAGTAAATTAGCAGTTATAAGGACTGCTGGGTATAAGGGGATCTCCATTTTCTCACCATTTACTTAATCCTCAGTCAATGTTAAGATTACTGCTCACTGAATATCCATAGTAAAAGCACTCTCACCTCCTTAGACTTTGTGATTCAGCATTTGTATAGATTTGGAACAAACAGTTTTCTTCGGATGCCCAGGAGTTAGGATTATTAAAACCCTATCCTGCTCCTGGTTGGAAACACACAAGAATATAGAGAGACAATGCCCATGTGAATGAATTCTTTTTTCTTTCAAAACAGAAGTTAAAAAAAAAAAACACTAATAAAAGAATACTATTAGCTAGGGAGTAAATGGAAAGGCAGAATGATTCTTTTTAAATGTAAGTTCCCAGATTTTTATTAGCATTTTAAAGAGAAGACTTTTTTTATGTCTAGTACTGGGTAGAAACACATAAAATTAAATTACATTATTATTTATCCCATTACTGGGCTTATGGTGGGCTGTGAAGATGACTTATAATTTGTGAATTGGTCGTGAGTGTGTGCATGGTAGTTTGTTATGGCTAAACTTGGTTAATTATTTTCAGAGTAGCAAAATCTAATAGTTTTAAGAATAATTTATCAAAATTAGAGGACATGTGAAAAATATATTAATTTTTCTAATATATAAAGGACATGGTAAATATTTGAAATGTTATCTCATCATGTTGAAGCCAGATTTAAAGATAGGTAGTTAGTGTAGCTAGGTAAATCGGGTCTGATATCGAGTCTAGTAGAGACAAATGGAGTCGAGTCTAATAAAGAAAATGGAGTCTGATATGAGTCCAGGAAATCATAAACTATATCTGAGATATCTGAGAGATTGAAATGTTAATGTCCCCAAGGCTCCAGCCCATCCTAAAGAACTGTTAATGAAGCAGCTCCCAGCAGATAGGGCCATTTTTGCCCAGATCCCTCCTCCCTGGCTCCATAGGCCCACTTGTTTTCCACCTTCTGGCCTTCCCACCCACATTGCCCATCACATACAGGATAAAGGAAAATAAGCAAGATTAAGGACAGGAATGTAGGAGGACAAAAGAAGAGTTTAGATATAAAAGGGATAAGACCTCCCTATAAGATCCTTGTTTAGCATCTGGACTGCTATCTTACATGACAACCACCATTTTAAGAAAAAAAGTTTCCTTTTCCCACCCAAGGGCCTTTCTGAGAAAGGCTCACCAATCCCTCATACCAACCCAACACTTAACCACCTACATTAGCACTCTGATTCCTGAGCCTCCTCACCCATAAAAGTCTCAGAACTCAAGCCTGTTTTGTCTCTCTCTCTTATAGAGAGATGGCCTTTATTTGTCAGAGCTGACAAATAATGTCTCATGTGTATCTCTGCCTGGTCTCTGTCTTTCATTTCTTGCTTACCGGTCTCTTGTTCTTCGCTTTCCCTTCACTCCCTGTCCCACAGATTCTGCCCTTTGGGTCCCCTTCTTCCTTGGGTGTGGGGTGGATAGTCTTTTCTGTTATGCTTAATAACGCTTTTTACTTTCCACTCTACACTTGCCTCAGCGTGCTTCTCTGGTATCCTACTTTAGCATTGAGGAAGCAAGGACTGGTCAAGGTAACCATCAGTATCAATGATATTCCACATAAATTAATTCTGTAGCTGTAATCCACCAATTACCCAATGCTCAACTTGCATAGAAGTCAATACTGTGGCAATGGGTTTTTGCAAAAAGAAAAAAAGCTTTATTATATGGCTGACCAGCAAGGAGGTCAGGAGCTATAAATTCAGAATCTCTTTTCCAGATTTGTTGGTATCAGAGGAATTTAAAGAAAGAAAATGGGGAGAAGTTACTTGTTGCATGGATAGTGTGCCTCCTCACAGGGTGGTGCAGTTATGTTCTACATAGGGAATTTTGAGCTTGGAATGTCATCGACTGAAGGAGCCAGCTTCTGTTTTGTCTGTTCTTGAAAACCCAGAACCAAACCATAAGGATTATTAGGGGAAGGTCTGGAGGTTTTTTTGTGAAATACAATTTAAATAATTTGTTATTTAAGGAATTTTTGTCTGGGTGAGTCCAGGCCTAGCTGATTTTAGAGCTATGAACCAATGAAGAAAACAAACTACAAATAACTTTCAATTCATGGTTTCAAATAATTCTGGCTTCAAAATAAAATAATTAAGAAAATATTTCTTATGCAACATAAAAATGATCTTTAGAAGTTCTGTTGTCTATTTTTTTTTTTTTTTGGTTGTACAAGTGCCCTGCCACATACTGTATGAACACTAAGTATCACATATACATACAAAGCATTTCAAAGGTTAAAGAGAAAACTACACTCAATATTCATATTGCTATTCAGACAAGTGAAAGGGTGAGGATATACTTTAGGTTATTTGTTTGAGTGTTCCCGCATCTAACAAGAGCTTAAAATATTTGAATCCAGATTATGTTCCACATGGAATAGTCAGATGTAAATTTCTTTGGATGTGCTGATGTTCTAGAAAGATCTCCTGGCATCAGAAGTTGGACCAAGAGGCTCCTGGAGTGCAGTGGCTACCTGATAGAGGGCCTGGGTCTCTGGTTTGCAGCCTACAAGGGTAACGCAGCCTCTGTTGTCATTTCTTGCACACCTTCAAAAGTCTTGGGGATAAAATTGAACCTTTATCCACCTCATGTTTTTTCAAGGTCCTTGGACTCCTGCCGGGTAAAATCTCTGCTACCATGGGGCTAAGGAGTAGGAAAGGACAACAGGTCTGCTATGAGCCCACAAAAATGTAGATACTTACAAAGCCTGGTCCTGGAGCATGCATGATGCTCATACAAAAGAGTGCTGTTTCATACCCACTTGATGGCTTTCCCTGAACACTGTGACTTATACTTTGGTTGCTGTCATTGCTATCTTGGAACACAGTATCTCTGGTAACTACTTTGAGAAAAGAGATGACCCAATTGATAAGTATAAGGAAACTTACTCCCTGTGAGATGAATGTGGATCAGTGGAAGTTGGAAGCCAATGAGTAATCCTTCTCTCGTTCTTTCTCTGGACAGATTCTTTTGAGAAAACTTTTCACAGGCCTCCATGATAATATACTTCCTACTCTCATGTCTTCTTTCCTCTCTATATTGCCTCATTTGGAATTTACTCCTCATAAATTGTTGGCATGCAAAGTGTTATGCTTATTTTTCCAGGCAATTAATTAAGCTAACTACCCAACTGAAGAAAATGGGTTTCTGGACACCAAACTAGATATCAGGTCAGCACGCTAAGCTCATGTCCTTTTCTTTCTAGAAAACTTCACACCACTTTAGTAGAGCCTATAGAATCTTCCCCCCAATCCTTGGTAAGAAGGATTTTGTTGAGGTCAGCTTTGAACTTTCTTGCCTCATTATTGACTTTTTAATTTAAATATGTAACCCTATTTGTTTTGAAGCCCATGATATTGGGGAAATAGCAAAATTAAAAATAAAATAAGGTACTTCTTCATTTTTGTTTTTATGAGAACAAGATTAAAAGAGAAAACAAAGAAAGAAGTATAAAAAGAGTAAAGGACTTATTAATATAGAATCAAAAAACTTGAAAAAATTAATTTATATTGCTTTATATAAAACTCAATGCAAAAACTGATAATAGTTTTCTTGATTAAAAAACACTAATTTTGTTTTTGTTTTTACTTTATTCTACAGGAAAGAATGAAGGTAAGTTTCTTGGCTACTTCTATCTAAATGATAAAATAAAAATGTCTTGATGCTTAGATTGAGCATTGATGTTTGATTTGTCAAAGGTAGATATTCCAACACATTTGGCCATCCAGAATATTTGAGTTTCTTAGATTCCAGGTCATATTTAATTTTGTCTTTTTCTATATACTTTCAGACTGCCAGATGCAAAATATTAGTATCTGACAGTCTGAAAGTATGTAGACTACATTTAGTAGCCAGGAATGATCAGGTAGCAAAATACCACAACTAAGTTTTTTCTTCCTGTTCTGGCTGTGTGTATCAAATTAACATTTCTTCACATCCTCTACAAGCCTAGACTATTTATTTTTTAAATATATATGAGGCATGTCCGAGGTAGGAATTGCTCTAAGTTCCTCACTATCAACTTCACAAAGCAGGGAGGGGAGTGGGGATAGTAGAGGATAGGAAAGACAGCAAAATACAACAGACACTAGTATGGCAGTATGTAAAAACGTGGATGTGTAACCGATGTGATTCTGCAATCTGTATACGGGGGAAAAAATGGGAGTTCATAACCCACTTGAATCAAATGTATGAAATATGATATGTCAAGAGCTTTGTACTGTTTTGGACAACTAATAATAATAAGAAGAAGAAACTTCACAAAGCAACACAAAAGAGAGATTATAAAATTGTTAACACATGGGGAAAGGGAAGCAATTTGCCCCAAAGCACTCAGTTAGGAAGTAGAGAAATGTGACTTGAGCCCAGGCATTTGGCAGCTACATACTCTTTTTTGGGGGGGTGGATGGGGGGTATCAGTGATTGAACTCAGGGGCATTCAATCACCAAGCCACATCCCCAGCCCTGTTTTTGTACTTTATTTAGAGACAGGGTCTTACTGAGTTGCTTAGCACCTCATATTTGCTGAGGCTGGCTTTGAATTTGCGATCCTCCTGCCTCAGGCTCCCAAGATGTTGGAGCTATATACTTTAATCATCATATTAGCATTTCTTCTTGCCAATATAAGTAAAAGCAAATCATTCTTATGTGATAATTGTATTTATTTATTTACTCATTTGTTTTTTGATTGGGGAAAAGAAGAGAAGGTAATCAGATCTATTATTAGGCTGTCTTGTTATGACACAGAAGAGAATTGAGCCTCAGTTCTCAAAGTTGCTAAAAAGACTCCTGATAGTGGATGTTTAAGAGGAAGAATAGACTGCTAAGAAGTGGATGAATAGCAATGAGAAGCCATAATTGTAGTTATGGATGAGCTGTGCTTTCAGATGGAGAGAGAATATGTGGAGATCTGATCCTCTTAGGACTGGGTATTCAAATTTTCTGTACATGTGGCTTAACTTCATTTCTCACAGTGAAACTGCATTATGGAAGCCATTACCTAAGTATTTTTATTTGGTTTTGTTATAATATCTACACTTAAAAACATTTTTACTTTTTTTAAACCCAGGTTGCTGTGATTCCCAGATTGACCTTTAACTCATGGTTCTCCTACAACAGCCTTTTGAACATCTGGAATTACAGGCTCATGACACCATGCCCCACTCTATATTGCTGATTAATTATGTTTTCTGTTTTTATCTGGGAGAATTTTGAATAAGATTATATATTTTTTTCTTGAAATTGTATTTAGTTTGACTCAACTTTTAAAAATTGGTTTAATCTCTTTATTCTCTTACCTTGCTCCATCTTCATATCAGAAAATGTCTCAATGAGTTAATGTTATGTTTGCTTTGAGCATATTCCTTTTACTGTTGTTGTTTTTGTTTTTGGTGGTGCTGGGGGTTGAACCCAGGGCCTTTGTGCATGTGAGGCAAGCATTCTATCAACTGAGCTATATCCCCAGCCCGAGCATATTCTTATAAAATGTGCACTGTTATTATCTGTGCATGTGTTTCTTTTCCTTTCATAAACTACTCACTCTCCCAGTAGGGGGAACAGAAATATTCTCTTTATACCAGTAAGAGACTGGGTGCCATGGGAAAGCCAATGTTCATGTTGAAGTCCCCATTCATCATCTACCTTGAAAGAACACATAGTTTTTTTCATGACCTTGGTCAATCTAATTCCTTCACTTAGCCTGCCTTTCTCAAGCAGAAACTGGCAGTTTATGCCTGCTTTCTGTGAAGCTTATTATTTATTCTCTTGCAAATAGTGGTAATCTGTTTGCTCTTATTCAATAAGTCAAAATAACTAAAACAATAATTATTGATACATTTAAATTTGACTTCTAGATCAATCTGTGTAAATGTTTGCCTGCCATTTGTCATGTCAGTATGCAAAAGAACTCAAGGGAAAAGGAGTCCAATCATCACAATTAATGCAATACTACTAATCCACTGTCATGTTTGAGCTTGTAGTATGCTGATTTAAAAAATAGATAATATTTTAGATTTATGTTAAAATATAGATAATATTCTAGATCTAAGCTAGAAAAAGAATAGGACATTTGTATTGAATGTATACTAATCTTCTATCTTAGAGTAAAATAAGCTTATGAGTTAGTTCTATACCAATTAGCTAATAATTATGAGAAACTGCCAGCCTATAAGGATACATGAGAAAAGTGAAACTAAGGGCTATTTTTTTGCTTTAAAGTATAATTTGCAATATTTTGTTTTAAAAATTTTTTGATAATCTATAAAAACTCTGCTTTCTGATGCAGTTAATTTAGGTTCAAGGTGAACCACAGAATGGAAACAACCAGGTGCAATATTTAGATATAATAATTTGATTTTAGATTACTTATGTAAATAATTTTTTGAGTGAAAATAACTTTAAAATAAACATGCATTATTATATTTAATTTTTATTGATTTTAAAGACTCAGTGATAAAGCTAAATTATTTGCAAATGACACAGCTTTGTAAAATTGCACAGATAAAAGAATGTTAACATGTTGCTACCAAATGAGTATTAAATCTTTGATGTAAACTTTTAAATTCAAAGAATTATACACATTTTATTAAATAATTAAAATATCATTATAAAATTGAATAAATAATATTTTCTATTAGAAATGCATTTAGAAGACCAGAATTACTGTAGTGAAATGTTTCTTTCTAGATTACTAGTTCAACCTAACAAAAGTGCTTGAAAATACAGTTTATAAGATTATCTGCATCAGTTCAGAGTTATTTGAGTCACACAAATAAATTGTCCAAGTATAGATTCTGTCATCAGCTAGAAAAATGCTAATATCTCTAAAAGGAAGAAAAGTTTCAGAAACTTCAATTACATAAAAAAGTTTGATTTCCTTTATAACACCTCCTTTCCATTTATAATAGTAGAAGTCAAGGAACATAATTATAAAAATCTCAAATGACTTTTAATATTAGAAATGGAACTTCTATATTCATTTTATTACAGATGAGAAATAAATGTTTGGATTAAATATGTGAATAAGTGAAATATTGATTTATAGATTTAGGATTTTTTTTTAATTCTAATGATCTATTACCACTAGAATTTCATTAATATAACTTTAGAACAGTAGAAAATGCAGTGCCTAGGGCTTGATATTTGGCCATTTTCCATATTCTTCATCTCTTTCCTTCTATTCTTTTCTCCTCTCTTTTTCTTTTTCCCTCTCTTTCTTGCCCTCCCACCTCCTCTCCTATCTTTTTCTCTCCCTTTAGTTGAGACTCCCTACCTGTTGTCCCTCATATTCAACTTTTCTCATAACTTAAATGTTACCTTCTGTGGGTAGCCTTAATTAGAAATACCAGTATTTATTTTTTTATTGTTTTCAACAGATTTTCCCAACTCATGCACAGAAACTATTGCATTTTATTCAATTGCTAAGGCCCATCTTCAAACAAAATATTTGCTGGAAATAACTGTTATAGTTATTGTTGTACCATTAACCTGGTGAACACACCACTGATTTGTAATGAGGGCTTATTTTGTAGCCAGAGACTTGTATTTTTAGGCTGAATTTTCCAATTGTTCAACTAAGTAAACATCTTGTTCTCTGTGCAAACTTTCGAAAGGGACACAATGGAATTATATAGAAAATGCTTTTTTCTCTTTACAGGTGCCTACTCTAAGGGAAAGATAATATATCTAGGAGATGCTTTGGTATTCAAAAAATGCTACATGGGGGAAATTAAATCAAATTAAACCAGTATATAATCTTGTTGATCTGAATTAAGAACCTAAAATTCCTTACACTTGTCTTCCTCATTGGAAAACTTGGGAATCTTGTATGCCACAATTAGTCAGGAAGGATCCTAAAATTGTGTTTACCTTCCCCACATATCTCTGGAGAGGGGATAGATACCATTGAAGTGTATACAGATGACACCAGAAGTTAAGTTTGATCCAGGACTTAGAATATAAAATGTTATGTCATCTGGTGATACAACTACATCAACAAAACCAGCAAAATAATTAATGGCCTTCCATGAATCCTGTCTTCATAAAATACTCTTGGCAATTTTGCAGAGTATCAAGCTCTATATGGTTAATTGTTTATATATATGTATAATATATTTACAGGGCATCTAAATGATCTTATTTAACAATATTGGTCAATAAACGCATTCCTAAAATTAATATTTCAAATCTAAGTAGTTTCGACTTCCACCATTTATGAAGAAGAGTATTATTGAAAAAATATTTTAACTGGATCAGTAGAAGGACAAACAGCAAGGAACTTCAGTTTGTTAGTTTTTCAATGCCTGCCTGACAACCCACTAAGTCCTGAACTTTTGAACGTTTCTCATTTATACCACTCTATACTCAATAAAGAATCACTATTATTATACCTATTTGATAAACGAGGGAATGTTATGAAAGGTTAAGTCACTTTCACACTGTGACTCAGCAAGTACATGTGTGGGTTAAATTCAACCATTTTTCTCTCTGCTTTTTTTAAAAGGCCACGTTATTAATCACTCAACTTTTCATAGACAATGCCTTCTCCACTGTTAAATCAGAAGTACTTGCTATGCACTTTCTTTCTCACTAGGAATTTGGCTTTTCATCTACCTTTGTTCTTTGCTTAAAGGAGGAATGCGATTACAATTTTGTGAGAGGACAGAGGAATGCCCCTGATGAAAAGGAGGGTGTATGGAAATTTCCTCTCTTCTTCTCTGTTTATCAGAAAACACAATTTTTAATTGAATAGAAAAAAATCTAGAAATAATACCAATTACCATTTATTCAGCACTAAATATGTACCAATTTATGGTTTTAGTGCTCTACATATATTATCCCTAATTATTAAAACGCTGTCTTAAAGTAAATGAAAAACAACAAAAAAAATAGTTTATTGTTTTACCATTGAGAGAAAACAAGTTTCAGAGAAATTGATAATCCACCAAAGATTACAGAGCTAGGACTGGTAGTTGTCAGGTATTGCATGTAAATACCTATGAGAATAAAATGCCTATGTGCTCTGTATTCCAGCAGGGTGACAGCAGAGTGATAGACCTAATAAAAGAATCATATATAGATTATAAAGAGTCAGTCAGTATCACCAGGAAAGTAATGCTGTAGTAATAAGATATTTTTTTCTCCTTGGATTATGAATTCCAATTTTCTGAAGAAGTAGCACATTTTAAAGGATGATGCTATTATACTAATAGACATTTACACTTGTCACTACATGCATCCTTAGAATCCATTCATTGAAAAATAATCACCACTCTTACAAGAACCTGTGAGATAGACAAGGTTTACATTTCCATTTCTGGGCGATATAAGAAGTAACAGAGACTTAGAAAATTTAAAGATCTTGCCAATAATAATTATATTAGTTATTAAAATGAGGATTAAACACATCACTAATTCTTTGCCCCATCTTCTTATCTAAAGAAGATATCTTGTTACTAAAATCCTTTTAATGGATCCTACTAATAACATTTTATAAGGTGAACATAAGTTATATCCCAGGAAACGTAACAGAAAAAATATATACCTCTGAGTTGGCTAAAAAGTGTCTAGGCCCAGATAATCAGATTTTAGTTCTATGCAAGAGCTGACCTAGATACAAACACTGACCAAGATGAAAACCTTACAATTGGAAACCACTGATTTGGAATTCACTGATAAATTTAAGGAAGAATAGTTGAATGATCCTGTGACCACTAAGAACACTGCTTATCCTTGCAGTACATGTCTCCTAGAGATTTTAATTCAAGACCGTCCCTTGCTTCTGAGAAAGACTCTCAGTATGAATACTATCAAAATCTCATTTGCTCTGATGGTGAATTTGTAAAATAAAGGCTATTAGTTGTGATGGGATGGTGCTAGGATAAACAGAAACTTAACTACAAATTTATGAATGGGCTATTTATCCCAGAGAAACATGAAAATTGATGATTTAGAAACATATTGTAGATACCATTAAAACTTTTTATAATGAGAAAAAGACTGAGTCCTAAGATAACTTAGAAGTACTCATAGGTTGATAAACAAATATAACTCTAAAATGTTAGTTAATGAACCAGTGCCAAGTAAAGCCCTCTAGCAGAGAACTAAAGGAATTTGCAATAGTTTTATCAGTGACTTGAATCATGACATGAAAGCAACATTCCCATATTTGTGTATGACACAGATGTAGAAGGATTATCTAATATATTTCATGACAGGAGCAGGGTTCAAAAATCTTGATATGTTGAAATGATGGACTGAAACCAATAAATAAGAATTTGACATAAATAAATATAAGATTCTCCATTTAGATTAAAAATGGAATACATAAATGTAGATTCAAAGTCATATCTCAAAAGCCCTGAAGTGAGAAGGACTAGATGTTGATGATGTAAAAATTTAGTGACAGAAGCTGATAATGAGACATATTTTTTTATAACTAAAAAGAAGATGAGTTACTAGATTTTTATTTCTTTCTGGTGCACGTTAAATTTAGGCATTGTTCTTAAGTGTTGTGCAAAATTAGTGTAAGAAAGTACAACATATACTGACAGACTTTTATAATTCAAAATTATGAATTGTCAAGATCATTGTACTGTCATGTGTGACTAATAAAAAAGAAAAGCTGAAAATATTAAAAGAGAGAGAGAGACAATAGGATACAAATTGATGCATTGTTCATGAAAGGAATAATTATGTGTGCATATGACAAGATTAGCAGTTGTGAGAGGGCAGAATTTTCAACTGTTTGGATTATTTTCAAATTGCTAGTATAAACACACAGATAGGTGCATAAAACATGAAACATGTTCAGTAAAATGTCATCCATTAAACTATGGAAAAACATATGTCTTATTATGAGTCATATTTTAAAAATTTCAGAGACACAGATTGAGACACACATCTCTCTTAATCTTCAGGATGAAGACACCGGGGCACCTGAAAAGTTTGTAAAACATGGAAACAAATACAGACGCTCCAAATAAAGTCTACCTGGATGGTAATGCTTGGTTCAGAAACCATATAATTTTAGAAACAGTAGAAATTATGATGTTCAACCCCCTGATATTCTGAGACCATGATGGATGTCTTGAGTCAAATGAAACTTTCAAGTGAAAGTTTTAGCATGTCAACAGGTCTTGCCTTAGGAGGAACACATTAAAAAAAAAGTACTTTCATTTATAATATTGTAGAAATATATAAAAAATAAAAGTTTAACAAAGATATTTTCAGTAAATAAATATGCTTTCAATGTATTTAGTAGTAGATTATATCCTATATTAATTTGTTTTAAAGCACAAATGTTCCTTTATTTGCATGGAGGAAAAACATAAATTTTTTCACTTAAATTTTAGTTCAGATCTTCTTGGTGCAAAAATTATTACCACATTACAAAAAACTTATTCAAATGATTATTGAAAAGTTGGCTAGTTGTTTGTGCTGGGAAAAGTATAACTGTACTATGAAATAATCCAGAAAAAAATTATATCAACATATAAAACCTGTCAATGTACTAGTGTAAACAGGAGATAGTATGGTGTCTCTTTGAAAAGTGACCAAAAAGTGGCCAAAAAATCTCCTTCCCAAGGGTTACCTTGATTATAGTATATCACCTATTTTCTTGTAAACAGAATAAATTATTTCTCCTTTGATAACTTACATTAACTTTAACTAGATCATCTTTTGAAACCCAACCTAAAATATAATTAGGTACTCAATGAAAGAGCTTAGCTGATTCTGGTCTTTAAGATAAGAAGTCCACTAAATTGAATGATATTATTGGGAATCTAACATACAGAGTTAATCAGTAGTAGCAGTGGTGAAACATTTTATAAGTATGTATGAAGACTTTATTTTTTTCTTAGAAAAAATATTTTTTAAAAAATCAGACTTTTAAAAAAAATTTTGAGATGTTAATGGACCTTTATTTTATTCATTTATTTATATGTGGTGCTGAGAATCAAAGCCAGTGGCTCACACACGCTAGGCAAGCACTCTACCACTGAGTCACAACCCGAGCCCCAGATTCAGACATATTTTTATAAGGTCAATATTCTATTATTTTTAAAACTAATACTTATTATTTTATGTATTTAGTTTGTTCTCATCATAAAAGCAATAGAGTTTTTGTAAATAATTTTAAAATAGAAAAAAGTTTAAAAGATATAATTAAATTCCTCATATTATTATTACTCAAAGCAAGCCCTTTGTTAACTTTTTGATTATTTTCTTTCAATTATTTTAGACATTAATTCAAAAAATTATTTTCGTCTCCATTAAGACTTTTTGTAGGCTATTTTGCTCTCTTGACCTAGTACATGATTCTTATGATATATTTTCAAAATATAATTTTTGTAAACATATACAATATTTATTTATAAAATATTATATAACAAAATATATAAACTATTGGTGCGTTTTATAAAATCTCTATTGTTAACTTCGGCATAAACAGTCTATATTATTACCATTTTTTCATAAATAGTCTTAAGTAATTTAATATTTTATAAGATGAAATGTAGCATGATTTTGAGAATTAATAAAAGCAATATCTGCAAGGTTGTTGCTTAGCACCTGGGTGGCCATCTTAGTGACAGCTGCCCAAGGGCCTTTCTGAGAAAGTCACCACCCCCTCATACCAACCCAACCCTTCACCACTGTGTTCTTTCTCACCCAAGTGCAGAGAAACTCCACCCTTAATCACCCACATTAGGACCCTGACTCTAATCCCTGAGCCATGCCCATAAAAGTCTCCAACCCAAGTCTGTATTGCCTCTCTTCATCTATGGAGAGATGGCCTTTTTCTCTCAGCTCTGACAAACTCTCTTGTGTGTATCTCTGCCTGATCTCTCTCTTTTACTCCTTGCTAGCTTTTCAATGTCAGGAGTATTTTATCTCATGTCTATAATTTATTTTAGTAAAAGTATACATTCATATCTTTCTTTATTCCAACCATGAATATAGGATATCTTTGAAAGATATAAAAAAAATACCGGACCTTGAAAATGACATATATACACAGTGTAATATCTTTAATTGCAATTTCTAATCAGTTAATTTGTACAAAGACATTATATGATCACATTATAAATTTTATTTTCACTCAAGAAGGAGAAATGAAAAACAAAGTCCTGCCCTAAAAGAGATAGTATCAGAATATTCTGAAGCAGATGCTGCAATTCTTGGTTTAATAAGAGCTTTGGGAATTTATCACCTTGTGAAAAACAAATGACAAAGAGGGCCTTAAATATACTATATTCTGAAAATCAACTTGAGATACAGATTTTATTTATAACTTACTGAGGTGGACTCATGCAATTTTTAATTGTCACTATTTTTGTTACTAGTTAAAGTCATGTTAATGTGATTTAACAAGGTTGGCCATTACAGTATATTAAAAACTATTGAATGTTAGTACTTTTTGTCAGGCCAGCAATTTTCTGTTTCCTTTCCATTCCCCTACCTCCTCCCCATCCCCTGGTGGCCATTGGTGAGGACTTTTCACCTGGTTGAAGAGACTGGCCCTTAAATTCGGCCCCTAAGCTCCACTTGGCCAACCCCACTAAGGGTAATAACAATTTAATTGGCATAGGCCCTCCTACCTCTAGTGACCTATACAGGTATTGTTCTCACCTAGAGCACTTCACTTTCCAGCCCTCACTCTTTGCAGACCAGTGAATTTTGCCTGGGTGATACCTCCTCCCCAATAAAACTCCTTTTGGTGCCTTATTTTTGTTCTGTGGGTCCTAGCCTCCCACACCCTTTTCTGCTTTACACTTTTCAGTTATGTTGAACATTGCTAGATTTATAATTGTCAGATATTAAGTTATAACTTCAGTGAACAACAGGGGAAGATACAGTAAAAATACAAAACAAAACAAAAACAAACTCATTATGAATTTGGAAAATTTCCTAAATCCATCTACAAACAAATGTTAGCACAAAGGCTTTGAAAATGAGTAAAAATATGCATTATTGATTTGAATTGAGATTCATATACAGCTCATGAGAAGCAGAATGCTTCAAAAAGAATTTAAGAAAAAAGACAATAAAGTTGAATTGGAGAAAAAGACTTTGGCTTCATTGAAAAGTTATTTCCTTATTCATTATATGTACTAAAATATAATCTGTTGTAAGTTAGTATGACTACATATTAATTGTCAATATCTAAAAATAATTTTATATGAACTCAATAAGCAACAGGAAGGATTAAGTGATGAAGTACATTCAATTCCTCATTTTAACAAGAGTCTATGCCTGCAATTTCAAGACAATAAAAGGTAAGACATGCCTCAAATTTTTTAATAGGAAAACACTTTACAATGGGCTTAAGAAAAACTTCCAAAAATGCAGTTGACTGAGTGCATTTGACTGAGTGCTCAGAATGCATTTGACATAATGTGCTCAGAAAATGCTAAGTGGAAAGAAGGAACAACATTATGGATAGCCAAAATGCCAGATATACTGTAATTCCTATATGACAGGAGTCAAGGTATACTTCATCTAAACTTCTACACATAAAACTCATGAAAAAAAAATATACAGAATTCTCAGGGAGTGAGCCATGATAAATATTTACTAAGTTATGTCCACTGGTCCAATATTGTTTTAATGATTTGTAATTTAGTAGTAAATGAGATGAACATTTCTTATGAAATTGGGGATTGATGTGGGGCAGGGAAGGAACTAGTCCATATGATCATGGAGAAGATTGAGAATGAGCTAATAAACTACTAAAATACTACATTAAAACAAAATGAAAGGCTTAGAACATAAAATGGGATTTGAACAAGAATAATTTGTTCTGGTATTTAAACAGTGTTTTAGAAAACAATAGTATTAAACTTTGCTTTTTGAACAGCTCAACTTGACTTAAACTGCAGGAAATAAATGGAGAATACGTTTAGGGAGTAATTTAAGATGGTGAATGTAAATGTTCATCATGGAGCACAGGTGAACATTCTCAGGGTGGTATCAAGTGTATTATGTGTCCCAGTCCTATTTATTCTTTGTGGAGACTGAAACAGAAAAAGAAACACCAAGAGAATTTAATGATAAAGAGATGATACTATTGGCTTTAAAATGTCTACATTCAATTGCCTTATTTGAGCTATCTCTAATTTTATTAATCCCAGTAATAAGTTTTCTTTCATGTTATGCTCTTTTCAACATATTGAAATACACATACAAAACAAACAAAAAATAAGAATATATGGAAGCACTTTGAGAACTTGTAGAAAGGACTGATTGTCAATGTCAAAACAAGGCAAATGTCACAGAACAAGTATGTACTGGTATAGAAATTTAAATAAATTGTGATAGGGCTGAGGTTGTTGCTCAGGGGTAGAGTGCTTGACTAGCATATGAGCCACTGGCTTCCATTCTCAGCACCACATAAAAATAAATCAATAAGATTAAGTTATTATCCATCTAAAACTAAAATGAATAAATATGAGATTAAGAGAATCTTTGAGATGTTTCATAATCATGAAGAATGAAATGACTCATCAAATATTTCTGATATATATGATATATGGTTGCTATAGTTTGAATATTTGTCACCTCCAAAACTCATGTTCAAATATGATTTCCATTAAGTTGGTATTAGGAGACAGGATGTTTAAAAGGTAATAGGGGCAGGAGGGATCTATTCGAATGTGTAGGATTAATACCATCATGTGACCATTTAAAATTTTACTTATTCATTTGTTTGTTTGTTTGTTTATTTATTTAAAGATGGGTTCTCGCTATGTTGCCTGTTCAGGCCTTGAACTCATGATATTCTGGCATCAGCCTCCCCATAAACTGGGATTCCAGGCATGGAGCACCACACCCTGCTTTGTTTGTTTTTCTTTTTTATTATACATGTATTTTGATATATCATACATACATGGAGTATAACTTCCCATATTTGTGATTATGCATGATGTGGAGTTACACTGATCGTGTATTCACATGTGAATATAGGAAAGTTATGTTCAATTCATTCTACTGTCCTTATAATTCCCATCCCCTCTCTTCCCCTACCCCCATTCTCCTTGTCCAATATGGTGAACCTCACTACTCCCCTGTCCTACTTCTTGCCCCCTATCTATTATCAGTCCGTATCTGCTTATCACAGAGAACATTTTGGACTTTTTTTTTTTTTTTAGGATTGGCTTATTTTGTTTAGCATGATATTCTTCAGCTTCATCCATTTTTGAAAAATGCCATAATTTCATTTTTATTTAAAGCTGAGTAATATCCACTGTGTATATGTACCACAGTTTTTTTTTTATCCACTTATCTATTGAAGGGCATCTAGTTTGGCTCCACAGTTTAGCAATTGTGAATTGTGCTGCTATAAACATCAATGTGGCTGCATCACTGTAGTATGCTGTTTGTAAGACCTTTGGCTACAGACTGAGGAGTGGGATAGCTGGGTCAAATGATAGTTTCATTCCAAGTTTTCTGAGGAATCTCCATACTGCTTTCCAGAGTGGTTGCACCAATTCACATTCTCGCCAGCAATGTATGAGTGCACTTTTCCCCCTATATCATCACCAACGTTTATTGTTACTTATATTCTTGATAATTGCCATTTTGACTGAAGTGAGATGAAATCTCAATGTAGTTTTAATTTGCATTTCTCTAATTGCTAGAGATGTTACACATTTTTTATATATTTGTTAGCCATTCATATTATTTCTTCTGTGAAACATCTATTCAGTTTCTTTCTTTTTTTTTTTAAATTTCTTTTTTTTATTTATTTTTTATTTTTTAATTTTTTATTGTTGGCTGTTCAAAACATTACATAGTTCTTGATATATCATATTTCACACTTTGATTCAAGTGGGTTATGAGCTCCCATTTTTACCCCATATACAGATTGCAGAATCACATCAGTTACACATCCATTGATTTACATATTGCCATACTAGTGTCTGTTGTATTCTGCTGCCTTTCCTATCCTCTACTATCCCCCCTCCCCTCTTCTCTCTCTGCCCCCTCTACTGACATTCATTTGTCCCCCTTGTATTATTTTTCCCTTTCCCCTCACTTCCTCTTGTATGTACTTTTGTATAACCCTGAGGGTCTCCTTCCATTTCCATGCAATTTCCCTT
>NW_026000026.1:63607007-63632386 GCF_001458135.2 Marmota marmota marmota | reverse complement strand
AGGAATGTTTTGAAGAGATGGTTTTCTAGTGCAAATTCTTTTAACTTTTGTTTATCATGGAAGGTTTTAATTTCATCTTCCATCCTGAAGCTTAATTTCGCTGGATACACAATTCTTGGTTGGAACCCATTTTCTTTCAGTGTTTGAAATATGTTATTCCAGGATCTTCTAGCTTTCAGAGTCTGTGTTGAAAGATCAGCTGTTATCCTGATTGGCTTCTATTCAGTTTCTTTGCCCATTTATTGATTGGGTTATTTATTGTTGTTGTTAATTTTTTTGAGTTTTTTTTTTGGTATATCCTGGAGATTAATGCTCATCTGAGGTACAGGTGGCAAAGAATTTTTTCCCATTCTGTAGGCTCAGTCTTCACATTCCTGATTGTTTCCTTTGCTATGAAGAAGCTTTTTAGTTTGAGTCCATCCCATTTATTTTTTTTTATTTTCTTTCTTGCACTTAGGAGTCTTGTTGAGGAATTCAGTTCCTAAGCTGATATTATGGAGATTTTGGCCTACTTTTTCTTCTAGTAGGTGCAGCACACTCTGCTCATTTCTTCTACCTGCTAACATGTGATGAAACAGCAAGATGCCTTCACCAAAGGCTCCATGTCTTGTAATTGGACTTTCCAGCCTCCAGAGGAAGGTCCAGTACAACAAGAGAGAAAACAAATTTCTATAATTACATAGTACATATTCTCAAGTATTCTATTTTAGCACCAGAGAATGGGCTAAGACAGTGTTCAAATTGTAAATGCACTAAGCTAAACATGGGCATTTTAAAGATTCATAAAATGTCAATAAGTAAAACACTCAATATCAATGAATATAAATTACAAATGGTTAATTAATTGATGTGTGAACATGTACATAGGGTAAAGAATGTTTTGAATGCTTGGAACATGCTGTCAAAAATATGGCTTTTTCTTTTTCTTATATGATAATTGGTGTACTAAAACACTTATTTACTTGCCAAACTTTTTTTTTTTAAGTTTGGTTAAAAATATTTGGTTACTGGTTTTATAATACATATAGTTAAGACTATGGAATAAAAAAGTAAAATTTAACAACACTTCAAGAAAAATTGTGTAATACAATCATGAATATATTGCAAAATCAAATATTACACTACTAGATTCTTGCATAGGAGTAACCCTATAAAATGAAAGAACAAATTTGTTTTCCTATAAGACAGTTTGAAAAATAGCTTTGATGACTAAAGCCATTAAGTGACTAATTAGTGTCCAAAATATATTTCAAACTCCTAATATACTTATAAAAATGATTTATCATGTGACATTTGTTACTAAAAGTAAAGCATAAACATAGACATTCTGGATGCCAATTAATTATGCATCTTAACTCTTACTTAATTATGTGTTCTAATTATGCAATTTCATGTATGGTACTTACACTAATTAAATAATTAGAATATGTGACTAGATGTCGTGCTATATAATAGAAAATTCTAACGTATTTTAGACAGAAAAAAAGAAACTTCATCCTCTATATTTTCCTTACATAAGGATAATTGTATCTTAAGTTAAATATAATTAAAAACCTTAATGTAAGACCTGTAGGTCTGGAGCTAGTAGTAGAAAATATAGAGAGAATATTTGTAGATATAGGCTCAGGCAATAATTTCCAATAGCTTGGAAAATAAAAGCAAAAATTGACAAATGGGCTTACATCAAATTAGAAAACCCCTGTACAGCAAAGGAAACAATTATTAAAGTGAAGAGAAAACCTACAGAATAGGAGTAAATGTTTGCTAGCTATCCATCTGAGAGCATTAGAATCCAGCATATGTATAGAACTAAAAAATTTTACTATCAAAAAAAGACATAATCAAACCAAAATTGGAGATATTATCTCAACAGAAATTTCTCAAAGAAAAACTACAAATGACCAATAAATATATAAAAAAAAATTGCTCAACATCTTTAGCCATCAAGGAAATTCAAATCAAAACTACGTTGAAATAGCCAGAATGGCTATTCTCAAAACAGCAAAAAATAACAAATGCTGTTGAGTATATGGAGAATAATGAACCCTCATACACTGTTGTTGGGGATTTAAACTAGTACAGCCTCTATAGAAAACAATATGGAGTTGCCTCAAAAAACTAAAACTATAACCACATAAGAACCAGCTGTATTACTTTTGGGTATATACTTGAAGGAAATGTAGTCAGCATACAAAAAGTATAGCAGTATACCCATCTTTATAATATCATTATTCACAATAGTCAAGTTATTGAATCAGTCTAGATCACCACCAATAGATAAATGGATTTAAAAAATTTTATATATTGGGGCTGGGGATGGGCTCAAGCAGTAGCGCGCTCGTCTGGCATGCGTAGGGCGCTGGGTTCGATCCTCAGCACCACATAAAAATAAAAATAAAAGATGTTGTATCCACCGAAAACTAAAAAATAAATATTAAAAATTTCTCTCTCTCTCCTTAAAAAAATGTTATTTACATACAATGAAATATTATTCAGCCATAAGGAAGAGTGAACCTGTATTAGTAAAAAAGTTTTGCATATCAGGCCAATAGTAATCATAATGGGCTTTTAACATTTTACATTTAGCCCATACCCACTGGGATTTTGAGATCTATAAAACCAGATAAAAAATTAAAATATCCATTTTTACTTTATTTTTTAAAATATGTCATTTCAGGAAAATGGATGGAACTGTAGGTAATCATGTTAATAGAAATAAGCCAGGCTCAGGTAGACAAGCTTTAAATATTTCCTCTCATATGTGGAAACTAATGCAACATCAACAGAAAAATGACCTGGAACTAGGAGAGTGACTATTAGGAGAAGGAAAGGGGTTGATGTATAGGAGGGAGGGTGGACATAATTAAAGCACATATATGCATGTATGGAAAAGAAACACTAAAACACATTAGTTTGTACAATTAATATGGGATAATATTTATGGTATGAATAAGGGATCAAGCAAAAATGAAATTAAATAATATAGTATAAATTAGGATAATATTTTTCTAAGAGTATATCTGGATTTACTTTCTGTGGATACTCTCTTAAAAACACACACAGGAGAATAACTATACCTCTTGTTTCACACAGTGTAGGAGTTCTGACATTACTTGTAATATTACCAAAGATTATCAGCCACTTTTATGCATTGTGTTCTTTGATCATATGTCATCAAAATTTTGATAGATATAAACATGAAGTTGAAATGGCAGAAAGTGGGAATCCAAGATGAAAAAGCCTATGTTTATTCAGACAGGCAAATTGCTCATATACAAGTATAGCTGCCTTTTCCCCAATAGTTCAACCCCTTGAATATAGGGATGTTATTATTAATAGAACATTAGGCAATGTAAAATATGATGCTAGAAGGGGCACCTAAAAGTAGTCTCAAAATATCTGGGTAACTATGATCAACTGCTCTCAAAGTTGTTAAGTGAATGGTCTCGTGGAACTTTATAATGCATAGATCAGGTTGACAACTCCCAGATCTAATAATCATAATCAAAATCACTAAAATGGAGATCATCACATAGTGTCATAGTGTGTATTTCCCATTTTAATACAATGTAAGCTACACACACTACAATAATGTGTTCCTAGCTTGAGCAAGCCTGAATGTCACTATCAATTTGTAGGTTTCAAGGATACAAGCTGTCTTTTCCATGGTCCAGTTGTGCCAGGGCAGTGGGGTAGGTTGTTGTAAAGCCAAAGAAAGTGTCCAGAGACAGCATGGGCGACTTATGATTTATTGGGGAAAGCTTACATGTAGTCAGTGATTGCTCCAAGAAGAGTTCAGTGGTGACAGGCTGACAGATAGCACCTCTGTCCCTCATTGTACTTTGCCAAGCAGTACCTTCCCTCTCTCAATGTTTTATCCAGTTCTAGTCAGCTGGATGAGTGACACATATTATTTCCACAGTGCCCTTAGTTCCATGCCCAGCCTCACTCAGCAAGGGGCTTTATATGACTGCAGAAGTAGTGACATCATCAGCATTAACTTACTTTGTACAACCAATACAAAGGAGAAATTTCTCTGGATTACATGCAAGAAAGTAGCTTACCATAGATAACACTAACTTGCTTTAATTCCTGGTATGCTAAAGCAAAGCCAGTGTTCTTCAGGATAATATGATTCTGGATGTTTGGGCTCAGGCTTGCTCTCACTGTTCACTTAACTTGGCTAGATTTTTGGAATGAAAAAGGGAGTATTCGAGGACATGGTGTATTACTGTCCCCCTTTAGGAACGATTCAGGTTCATGTCTAATTATGCTACAACACTGTGATATGTCAAATTCAGACTGTGAAAATTTTCAGAGTATATAATTAAATATATCACCTATTAAATGACATGAGAAAAATATAAATGTCAAATAGTTATAGATTAAAGAGACATTTGAACCAAATAAAATATGTGAAAATTATTTTGACTGAAATTTCATCATCAATTGTAGAAAGACATTTTAGAGAAATAGCTCACCTATGAAATGATACTCTAGAATTATTGCTTATTTCATTGGTCTTATTTGGCTTTGGTTATATTTAAACAAAATATTATTCACTGTTGAGATATAAAGGGAAGTGATGATGATTCACTTTTAAAACAACTGTAGCAAATGAACAAAAGTGTGTATGAGTGTCATAGAGGAGGGACAGAGATAAAACAGGAATGGCAAATGGTAACTGTAGGAGTAGAGGTAAAAATACACACACACACACACACACATATACGTATATATAAAAACATACCCTTGCTTAAAATACAAAATAAAATCACGTGAGCAGATCCTAATCCTGGAAACCTTCACTATGATAAACTACATGGTAAGGGTGATTTAAGGTTGAAGACAAAAGTTTGCTTGTGAACTGACTGTAATTGGGGGTATTATCCTGTATGCTCTAAGAAGGACCCACCTAATCATGAGGTTCCTTATAAATGACAGAGGAAGACAGAAGAGAGAGAACCAGAGAGATGGTTTGAAGAAAAGGACTTGGTCTGAGTTTACTGGCTTTGAAGAGAGAGGATTGGTTCCATAGCCAAGGAATACAGGCAGCCTCTAGAAGTTGGAAAAACAAGAAAACAGATTCTGCATGGAAACCTCCCAACAGGAACACAACTCTTATTTTTAGACCAGTGAGACCAATAAATTTGTGCTGTTTCAAACCATAAAGTTTGTGGTAATTTTTTTACAGTAGCAATAAAAAATAATATATTAGGTTATGGGTACACGGGTTTTGCTAGTTTCTCTAATTTTGCATGTATTTTAAACTTTCCATAGTAAAAGTTTAAAACATATATTATGATTCTGGAAAGAATTTTCCATTACCAATTTTGTGATGAATATCCAAAAATCTAATAGTATCCAGTTTAATTTAAAGACATACAACATCTAATTTAAATAACATGACTGGCCATATATATTCAGAGCTCAAAACATGATTTAATTATTTAAATAGTTTTCTAAAGCCAAAGAAAAGGGGAAAAAATAGGGTTTTTTTCTGAAAGATTTGTAATACCACATCTGTAATGGCAAACATAAAACTACATTGAAATCATAAGGGAAATTCACCAATTTATAGCTCAGCAGAGATGGTATCTTTTTAAAGCTACTTTTTTTTTTTTCATTGTTGAGCATTCACTGTTAATGTTGGAATTTGGGAAGTAAAGCATAGTCATCAAACCATGATAAGCACCACCTTTATAAACACCACAAACCTATATAAACATCACATTTTAGACTCGCTGGAAAGTTAAAGGCTGATAATATATTTTTTCTTAAACTATAACTTAAACTATAATTTTATTTTTGGAATTGTATTCTAATTCATATTTAACTTGTCATAGGAAACACTGTGACTCTTTTGAAGGGTGCCATTTTTTTTTCTTTTCTGTCTTCTGGAAAACAATGCTCATGTCCTCAGGGAAGACACATTTGATTCCATCATGCACTCCAGAATCTGGGACTACTTCACAATACAGGAAAAACAGCTTATTTAACAAATCCCCCATCTTTAAAGCCACCTTCAAATAATAATAGGTGACATAGAAGCAAACTATTTCTAGTGTTTGTCCTTTGTATATGATGTATCTGTAATAGTGTGACACTACTTGAAAGCACAAAGGGCAAATGCCTCTTTATTTTATAAAACTTGCAAGAAACATTATATTTCTTCTATTTTGAAACTCCAAATCGGTTGTCATGTAATATAGGGGGAAAATAAGAGAGAGGGGTTAATATTAAGTTTAATCATGGAAAGTTGATATAGTGTTAAAAGTGGTGAGATCAGTGCAGTTTCTATCAACATCAAAGATTTCAGTGAAACCCTATATTTCCTTTTAGGGAAAAAAATAGATAATGGTCAGCAATTAAGTTGATCAGGTAGGCAATCATCTCATATCAGGTAAAGAATGGACTTAGGTTATCTCCCCACTGTGCATTCATGACATGTGCACTGTGCCAACAGCAACTAGTCCAAGTGATGATATTCCATTATTTCTAGCATCCTTTGGTAATTAATGTTTATGGATGGCGATAAATATATGAGCAGCTACCTCAGAAGGAATGTTTAAAACTTGCTTTTATGTCTACACAAATCCTGTCCTGTACTTGTCTTTTCCAGGGAATTGCTGGGGTATTAAATTACTTTGCTTCTGAAATTAACCCTGAAGGGCTACACAATTCTTGGTGAACACTGAGTTCTAGCTTATTAGCATGGAAAAAGACGTCCAGGGAAAGAAACCAATTTGCAAATAAAACACTGATGAATGAAGCAATAAAATGGTAAGAAAGGCTACTTCCTTTCCATGGGGAAACACTCAGAGCTGAGTATGCTGAAGTTTTATGTTAATATAAAATTGGTTCCAGCAAAGTACCCAGTTTTATAACCTTACAAATTGGTGCCAACTTATTTAAGCAGTCTAACACTAGAAAAAAATGAAGTGAAAACCGTTCAAGGAACATCTGTTTAGAAGAAAAGTCTGGAATCATTAAAAATGCATTCAGCATGAGATAATTAGTAGGAATGATATCGGCACTGACATACTCAGAGATATGATTTTAATAAAATTGGCAATAAACACTGTGGATAAAACATGCCCTTCTCTTGCTAGATAAGTGAATATTTGTATTATTTATTATTGAAGGGCATAGTGAGAACAGATTCCCATAAGCAAATTTAGGATCAAGGAAAACATTTTATCATGTCCCATTATGGAGGAAAAAGAGAAATAAAAGAAAAAGATTAAAGAACAAAATTAAAAAAATTAGACCAAATTTGACATTAGTTCCCCACCACTGACTCTCAAAGCAGAATTCAAATTTTGGCTTCAAGCAATTCTGGTCTGAATAAGTATAGAGACAGAAACAGAGGTTAAAAAACAGAACAAAACAAAATGTGAACTTCTGGATTTAGGTGGCTCTGTAGTAGTTGTAATTGATTTTTTATTATTTTTCTGAACTTAGGCATCTTTAAACAAATAAAAAAGAAAAAAATAGTGCCTTTATTATAATTACCCCTGTTATTAGGTTATAATATTTTATAAGGGAAATTGAAACACTATTTAACATTATGCTCTACTAGTTCATTTCATTTGGAAGAGAAAAATCTCATCAAATTGTTAGAGGACAAGGGAAGAAAAACATATTTTTGAAACTTTTATCAGTGTCTCAATACTGGCAATTTAATTTTTTCTTTAGAAAATTTCATATATGAGATTTATATAATAAGTATTCAAAATGTTTCTAATGAAATAAGCAATGATTTTCTCAAAAATACTACAGGCTTATACATATAAATAGGTTCTTATCAATTTTATAATCGCCTTTATGCAATAAAGCAGTACTTTAATATTCACAAAAAGGTTGCCTTTGACTGTCTAAGGTACATTTAATTCATATTCAGAGGCAAGAGTCTTTTGGAGACAGATCTACATTCATGTTTAAAAGAAAGACAAAAATGAAACTGGTGTTTCAGTGTGGACTCTGTTAAAGAAAAAAAAATGGATTCTTTCTTCTTCACCTTTTAAACCACAGAAAATCTAGTAAAATAATTCACAAAGTAAGGAATATTAACTCCTTGTTGAATTTTATATATTCAGTCATCAGTTGGTGTGTAACAGTATTTCTCCATATAAGATAGCTTTACAATGAAAAAAAAAAAAAACTGATTATACTAGTTTCATTAAAAGCAAACCAAGCAAGGTAAGGTGGTACACACCTGTAATCCCAGATGCTTGGAAGGCTAAGGCAGGAAGATTTGCAAGTTCAAAACCACCCTCAGCAATTTAGGGAGGCCCTGTCTCAAAATTTAAATAAATAAATAAATAAATATGGCTCCAAGGTGGCTCAGTGGGTGGTTAAGTGCCCATGAGTTCAATTCTTAGTATAAAAGAAAAAAGAGACTAAACAAAACTAAACTAAACCTATAGCTGTCTCAGGAGTTCAATGTATGTATGAAACAATTGTTAAAACAAAGACATATCTATCATCTATTTTTTTCTTTCTCTCTAATGCCACATTTCTCTATTGCTATGTCTTTGTATGTATAGAAAAGATAACTGTTACTTTTATGATTAATGTTCTATAAAAACAGACTTTTTATTAACAATACATTATATAAATTTACTTGTGTTGCATTTCTTTTTCTCTATGTTTTTGTGGTACTGGGAATTGAATTCAGGTCTCATACCTGCTAGGTAAGTGCTCCTCCACTGAGCTACATACACCAGCCCTTTCTTTATGTTTTTTAAATAATCATTTTTACTGTTTTATTTTATATACACCAAAAGTGCTATTGAAACCCTAATGAGTACTAGTATATCTCCAATTTTCATAAATTATACCAAATAACTTTCTACATTTTTATCTATATATGAGTATTATTTAAAAGTTCTTAGAAATACATCTGTTGAGTCAAAACTTGGAAATATTTTAAGGCTTTTAAAGTGCTTGATCACCAGGCATGGTGGCAAATACCTGTAATACTAGTGACTACAGAGATTCAAGCAGAAGGATCCTAAGTTGTGGGCCAGTCTCGGCAACTTTGGGATAGCCTGTCTCAAAATAAAAAAAAAAAAAAAAAAAAATTGAATGAACTAGAGATGCAGTCCAGTGTGAAGTGACTGTGGGTTCAGTCCCCAGTACCATACTCCCCAAAATGCAGAGATTTTACATTCTTTTAAAATTTTATCTAATTATAATTTCATCATATTTGTACCCTAGAAGAAGAATAGGTTTGGAGGAAGATGCAAAACTTTTAGAAATAGAAATGAATGTTCTTCTAAGCCATATAAGTAGAGATGCCTCAGAAATGAGGTTCATAAATGTTAAGTTTTGATTTCTTCAGCTAATTTTTAATAATCAAAACAATTAGGGAAAATAATGTCATTTAAGTAGAGAGATTACCTGAAGGCAAAAGATGATGCAAGTAAAAATTTAAGGAATTTCATCATTTATGAAGAAATTCAGAAGATGACAACTTAGGTATATAACCATGAATAGTACTTAGGGCAAATAAACCTTATTTATTCCTTACTATTATTCTGGTAATAATATTTTCTTCTAAGACATTTGCTCTCTGCCAGATTAAGCCTTCAAAAAGACAACAGTGCATAATATTCTATTTTCTCCATAAAGCAAAAGAATTGTGCAGAGATAACACCCACCAGGAAAATATATTACAGAACATACAGTGGCTAAAGATTATCTCTGATTACATCAAATGAATAGTGGATAGTCTTTATTAAATTGAATGTTGGAAAAGCTCAGAGGTAGGAAGGAGTAAAAGCCCAGTTGGAAATATGTTGCTTCTAAAGAAATATGTATCTTCATCTAATTTTAATCTTGGTGTGAATAGTATCAGAATAAGGAACAATTGTAAAAACTGCTATGGTGTTACTTATTTTTCTCAGGATCATCCTAATTATGGTTGAAATATTCAGCAATATTCAGTTGCTATTATCACTACAATTTTTTGACAGCAAAAGAGACTAACAGAAGGAAGATGAAAAGTTCTTACTTCTATTAGTAAATGTAGTGTAAGTTTATTAAAAATAAATAAATTGTGTTATTTCTGATTAAAAATCGTTTCTTTCTAATTTGATAATCATTAATAAAGTTTTAAACAAAAAAGTGTTTATTTATTCTTATCATTTTTTCAAAGAAATGTCAAATTATTAATAAGAATTATGTACATCATAATTTACCAAACAGCTTATGATATGAAGCAACCAAAATATTGAAGTTCCTTTAATCCTCCGGTCACATTTCCTTTCCTCTCTGTTCTTCCTTCAACAAGGGAAACTATCATCCTTGGTTTTATGTCTATACATAGTGTCAGACTTTTAATACATACGTGTATATCTACAGACATTTACAATTTTGTCTTTAAGCTTTAAAGTGAAATAAATGTTAAAATAATTTTGTGTAGTTTGCATTTTCACTTAATGATTTTGTGACATTCATTTGCATTGATAGATAATCAAAAGTTCATACTTTTCATTAATTATTAGAATTCCTTTATACTATTGCATCACAGTTGCATCATTAATTCTTCCGGCACCAAACAATTTGGGTTCTTTCCAGTGTTTTCAGTTTTGTAAACAATGATGCCATGATATTGCTATGCCTAACTAACTCCACAGATATTCAGATACTTTATTTAAACACACACCTAGGAAAGGAAAGAAATTTTTGTCATAGAAAAAAATGCTCCCCTTTTAATCAAATATGATATATGATGTTTTTCATGCTTCATTGGAAATGATGATGATGATGATGATGATTAGTTTGTTTAATGTATGATGGAAACACTACACCCACCCCTTTTATTGCTTGTTTCCCTTTCTTTTTTGTTACTCATAGAAGCAGGTGTTTTACATATGAAAGTGCTCAAAATGATTAGTTTTCTCCTCTCATTGTAGCTTTCAAATCTTAAAAAATTCTTCCCTAATTAATATTTAAACCATACAAGTTTATTTTTAATATATATTAATATTATATATAATATAGGCTAGAGATATAGCTCAGTTGAAACAGTGCTTACCATGGATGCAGAAGTCCCTAGGTTTAATCCCCAGCACCACACAATATATATATCCTGAATTCCTGAATTTACCAAAAAATAATTTTTCATACTCAAAATAATTTCAGTTCTCTGAAAGCAATCTAAGCACAATTCATTACATTTTTCTAACCTGATCCCTAAAATTATTTCTCAAAATCACCTTTGCTATATAACAAGTATTCATATATTTTTGAGCCAAATTTTGTGTCTAGTTTTCCCAGTTTGATCAATTAGTATCTTTGTATACACCAGTGTAATACAATGTTTTCCTCCTAACTTGGATTCGGTGATGTCTTTACCTTGACTAATAAGCATGAAAAAGCCAATGGAGTGGCTGGGGCTGTAGCTCAGTGGCAAAATGCTTGCCTAGCATAGGTGAGGCGTTGGATTCAATCCTCAGCACCACATAAAAATATATAGAGTGGTGTGGGGCTGGGGCTCAGCAGTAGTGCACTTGCCTGGCATGTGTGAGGCTCTGGGTTTGATTCTCAGCACCACATATAAATAAATTAATTAATTAAATAAAGGTCTATCAACAATTAAAATAATATTTTTTAAAATGGTTAAAAATAGATAAATAAAAAAATGTTAAATTAAAAACAAACAAACTACAGAGTCAAATGGTCCAGGTTCAGTCTAGTCTCCACCACTATGTGAAGTTGTACAAATTATCTAACCTGTACTTTCTTTTGTTTCTTTGTAAAATGAGGCTTATATAACATATACTTATTGTGGAGATTAAGTGATATTTAAAGCATGAAAATTTAAAAACAAGTTGGCAGATAGCAAGTCCTACCTAGAATAAGCATCATCATCATTTTTCTTGATAGGGCAAATATTGACTTCTCTATCTTTAAATATTTTAGTTCTTGTGCATTTTACATGTATTTTAGCATGAGTTTTTCAAATTTCCTGAGTATCACTAGGTGGTACTGCAAGTGGAATCCCTTTAGTTTTTTTTTTAAATTAATTCTTAGGAAATGACTTGTGTATAATACTAGGGTCCCATTCATTGTGTGGAACACCTCTCCTCCTCCTGCCTGTCCATTTTCCTCCTTGTCATTAGTTTTCTATAATTTCTTTCAACCAAATTTTATGTTGCTCTTCAAACATATTTTTCTTTTTTTTTAGATATCATGTTTTTTTAAATACCATTTTCTTCATTTTCATTGTCTCTATACTTGTCTCAGGTTTAATGGAAAACAATTCTGTTTTGTTCAATGAAGTTATAATTGATTAGACATTGACATTGATCTAATAAATTCAAATAATTTGTCTATAGTGTATATTTGATTTTCTATGTGACTAATGAAAATATCTTTAAATCTAAATAATTATTTTCCTTTTAATTCCTCCTAAGCTTGATATTTAGTTTGTTATTAAAATAAAATCTTTCCTGTGCAGTGGTGAAAACAATCAGCCATGAATTTTTATCCCTGATGTTAAAAGAAAACTTTAATTATGCCAACATTATTTGCTGATCACATTTTGGAACACACATTATTAAGTTCAGAAATCTAACATGTACTCCTACTTTGCTCGTTTTTTTTCTATTTTATACAAATAAAATATTATGTTTTGAGCTTACTACTTATTTTCCATTGAGCTATAATACTGTATCAGTTTTGGAGATGTTTGTTGTTACTATATATTTTTAATCTAATGGTCTTTGATCACAAAATGTGTTTTGTAAATCAAGTCTTTAAAATTTACTTACTATTGTTTAGATTTGCTTTAATAGCTTAGTGTGTGGCCCATTTTGTTTTATTTTTTGATATAAGTGGATTTGATGTTTATTTTTTATTTTGAAACTCTGATTAGTTATGTATGGACATAAAAAATCAAGAGAGATTTAGAGGGTATTATATAATAAGAGAATACATAAAAATGCTCCCAATTTTATATCCTATAACATGATAAGTCTACTTGAAAGTATATTTTATTTGATATTACTTTGTCTATACAATTGTTTTTATCACTATTTAATTAATTTTATTTAATTTCATCATTTTTGTTTCATGTTTGACATTATTTATGATTATAAATAGTAGAAAGCTGGTCTATTGCTTCTCACTGAATCCTATGATGACTGTCTTTTTTTTTTTTTTTTGAGAGAGAGAGAAAGAAAATCTTTTTTTTTTCTTTTTTTTTTTTTTTTGTAGATAAACACAACACAATGCCTTTATTTTCATGTGGTGCTAAGAATCTAACCAGAGTCCCGCCAGTGCTAGGCGAGCACTCTCCCAGCCCCCTTTTAAATGTCAATTTTAAACAATTTTTCTTTTTTGTGATAACAAATGCTTTTGCCATACTGTCTTAACTTTACTCTGTAGCACATAATTATCTGTTATTTTTCTTAATCTCTGCATTGCCTTCTTTAGATTTAATATTTTTATCTTTTTTGGTTCTTTCATGGTTTTAAATCCATTTAAGAATTTGTTTGCTTCTACTTTATTTTTTATTTTTAAATATTTATACTTCACACATACATATATTGACTGACATGTGATATATGCATGTATTATATACATAAAATATAAATTCATAAATATTTCTATTGTTCTAAAAAATGGTATGAGTCTATTAGAATTCCTAAGAACTCTGTGACTAAGAACCTTGTTGCCTAATATGTTACTTACATGTGTTTTTTCATTCTCAAAATTTTGGGATATTGCTAGTATTTTAAGTTGAATATTTTTATACTATGTATGTAAAATTGCCAGGTCTTTTGCTCACCATTCTTTTTAAATATTTCTGTTGTTGCTCTTTTTTTTTTCTTTTAGTTTAATTTTTCCTGAGGATATACTTTGTGATGTATTTAGTGAGGGTAAATTAGTGATGAACTCAATCACTGTTTGTCTAAATTCTTTTGATTTTATTCTCTTTATTCTTAAGTGAAATTTAATGAGAGCAAACATCCAGATGAGCAGTTATAGCCTCTTCCTATCTTTCAAATATTTCCCCCACTGCTACTGTCATCTACTCTTGTTATTGAAAGTCTTTGTCAGTCTAACCATCAAATATTTCTGCTGAAGCCATCTTTTTCTTGTGGCTGATTTAAAAATTTTCTTTCTTATGTTAGTATCTCAAAGATCTATTTACATGCATATGAAGGTTGATTAGTTATTCTGCTTTTTAATAATTTGCCTGTCTTCCATCAGTTATGGAAAATTATCTCATATTATATCTTTGAATGCTTTCTCTATTCTCCACTCATATTTTTTTAGTATTTCTTTTATCAGTGCCAAACTGATTCTTCTGACTTATTCTTGACCTTACTAGTGTCTGTTCGCTCTATCTAAGCAATTTTACTTATACATGAATTATATAATTCAATAATTCCATTTGAATTTTCAAGAGGTTCTCTTTAGTGTTTAAATCAATATATAACCAGTTGTGTTTGGACACTTGTTTCTGGTGTTTTCCTTTTCATGTCTTTAAATTCATCCTTATTACACAAAATGTTATATATATAATTTATACTCCATATGCAAAAATTCCTTTACTCAAATGTGTTGAAGGTGTGTCTTCCCAAGTGCTTATATTGTGACACATTCATCTTTGTTAATTTTATTTTTTATAAGTAATTGTTAAGCTTTATATATAAGAAGTTCATGCTGTTATTATCATTTTATTAAGTTATTTTTGTTCAAGCATCTTCAAAGTGTAAATCTAAACTGCAAAATAATGAAAAAGCAGAGTATGGATTTAACTCATGGAAACAAATCACCACAGGTTTCTATGCTAACATGTATATCTGCTATAAGTACGTATAAGAAATGAGTTATATGTGCTATATGAAGCACATACTTTCTTTTTTCCATTTATGCTTCACCAAGGCCATAAAGTATAATGCCTTCTTCCTTACAAATGGTTATACACTAAGAAGTTTACAAGTTGCAGCAGTGTACATTGGTAAAAAGGGGCTAGTTCACATAATCTCTATTTGACTTTCACATAAAATTATTTTAAAGATTACTTTCATCTTTATTTAGGAATTTCCTCCTCATGGACTCCTAAACCACCATTGTTTGAGTCTCAGGCACTGATTATCTATGACACAATGCTTATAAAACAGATAGGGAGATTACCTGTAATTTCTGCTACTGGAAAAAGATAGCATTCTAAAAGTCTCTTGGTGATAGCACAAAATGAATATTTGAACTTTACTATAATGCCTAAATTTATCTTTAAAAACTGGGTAAATGTTACCTAAGTGAGAATGGGAAACTATTGCCAAGATTACTATCTAACAACTACTGCACAAATTTTGCACAAATGCTCCTTTACTTCTTTTCCATTTTCTTTTATTTTATTTCCATTTTCTTTTAAATCACTAATCACCTAATTTCCAAAAGCCACAGCCAATACTAAAGTCATTTACTAGCCTGATAGTCTGAGTATCATGTGCCACGTTATATAACTATATATGCCAGTATAATCAAAATCTTAATGAAACTCAATTAAGTTGTCTGTGCTGTGGTTTTTCAGGTATCTTGTCTCCTTATTACAGAAGTCAACCTCATTTGTTAAGCCCTTTTAAATTTTGAACTAAGCCAAGTAATATTTGGCTAATAGATATTTGATTGAGGTCCTTGAAAAAATAAAACAATTTTTTCACCATATTTTTATTTGTTTATCATTTTTCCCCATCTCCCCCAGTTGGTTATAGCCTATGTCATGCAAAACAAGAGATGCATTGATTTTTATTATTCTTATAAATATCATATGCATACAAGAATGCATAGGATATATGTGTGCCTTAAACTATAGCAAAGAATCCATGCATCTATTATCTTTTTCAAAAACAGTACCTATCTAGTATACTTTGTAGCAAAGTAATTATTCCTACATAATATTTCTCCCTAAATACTTCTTCCTACATAAATAATCACTCTCATGATCTCTGAGATAATAATTTCCTTGATTTTAATTTTTTTTTCTATGCAGCAATTAGCAATATTAGTTTACCTATTTTTTTTGGGGGGGCGTGGATATACTGGGGGATTGAACTTAGAGGCACTCAACAACAGAGCCACAACTCCAGCCCTATTTTGTATTTTATTTAGAGACAGGATCTCACTGAGTTGCTTAATGCCTCCCTTTTGCTGAGGCTGGCATTGAACTTGGGATCCTCCTGCCTTAGCCTCCAGAGCTGCTGGAATTATAGCCATCTGTGCCCAGTGACCTGGTTTTAACATCTATGAAAATTAAGACAAGCTTTTTCTTTAAATGTAGTTCACATTTTTTTTTTGTATCAGGGATTAAACTCAGGGGTACTTGATCACTGAGCCACATCCCCAGTCCTATTTTGTATTTTATTTAGAGACAGGGTCTCATTGAGTTGCTTAGCACCTCACTTTTGCTAAGGCTGGTTTTGAACTCTCAGTTCTCCTGTCTCAGCCTCCTGAGCCACTGGGATTACAGGTGCCTCCATGCCCAGCACACTTCTTTTATTTCGGTAAAATATATCAACATATTGCTCTTTTCCATTTACACAAAATACTTAATTTTCTGGTCATAACAAATATAAACATTAATAAAGAGAATTATTTAAAATTCTGGAATAAATTGGAGTCACATATATTCCTGGTAGAATCTAATTTATCTATCTACAAAAAATAATTTAAAGGTGATGATTCAGCATTTTTCTGAATCATATCAGAATAAATAATATACAATCTTAAGTAATCAGTTCATATTTTGATGCTTTTGGAAAGGAGTGGGAATTCTCCAAAGAATTTCCTAACTGAGAGAGAAAAAAAACAACATTGTACATGTTGTTGTGAACTGGAAAACTTCTCCATATCCTTGAAAAATTAACTTGAAGGGTTATATTTATTAGGAAAGGGACCATGCACTGATTGTGAACAACTTACAAGAACTCTCTACAATGTTGTATATATAAGACAATGTGTCTAAAAACTAAAAAAAATCAACATTGAATCTGCAGCAACACACAACTGAATCAGTTAGGGTCACTCCAGGTGAATTGAG
Source organism: Marmota marmota marmota (assembly GCF_001458135.2). Lineage (NCBI taxonomy): Eukaryota > Metazoa > Chordata > Mammalia > Rodentia > Sciuridae > Marmota > Marmota marmota. The sequence continues at coordinate 63,615,324 of NW_026000026.1, read as the reverse complement.
CTGGCTACTAATTAACCACACAGAGACAGAAAATACCTTTTTGGGGTTAAGTGATGGCTCCTTGACTTCAGCTCCCATAAAGGAAGCAAAAGAGGTAGACAAAAGAGAGAGAGTATGCCTGAAATACTCTTATTTACTGGGGGGGTTGGGGGTCGGGGGAAGACATTCGAGAAAGCTTAACCCAAATAAAGCAAGGAATTGGCTTTCAGGGGGTTGCTTGGTGATGTCTTGCAGTCAGCAAATTGACTGACATTTTGGAAAGCCACACTCATCTCAGGTACTATGCAGGGATCATAGGCAGAGTGAGAGAAATGGAAACATACCTTGCATAGCCCAGTCAAAGCAGCAATGTCAGTCAGGTCCCCTCATGTACTCAAATGCGCATAGCTCACACACACAGCCCATGGCTGACTTGTGACAAGTGCCATTAACTAAACTCCATACTTTAGTTAGATTTTATTAATTTTTTTTTCTAATTTTCTTTTTCTATTCCAGTGTATGGTAATTCAAGAAACCAGATGCATTTAGTCATCATGTCTCCTTAGCTTCTTTTTTTCTTAGACAGTTCTCAGACTTTTCCTGTTCTTGATGACCTTGTTGTATTTCAGTTGTACTGGACAGGTATTTTGTAGAAAATGCCAAAATCTGTGTTTTTCTTTTTTTGTAGTTTGCTTGTTTTGTTTTCATGATAAGACTGGGGCTATAGGGTTTGGAGATGAAGAATGCAGAGTTGAAGTCCCATTTATCATATAGTATCAAAGATACACACAATCAGAATGAATTCCAGTGGTGATTTTAGCAAGTAGAAGTAGTATTTTCCATACTATAAAGATATAGCTCCTACACACCTATCCATATTCTACACTTTTGAAGAGTAATGGAGACTTAGAAGATATTTTTCCTTCAGTGGTTTAGAAAAAAGAATGGTGTCGAGTCACTCAATAGTACAGCATGAATCAATAAAGATGCAAAAATTAAGGCAAAGTTCTTATCAAAGAGAATATTGTTACTTTCTCAGGCTGGAAAATTTTAGAGCTAATTTATGAATATTTTAATAGAAAATAGTCTTTGTTTCAGTAAGTGTTCATCATTGGTGTTAAGATTCAGATTGTTATCCTATATGGAAGCTTAATTAGCTACACTTAAGGGACATTTAAAACTGAGAAAAATGTTCTGAAAACATTCACTGGAAATTGCTGAAAAATAGATTAAAAGAAACTATTATATAGAGGAAACAAAACAGTAAAAAGTAAATGAAAGAGTTCTAAAACAACAAAAATCAGTTAAAGATTAAAGAACTTTAGAGGTTAGCTAGTTCAATGTATGAATATAGGACACAATTTTTAATACTAAAAATGTGTTTAAACCAATAAATAGAAGACAACTTAAAAATCATAATTTTTAGAAGCTTTTTCTAATCTCTTCATCTCGGGTGATCAGAATGTTTTTAACTGACTTGAAAAACAAAGACTAATGGGCGTGCCAGGATAAAGACACATGAATTGGTTAAGTAACCCTGGTAATTGATGGTAAGATTTCTTCTATGGTTTAATAACATTTTTCAATTCATCTATTTCTATTCTGATTAATTAGGAGAATATTTTGAGTGGATTCTGGCAGATTTATTGCTAATTAGTTTGGCTCAAATTTGCTGCCTAGTACAGGATATAGCGACAGTCCTTATGTGGGGTTATATTTATTAGGAGAATAAAATCACTGGATTAGGTCCCTGATTAAAATTAATATTTTAAAGTAAGTTTCCTACATTTTATCATGTGTCCTTAAAAACGAATGGGGTAGTGTGAATTTAAAATGTCAAATTTAAAATGTAACAGTCTGTCTGCTTTTTTGGGCTTGAAAACTTCCCATGGTTTTATTCAAAATGTTTGTTTATTGTCCATAATAGAATTATTTTTAAATATTGTGCATTTACATCTACAAATTATGCTCTATTGAAATGCTTATGAATTTGCCTATGGTATATTCCAAATTAAAAATACATTGCCATTGTAGTTTCATTTTAAGAGTCATAGTAGAAGCTTAAATCTTTTGCTTTAGTCATCTTTTTTGTCACTGACTAAAAGATCTGACAAGAACTAATTAGAGACTGCCTCCTCCCACTAGCAGACCCCTGCCAGAGCCAACTTGCTGACTTGCACACGATCTCTGGCTTAGGATAGGCCCAAGTCCATCCCACCACCAGCAGATACCCGCCAGAGCTCAGGCTGGCCTAGATCCTTCTGACCAACTAGCAGGAGCCAGGGCCCAGGATAAGCTTGGGTCTGCACTACCACCACCACCACCTGGGAGCCCAGGACTAACCCACTTCCATATTGTGACACTATAGTCATCCTAATAGACTTTCTCATGCAGTAGCCCCTACCTTTAGACAACAGACAGTGCCTAGAAGCAGCTACATCTTGGAGCAGGCATGCCAAAGCCAGTGAAAGGCCCACCCTTTCAGCCCCATCTCTCAAAGCTGTTGCATACATCTTGGGGCACCTCCACTGTGATATCATCAAGTTACCTCCTGCTATTGCCACCACCATCTATAGTTTCAGTAGCATCCATTCTGGGATATCAGCAGGGTCTGGAAGCCCAACACCAAGGTGAGATACAGATAATCTGCACAGATATAACAACAATATAGGGTAGAAAGTGTAATGCCTCAGATTCACACTGTAAGTAAGAAAATCACAAAGACAACATGAAAAAACAAGGGAGGAAAGTGTCCCAAATAAACCAGGATACTACAGTTACAGAATCCAAGGACAGCACAGTTGATGAAATGTCAGAGAAGGAGTTCAGAATGTTCATAACTAAAATGATCTGTTAATTAAAGAATGGCCTAAATGAACAAATACAGGAAAAAGTTGATCACTCCAACAAAGAGATAAGAAACAAAATACAGGCAACCATTGATGACACCAATAAACAGATAAGGGAGCAAATACAGGCATCCATTTATCACAACAACAAAGGGATAAGGGACCAAATACAGGTAGCAAAAGACTACTTCAAGAAAGAAAGAGAGAAAAAAAATTTAAAAAACCCAAAAAACAGAAATCCTTGATAAATCACAACACAGTACTCCTGGGTGACTTTAACACAGCTCTTTCACCACTGGATAGTTCTTCCAAAAAAAAAAAAGCTGAAAAAATAAACTATAGAACTCAAAATTACAATCAATAACTTAGACTTAACTGGCATATATAGAATATTTCATCCTTCATGGAGTGAATATACTTTATTCTCAGCAGCACATGGATCTTTCTCTAAAACAGACCATATATTATGCCACAAAGTAACTCTTAGCAAATATAAAAAAGTAGAGAGACTGCATTCTATCAGATCATAATGGAATGAAATTAGAAATCAATAGTAAAATAAAAAAAATAAAAGCTACTCCAACACCTGGAGATTAAATAATATCAGTTGCAAAAGACATCAAGGAGGAGATTTAATAATTCTTAGAGGTGACTGAGAACACAGATAAACATGTTGAAATTTCTGGGACACTATGAAGGCAGTATTAATAGGAAAGTTGCATGGAGTTCATTCCTTGAAAGAAGAAAAAGTCAAAAAATAAATTACTTAACATTACATCTCAAAGCCCTAGAAAAAGAACAAATCAACACTCAAAGCAGTAGAAGACAGGAAATAATTAAAATCCCAACTGAAATCAATGCAATTGAAAAAAAAGAAAGAATTAAAAAAATTGACAAAACAAAAAGTTGGCTCTTTGAAAAAATAAATAAAATTGACAGACTCTTAGCCATGCTAATGAAGAAAAGGAAAGAGAAAACTCAAATTACAAACATACGTGATGAAAAAGGAAATACACATAGACTCTATAAAAATACAGAAGATAATTAAAAATTATTTTGAAAACTTGTACTCCAATAAAATAGAAAATATTGACAGCACCAACAAATTTCTAGAGTCATATGATTTGTCCAAATTTAATCAGGAGGATATCCACAATTTTTAAAAAATCAATTTCAAGTGATTAAATAGAAGACACCATCTGAAGCCTATCAACAAAGAAAAGCCAAGGAACAGATGGATAAACAGCCAAGTTCTATAAGATCTTTAAAGAAGAACTAATACCAATACTTTTTAAATTATTTTAGGAAATAGAAAAAGAGGGAGCACTTCAAACTCATTCTATGAGGCCAATATCACTCTGATTCAAAAACCAGGCAAAGACACATCAAAGAAAGAACACTTCAGACCAATATCTCTAATGAACATAGATGCAAAAATTCTCAATAAAATTCTGGCAAATCAAATACTAAAACATACCAAAAAGATAGTGCACCATGATCAAATGGCAATTATCCCAGGGATGCAATATTGGTTCAACATATGAAAATCAATAAATGTAATTCATCACATCAATAGACTTAAAGATAAAAATCTTATGATCATCTCAGTAGATGCAGAAAAAGTATTTGACAAAATACTGCACCCCTTCATGCTCAAAACACTAGAAAAACCAGGAATATCACAAACATATCTCAGTATCATAAAAGCTATCTGGGCCAAGGCCAACATCATTCTAAATGGAGAAAAAATAAAAGCAGTTTCTCTAAAACCTGGAACAACACAGGGATGCCCTATTTTACCACTTCTATTTAACGTAGTTCTTGAAACACTTGCCAGAGCAATTAGACAGATGAAAAAAATTAAAGGGATATGGATGGAAAAAGAAGAACTCAAATGAGCACTATTTACTGATAATGTGATTCTATACCTAGAGGACCCCAAAAATTTCACCAGAAAACTTCTAGAACTAGTAAATGAATTCAGGAAAGTAGCAGAATACCAAATCAATACCCATAAATCAAAGGCATTTCTGTATATCAGTGCAAATCCTCTGAAAAGGAAGTGAGGAAAACTATCCCATTTGCAATAGTCTCAAAAACTAAAAAAATACTTGGGAATCAACTTAATGAAAGAGGTGGAAATCCTCTACAGCATCTACAACAAAAAGTATAGAACAATAAAAAAAATACAGAATACTAAAAAAACAAAACAAAACAAAACAACAACAACAACAAAAAAAAACTTAGAAGATGAAAAGATCTACCTTGACCATAGTGCCAAAAGCACTATACAGATTTAATACAATTCCAATCAAAATCCCAATGATGTTCCTCATAGAAATAGAAAAAGCAGTCATGAAATTTATCTGGAAAAATAAGAGACCCAGAATAGCTAAGGCAATCCTTAGCAGGTAGAGTGAAGCAGGTTTCATCATTATACCACAATTTAAACTATAATACAGAGCAATAATAACAAAAACAGCATGGTATTGGAACCAAAATAGACTAGTAAACCAATAGTACAGAAAAGAGGACACAGAAATTAACCCATATACGTACACTTATCTTATATTAAACGAAGGTGCCATAAACATACATTGGAGAAAGATAGTGTCTTCAACAAATGGTGCTGGGAAAACTGGAAATCCATATGCAACAAAATGAAATTAAAACCCTATCTCTCACCATGCACAAAACTTAAATCAAGAATCAATAAATGGGATGGATTTTTTTTAAAAGATGCTTCTCAGGAAAATAAACAATCAGTGAGGTAAATAGAGAGCCTACAGAATGGGAACAAATTTTTACCACAAGCACGTCAGATAGAGCACTAATCTCTAGTATATATAAAGAACTCAAAAATCTTAACACCAAAACAACAATTAACCCAATCAATAAATGGGCCAAAGAATTGTGCACACACTTCTCAGAAGAAGTTATACAATCAATCAACAAATATATGATAAAATATTCAAAATCTCTAGCAATTAGAGAAGTACAAATCAAAACTACTCTAAAATTTCATCTCACTCCAGTCAGAATGGCAACTCTTAAGAGTACAAACAATAGTAAGTGTTGGTGAGGATGTGAGGAAAAAGGCACACTCATACATTGCTGGTGGGACTGCAAAATGGTGCAGCCAATATGGAAAGCAGTGTGGAGAATCCTTGGAAAACCAGGAGTGGTTCCATCATTTGACCCAGTTATCCCACTCCTCAGTCTATACTCAAAGAATTTAAAAACAGCATACTACAGTGATGCAGCCACATCAATGTTCACAGCAGCATGATGTACAATAGCTAAACTGTGGAACCAACTTAGATGCCCTTCAGTAAATGAATGGATAAATAAAATGTGGTATATATACAAAATGGTATATTATTCAACATTAAAAGAGAATAAAATCATGGCATTTGCAGGAAAATGGATGGAATTGGAGAAAATAATGCTAAGTGAAGTTAGCCAATCCCCCCCAAAAACAAATTCCAAATGTTTATTTCTGATTTAAGGATGATAATTCATAATATGGTGAGGGGTGAAGCATGGGGTGATTAGATAAATTCTAGATAGGGCAGAAGGGAAAAGGGGAGGGATGGGAAGGGAGGGGGCACTGGGGTAGGAAAGATCGTGGAATGAGGTGGACATCATTACCCTAAGTACATGTATGAAGACACAAATTGTGTGACTCTACTTTGTGTACAACTAAAGATATGAAAAATTGTGCTCTATGTGTAATGTGAATTGTAATGCATTCTACTGTCATATAAAAAATAAGCTACCATAAATAGAGTGCTAAGGAAAAAGTTCACATATTTCATACAACCATTTAAATGAGCAATCACTTTCTTTTAGGAAATAAACATTTATTTTACTAAAAAAATAAAAAAGAACAGCTTAGAGGATAAATAGTTCATTTAAGCTCATGGTTTCAGAGGTCTCCCTGCATAGACAGCACACTTCATAGCTCTGGGCCCAAGGAGAGGCAGAAAACCATGGCAGAATGGTATGCCCGAGAAAAGCAGCTCAGAACATGGCACCAGGAAGCAGAAAGTGAGGTCTGTCTACTAGGGACAACATACATACTCTAAATGCATGCCTCTGGTGATGTAACTCATCCAGCCATATCCTACCTGCCTACAGTTACCACCCAGTTAATCAATACATTAACCCACTATTAGGTTACAACTCATAGTGTAATCATTCCCTCTGAAAATTCTTGCATTGTTTTTCATGTGAGCTTTTAGGAGACATCTCATATCTAAACAATAACATTATATTTTAATATTTGTTGTGAAATAAAAAAGACTCCTTTATTTAAAAAACAAAACACCAGAAAATATATTGAATAACTGAGTTTTGAAAGAAACTGACCTTGGAATTTATTCAGGTGTATGTGTGTGTCTGTGTGTGTGTGTGTGTGTGTGCTGCCCTGCCCCTCTACTAGACATCCTGCCCTGTCCTTCTGCTAGCAACATCTTCCTATGCCAGCTCATTTTCTGGTTTTATCAGGTACATTGTTTTAAATTCCTCATATGATCATGCCACTGATAGGGGACAAAGAGAAGTAAAAGATGAGAGAATGAGGTTAAGGGAATAATTCTATAAACTGGGCCTACTTTCTCTTTTAAAAAATAATTTTTCTATAGCCCTGCCTGGCCCAAGTCCACAAAATATGTTACATTCCTTAGCAAACTCTCTGTTATCTGCAGGAGAAATACAGGCCCTGGAATTTTGAAATGCCAATTGGAACAAAAGGAACCAGAGGGGGAGACTTTTGTTACCCTACACAGACCAGATCCCAGAACTTCAGGAAACAAAGATAATTCCTTTTAAACATAAAATCTGTAAGAACATGTTCCAATTAAAACTGGTCATCATGGGCCAAAGTGACCTAGAGTTGTGATGGCAGTGGGGACTTGAAGTCTGATGTCATCATGCTTCCAGTAAAATGTCAAAGGTGGACCTGAGCAGGCCTCTCTAGAAACTTGTCTGGGACCCTCAATAAAACTAGAAGCACACCAACCTTCCTTTCTGAAAGGACTCCCTCCCTTCCTTGAAAGCATCCCTTTTCCCCTTTTTATCCTTTTTAAAAATTCATCCCTTTAAAAAAAAAAACAAAAAAACAAAAAACTAACGGGTCTTAAATTGTTGTGTTCTGATTATAAGAACTGGGGTTTGAAGGGGTTCTTCATGCTACCTCAGGTTTTGTGAAAGGATCAACCCTGTAATACTACTCTTCAAGAAAAAGAAAGAATTTCTTCTGTGGTAAAAATAAATTCTAGGCCTGGGGTTGTGGTTCAGTGGTAGAACACTTGTCTAGCATATGTGATGCAATGGATTCTCAGAACTGTATATGAATCAGTAAAATAAAGGTTCATCAACTATATATATATACACACCCACCCCCACACACATATGTAATGTGTGTGTGTGTGTGTATATATATATATATATATATATATATATATATATATATATATATATATATA
>NW_026000026.1:63586694-63605043 GCF_001458135.2 Marmota marmota marmota | reverse complement strand
GACCCTCAATGAAACCCAGAAGATTAACATACCCCCCAACTAAAAAAAAAAAAAAAAACAACAAACACACAAACAAATGCCAAATCTCTATCAAGATCCAGGATGTTGAGTCTGATAATATGATTTAATAGAAATTCTTAGTCTTTCTTTAGGAAGGCAATGAGTGTATTTCACATGTAAAACAGAAGGTGAATATTCGTGGGCACTAGCATTCTGTATAGTTAATTATAACACTGTTTCTACTCACTTGCTGCCTTTGTCATGTGAGGATTATATAACCCAGCCCATTGCCATGTGAGGTACAATAAATTCCCAAGGAAGGTGATTTCTGACCCCCATTGACTTCTTCTTAACAAAAAAAAAAATGTCACTTGCTCTGGCCAAATTCATGTGTGCACCACAGTCACATTGAGTATACCACAATGAAAAGACACTTTGAGAGCTTCAGTATTATTCTAGGCTTGTTCTTTCACCCTTTTGCCATCACAATTGCATACACCAGATAGAGGCTGCTACCTAAATGAAAACATACATAAAAGAGAAACAGGGTGGAATGGGATTACAGGTGAATTGTAGTAGCTATAGCTTTAATGTAACATAAGCAAGAAATAACTCTTTGTTTTTAGCTGCCAATATTTTGAGGCTATTTCCAAAGCATTACCTAGTAACAGCTAAGTAGCAACCACTGGAAGGCCATCTTTCATAAACTTTTATCTATAGTACTAGCCATAGTGCCTGGTACAAAGTTCCTAAAAATAACTGATATGTGCATGAGTCAAGGCATGAAGATGTCTAGCCATTCAACACTGTCCATCTCATTTGGAAAAATTGCCAAATATATTTACTTTGTTTCTGATATTCAAACTGCATGAGTTCTCAATTGACTTCAAGAACCATTAGAGGACTAGAATATCTTTTTGATGAAAATTCAATATTACACAAATAAATATGCATTTGAAATATGAGTATTGATTATTCCATTGATATGTCTGAATGGAAGAGAATTCATATCAATGCAAAATTACCATATGCTCCTATAAATCAATGTTGAAGGTCAACAATTGTTTAGAAAAAGAGACAAGAGAAAGTTCAAATAACTCTTGAAGTTGCAAAGATGAAAAATAATAGAAATCTGGTTATTATTCTTTAAATACCAGAAAGTTAACAAAAAAAAATTGTGATTATTTACTGCACCCACAATCATTGAAGTAAACAGGAAAATCCTTGTATTACTGATAGAACTTTTAAGATTAGAGTTTAGAAATGTGCTTCAAAATTTTTAAAATACATGCTTTTAACCCAATAATTCTCACTTCAGCATTTTATCATACAAATACATATACTTATAAGCATAGTGACCTACCTACATATAAGGATGTTCAATATAATAGTGTTTAAAGGTTAATAATCATAGAAGAATAAAAACAATCTAAATGTCAATGAGGAATTAATGATACAACCAAACAGGCCTTATAAAGATATAGTTATATATATATATATACAGAAGAATGTGAACTATGTTGTCACATGGTCAAATTTAAAAATACATAAAGTATAAACATGTATGATGATTAGTTAGGTTAACCACATGTTTTAGTTTGTACAGGGTACTTCTGATGTTCCCTTGTTATCCTGGCATAATTTCTACTTGTACACACTTGCACTCACAAAAGTATCTTAGTTTGGTAGATAATTTATAAAGTATCATATGTGTAGATTATGTTTAGGTGACACTTGCATGTAATAATGTTTAAAGGAAGTACAAGAAACACAACAATGGTAGAATCCATGATTTCTGTGGTCTGGATAGGGAACACAATTTACACTGTATATTTTTATGTAAGATGAATTATAAACTATATGCATGACTTGCCAATTCCAAATTAATATCAATAATTTGAAAATTAATTACTCAAATTTCCCTCATTATGATTTTTATAGAATGAAAAAAATATTGTGAAATACAGGAATAACAAGTAAAGTAACAGCTCAAAAATCCTATGTGATGTGGGGAGAAAGAATGTAATCATCATTAGAAGATACTTAAGGGTATAATGATCTAGAATTGCATTTTGGTGCTACAATGCTAAATTGTGGCCCTAAGCAGAATATTATTTTCTCACTGACCTCTTGATTCTTTGCAAAAATAAGATGTGTGAGATAATTATAATGACTTTCATTAATTAAATAGATTCCTAATTTGTAAGTAAATCTTGTGTATTTTCAGTTCTCACCAGGATATATTATCTATTCGAATACCATGCAAACCTCTGAAGACTTTTTTTCTCAAATCTAATCTATTTTTCCTTCAGGCCAGAAGGCTATCATAAAATCAAATATTGTAGGACAAGCTTCACTAATTATTTGTTAGAGTATAAGTTTCTGGTATAGAAGAAGATTTTCCTTACTAGTTCACTGTGATTCCCTATTGGTTCCAACAATGTCTGTCAAATCATGAATTCTCAATAATTACGTGTTGAATAAATGAGTGAATAGACTAATAAAGAAAAGCTACAGATTGACAGGTATTCCTTTACTCTAGTGTTGATATGTAGGGGTAAACATTTTTAGGGTATGGCAATTTAACAAAGTCATCAAATTAAAAATAAATATAATTGAACTAGTAAACTTTTTCTAAAAAATTTGTCATGCAAAGGTATTCATGCAATGTCTAAAAATCACACACTTGACATATCATATGCTCAATAGGACATTATTATAAAGTGTAAAAATGTCAAAAACTATTCATTTTTCAGGAAATATTTTAATCATTTAGATACATAAATGGATATAATCTAATATAATACAGACATTGGAATATAATACAGATGTTGAAAATAACAAAGCACATGCACGCACCCTCACACTCAATTTAAATTAATTTGTGAGAAAGGGAAAAAAAAAAGACGAAGCAAAGAAAGAGGAATGGAGGAAAGAAGGAAGAATGTAAACTACCAGCAAATGATCTTGAGAATGGCATATTGAACATGAAAACTTACAGGGACAAAATCAATCAATTATCCCTACAAAATAATAAAATGAGCAGTAAGGTTTGCACACTTTTTAAAACTCAACCTCTTTTTTCTCTTGAATATATGCAACATGATGTGTATTTATTTAATCATATCTATGCTTCTCTGCTACTAAACTTCACAAAAACTGGGGTCATGATTTTATTTTCTTCTTTTTTGGTATTGGGGACTGAACCCAGGACACTTAACCACTAAGCCACATCCCAGACCTATTTTATTTTTTTTTATTTTGAGACAAGGTCTGGCTAAATTGCTAAGGGCCTGGCCAAGTTGCTTAGGGCCTTGCTAAATTGCTAGGGCTGGCCTTGAACTTGGGATCCTCCTACCTCCACCTCCTGAATATCTGGAATCACAGGTGTACAGCCCCATACTTGTCTGGGATCATGGGGTTTCTTGTTGTTGTTGTTGTTGTTCACTTCTGTGCCTCTTGCCACATCATAGTAGATGCTCAACGATTTTGGGTTTTTTTGAATCATCTTTCTAAAACCGAGCTATTAAGAAATACTTCAAAAGTAAAGTCAGAGATAAAAGATCAAGTACATAGTAATATAAATTCTCTGCAATAATGTAATCTTGACTGATTTAAAATAAGAATTTTGGACAAGTTTTTCCTAATGAGTTTACATATGTAAAACTAGTTCACTATGTCATGTATTCGAGAATTTAGCTCAAGATTTTGCTGATAATACTTTGAATTCCTGCTTCTTAGAAAGGTGAAATTTAGAAATGTGCTGGCAGCATCAGCTTCATTTGCCCTGTATACTTCCTTTTGCAATTTAAATAGTGTAGTTATATCTGTGTCCTTGACATTACCTAATGCTATTGACTAAGATCATTACATAGGTATGTGGGTTTGCAAAAATCAGTATCTCACAAGAATCCCTATTCACTGCTTTCTGCCTTGTCAACATATAAAGACTTTTATTTGTTGGACAATGCCACTTCCTTTTGTGTACAGTGTGTATAATTCTATTTGTCTCACTATCTGTCTTTTGGTAGAATATATCTACTTGATTTCAAAGTGCTAGCAATAGTCCACATCTCTATACCATAATGTAATATTGCAAGGCATTACTTCAACATTTAATTTTCAAACTACTTACCATAATCTTCAACTTGGTAGATAGTGTGTATTTATAATTGTTGTTTTTATTATTTTTTAAAATGGTATTCTTCAAAGAAAGTAGTTCCTGGCAGTGGTTTTTTGGTGATATTGATAGTTTAATAAAGATCTTGAAATAATTTTTAGAATTAAAATATTGCAGAATTTTATATATGCTTATTGTGAAGACTCAGTTTCACTTTATTGACATTTGTGTGGACACTGTTTCTGTGTTCTGCTGTTAGAAACATAAAAGACACAGTGAGCCAAAGAGCCAGAAGCCAGCCTGAAAGCCCAGAGACCAGAGTGCTTGTCCAGCCTTCTGTGCCAGTGCTTGGTAAGGGCCGTGGTGAGTTGACAGATGGTAAAGTTATGATTGGGTAAAAATTAACCCAGTTTACATTTCTTATGATTTTTTAAAGCCTTAGAATGCCTATGTAATGGTAATATGCATTTTAAGAAATTTGATCACTCTGAATTAGAAGAAACATACATTGTAATTCAAATATTCCTAGACTTCTCATTTTCAAACAGGTTAAAGCACACCAATATTAAGGTGAAAATCTACTTCCAAATCATTATGGTCTTTGGGCATGAAAGAGGGTACTATCTCAAGAGATATTAACTATAATAATTATGGAATAACTGCCATGTGACTGACACTAAGGTACTATTTGAAAGATGTCTCCAAGGGTGGAAGATTCTATCTCATAAAAAGCTGGAGATGCCCCCAAATGAGGAACGAATAAGTGTTCTTGAGAAGATGTTTATTTGAACATGGTATTAGCAGGGATTTTGAAGAGAAATCATCATACCATTAAAATTCAGTACATATGAATAAAATAATTATAATAACATTTATCGAACCCTTAAAGTTCACATTTTATGTGTATATAATCTCTCTAAATTCTCTAAAAAATTATAAGGCAGTTCTACAAATAAAGTGAAAAGGGCCCAGAAAGACTAAAAAATTCTCAAGGGTTCTACATCTAGTAAATGGGAAAGCTCAAATTTAAACACAGACATTTGGATTAACCATAGTAATTTATGAAGAATAAAGGTAAATATTTCCTGAAAATATTTTTATTTTACAGTTCTGAATGTCAAAGTGAAATCTGAGAATTATAATAAAGTTGCCATTTTACTTCTTTTTAAAATGGTCTCTTAATTATGAAAACTGTTTATCATGATGACTGGATATTATTAATGGCATATAAGTAAAAAATATTCCAAATTTTCATATTTTTTGCCTCTTAAGTGCCTTTATTCCTGCTGTACAGGACAGTGAATTATAAAAAGATACTTTCTATTCTTTTATCCTGTGGTTCAAAAAGATATCAAACACTGGATCCAGGAAAGATGACATTTTACGTTTTACACAACATTTTTAAAAATTAATTTATTAAGAAAGAAATGATGGTGTAGTAGTGATCGAATGCCTGTCTAGCATGTGCATGACTCTGAGTCAAATCTCCAGCATGGCAAAATAAAAAAAAATCTTAAGGAGCATTTTGATAGATATATTTAATACTGCATTTTTTGTGTGTAGAATACACATTTTTATTCATTTTTTAGGTTTTTATTGGTACATTATAGTTATATGTGATGATAGGGTTCATTTTGACATATTCATACATGCACAGAATATAATTTATTCCATTTCAATTTTCAATATTTCTACTTCCTTCTGTTACTTCCTTCTGTCCTGTCTCCTCTACTCCACTTGTATTCCTTCTATTTATATATATATTTTTTTATTGGTACTTAATACATATACATAAAGGTGGAATTCACTGTTATATTCATATGTACATACAGTATAATTAGGTAAAATTCATTCTGCAGTTCCTCTATTTTCTTGTCACTCCTTCTTTCCCATGAATCCTTGTTCTCTACTCCGCTGACCTCTCTTCTCTTTTCATTTGATACCCTGTTTTCTTTCCTAGTTTCACAGTGGCTTTTGTGTATGAGAGAAAACATTTCACCTCTGACTTTCTGAGTCTGACTGATTTCACTGAGCTAGTTCCATTACTTAACCGATAAATACCATAATTTAATTCTTCTTCATGACCTAACAAAACTCTTATTGTGTATATATACCACATGTTCTTCATCCATTCATCTGTTGAAGGGCGCCTACGTTGGTTCCACAGCATGGCTGTTGTGAATTTTGCTGCTGTAAACATTGATAAGGCTGGATCTCTTTTGTTTGCTGATTTTAGATCTCTTAAGTATACTGAGAAGTGGGATAGCTGGGTTATAATGTAGTTTCATTCCTAGACTCTTGAGGAATCTCCACACTGTGTCCCAAATGGTTGTATTAATTTACAGTTTCACCATGATGTTTAAGTGTGCCTTTTCTCTCAAGTCCTCACCAGTATTTCTTACTATTTGTTCTCTTGTTGATTGCCAGTCTCACTGAATTGCAATAAAATCTCAAAGTAGTTTCAAAATTTGCATTTTCTTGAATGCTAAGGATGTTGAACAAGTTTATTTGTTTGCTTTTCATGTTTGTTGGGCATTTGTACTTGTTCTTTTGAGAAATGATTGTTTAGTTCTTTTGCCCATTATTTATTTATTTATTTTGTGAAGCTTTTTGAATTATTCATATATTCTAGATATTAATTTTCTGTTGAGTATAGCTAGCAAAGTATTTTCTCCCTTCCTGTAGGTTCTCCCTTCATGTTCTTAATTGTATCCTTTGCCATGAAGAAATTTTTATTTGATGCTATCTCACTTATTTATTCTGGGTTTTATTTCTTGAGTTTTAGAGTCTTGTTAAGGCATTTGGTGCTTGCACCAATATGTTGGAATTTTAACACCATGTTTTCTTTAGCAGTTGCAAAGTTTCTGGTCTAATTCTTTGATTCACTTTAAGTTGACTTTTGTGAATGGTAAGCAATAGGGATCTTGCTTCATTCTACTATATATGGATATCCAGCTTTCCTAGCACTATTTGTTAACAAGGCTATATTTTCTCCAACATGTTCTTGGTACCTTTGTTATGTATCAGATAACTATATCTATGTGTGTTTGTCTTTATGTCATTTATTACGTTGCATTGATCTCCATATCTGTTTGATGCCAGTACCGTGATGTTTTGTTATTATAGCACTTCAGTATATTTTGAGAGTATTTCAATTTTTCCAGTTTTGCTCTTCTTACTTAGTATTGCTTTGAGTATTCTTTCATATGAATTTTAGGACTTTTTTTCTAGTTCTGTGAAGAATGTCATTTGTATTTTGATAGGGATTGCATTGAATCTTTTTATCAAAATATGACTACTTTGACAACATTAATTCTGCCTATCCAAGAACTTGGAAGGTCTTTCCATCTTCTAAGGTCTTATTCAATTTCTTTCTTCAGTGTTCTATAATTTTAATTATAGAGGTCTTTTCCCTAGTTGGTTAGATTTATTCCTAAGTTTTTTTCTTTTGTTGAAGTTATTGTGAATGCAATACTTTTCCTGATTTCTTTCTCAGGGTATTCATTATTGGAGCATAGAAAAGCTACTGAGTTTGTATGTTGATCCTGCTACTTTGTTGAATTTGTTTATCAGCTCCAGAAGTGTTATGGCAGAGTTTTTTGGGTCTTTTATATATAAAATCATAACATCAGCCAACAGAGATAACTTGACTTTTTTTCCTATTTGTATCCCTTTAATTTCTTCTCTTGCCTAATTGCTCTGGCAAGAGTTTCAAGAACTATATTGAATATAAGTGATACAGTGGACATCCTTGTGTTGCACCTGATTAATACTCCCACTCAACTGATATTACTTTTGGCATTCAATGTTTACCTGCCACTATGCCCAGTATGTTTTGAAAGAAGATACTTAACCCTATTAACTTCAAAAACATGTACTAATAAACCTTAGGAAGAAAACCTGTCTTAAGAATGCTCTTCACAATTCTTCTAATATATGGACAAAAATGGAGCAATGTGCCTGAATAGGTTGATAAATTAGTTATTAAAGATAGTAAAATAGTATTAAACTACATAGGGATTGAGATGGGGAAAAGAGAGTGGGAACAGAAAAAAAGAAGGAAAAGATAGATAATACAAACAAGATAAAAAGAAAAAAATGGGGGGACGGATTTGCAGCAGGAGCAGGTAATCAAAAGCAAGGGAAAAGACTAAGAAGAACAAGTAAAAACCTGAGCTAGAAAAATAAAAATTAAAAGAAGGTTTCCAAGTAATTCTTTAAAATATTAGGAAAAATACAAGTAGGCTGAGGACTATAATATTGAATAATAAAGAAACATCTGTTGGTTCAATATAAAAATTATATCTGTAAGAGCAAACTGATGTTAGAGATATTTAGGATATTTCATCCTGAACTATTTAAGGTGGGGAGATTTCCTATTCAGCCTTCTTGATTGGGATTCCATCAGATTTAAGACCTTTAGAATATGCGTACCACTCCTTAACTTTACCTCTTTACCTCTAAGTTTCCCTGGGTACAGAGAGTGTGATCATATCAGTTCACTTCTTATAGACTCCCAGGGGAAGCCCTGCAATTTTGGTGTGTTCAGGTGTGTACTAGCTTTCTAGTGGATCAGAGTCCTTAATTGTCTGTGACTTAGCAACCAAGTTACTCCCCGCCAGGGGGCACAGTTTTGTGGGCCCTTTCGAAGAATATTTCCATTTATCCAATTCAGTGTGAGCTCCCATATATACATCTCAGAGTGTGAGTGGTGTGGCAGTCTAAGGTAGAGATATTGTGGTCTGATTTAAGTGGTGTTAGGAGACCCTAGGGGAGCCATAAGGCTGCTGTCCAGTCTAGAATACACAGGTCACATGTTGGTGGGCTTGTATCTGGACACACTGGGAAGTGGCTGATGTCTATGAGATGCTTCTTTATAAGTCTCTTCGTGGTATGTACTACTGATGTAAATGTGTGATATTCTTGACTGGTTTTCTTGGGGTAATCTTTAGGAAATGCTTTCTGTGGGTTCTTGTCTAAGTGAGAATTACTTTGTAGCACTGAGATAATCAGCTGTGGACCCTAAGAGGTGCTGGGGCACCAGAGACCACTTCTCTGATTGTTATGGTTCTCTAACAGACAGTACTTGTTAACCTAGAGGTCCAAGTCTGTGAGTCTGGAAGGTGTGGTGTCTGTTATGTTTCTATTGGTTGTGATAACACCAGTCTCAGGGTTGCTGTGGAGCACAGAGTACTCCTTTCTGTTGGGTCTTATTTGTTATGACCCTAGTTAAGAGCTTGGTAGTTGTCTGTAACTATAGAACCGGTGAATGCAGGTTTTCTGTAGGTGGGCTATGGCACTGAAGCCTTCATTGTAGCTGTGCAGATAGGTCACTGAGATTTTGCCAATCCTTGTGATAGAGGTAGGATGGCAGTTGTTCTTCGACTGAGTTCCTGTGGAGGATGGGTTGGGGTTAACAGTCTCTGGGAATATTAGCTCTAGGGTCAGCTCCACCCAACTACTCTTGTCTGCATTGACGGGGAAAAGATTTCTGTAACATTTAACTAGCAGAGATACCTCTACAAGTTCTATGTAGATGAATTATTGAGACAATCCATCATGGAGGAATTATCTGTGTTTTTATTTGTTAATATTTTAGGTGTGGAAAAGCTGTATTGATTTTATTTCTTGTAAGGAGGCTGGCTAATTTTTTTTTCATTCTGCATTACACTTTTCATTCTTCATTATATTGAAATTTTTTATTGCTTATTCTCATTTTGTATAGAATCATTTTTTACAATAGTCTATTATTTGTAGTATGAAAATATCTTTAAATTGAAAGAAGCAAAACTGATATCATCAAATGGATTATCATAATCAACAAATACATGACAGAAAAAGTAGAATTGAAGACACTGTGTGCATCTTTGTTAATCAAAACAATTTATTAATTAGAATATACATTCCAGTGGAGTCTAATTTGGTAGGAAAAAGTATACATAGAAAGATAAATGAGAAACTATTGGAAAAGCATTTATAGAACTTATAAATATCTGTGGGACATTAATTCTTAAGAGATACAAGCAAATAAAACATTTGGGCTCTAAATAAGTCCATTTTGTTAGAGGATGATTATTAACTTAATGAAAACAGAATAAAATTACAAGATATTATGACAATTGTTATGAGAAAGGTGTGTGTATTCTTGTAGTAGAATAGAGAATGACTGAATATAAAAATAAGTGAAAACAAAGCATCAGAAACACCAGGCAGTAAGGCTTAGTTATTCTTATATTTCTTTTCATATGTATAAAATACTGTAAAATAAATTTACATGATGAGTGGTTGTCTTTTTGTTTGCTTGATTTTGTTTCTGATACTGGGGCTTGAACCCAGGAGAACTTACCAATGAGCCATTTCCCAGTTGCTTTTTCATTTTTTGAGATCTCAAGAGTTACTAAGAATCTCACCAGTTGCTGAGGCTAGATTCACATTTGTGATCCTCCTGTCTTAGCATCCCATATTGCTCGGGTTACAGGCATTCATCACTGTGCCTAGCCAAGCTGAATATTTATAAAATAAAGTAAAATGTGACAGTTCAATTAAAGAGGATTTCAATAAGTTTTGAAAATGATACTTTATTTAACTTATACTTTACCTGTATCCTGATGTAATAGCACATGGATAACTAGTCATGGAAATGTTTTAAAAATTCAATATAATATGGAATGAATTACAAGGTTATAAATATTGTCATAAATAAAACCAATCTAATTCTATCACAGATATCACAGAGACTAAGTTTCCATTTGTAAACTACCAGATGATCCAGTCAGACATATGCTTTCCTTAAAATAATGAAAGATAGAATGTGTGAAATCTATTTCACAAGTGAGCCTGAGCTTTTATGTATGTCAAACTTGGAAGAGGCTACATGTTGTCCATGAAAAAAAGTAAAGAATTCTTTTTAAAAACTTAGAAGCAGAAATATTTCAAACTTATTTTTGTCATGAGTGTTTCATTAAAATCCACAGTTATGTATCTGTTATTCAAAGAGAGTGTTTTTAATTGATGGATGTTCAAGTATTTGTTTAAACATGGCTCTTGAAAATTACTCTGAGATTTTCTTGATTGTCAAAGCATAATGGAGTTTACAGATATTAGCCTGAAATTAGTAACTGTCTATCCATTTAATAAGGGAAACACTTGATAACCTAAGCTGGACTTACATGGAAAAATGAAAAGAACAATGAGAGCTAGATGCACCTCTTGACTAGAGTTTATATAAATTTGATTCATATTGACAAAGCTTCTATATCTATTACAAAGGGAAGACAGTGTTGGGAGCAATAGCGCCAGTAGCAGGGTTAAAGCACATATATTAATCTGTATGTTTCCTGAATGTTTCTCTTTATATCTTTTAGCATTTCTTTGGAACATTTAGATCCTTTTATTCTCTCTTTCTTTCTCATCTTATGTAGAAATGAAAAAGTAAATGTTTATAGAATGCATAGACTTAAGGGACAAACTGATGGATTCTAGTAATTGCTCAAAAAGGAAGATTTTCTCCTTCCAAAGGTAAGAATAATTCTAAGATAAAAATAACTGGTGGCATAGGGGAGGTGCAGAATGAAAGGAAGATATAGGACATCATGACATTAAAATGGAAAAGGACAGAGGCTTTAGAATTTTGCTTATTCTGTATCCTCATCTCTTTGTAGCATCTGAACCACCTGACATCTATCAGTTCAGGTCACTCACCTCATGAGACTGAGTTGGCTGTCTTGGACATCCTGCATGATGGATAGGACATGGAAGAAATATTTTTACAGTTTTTTTTTTTTTGTAGAGAACTGGAAATAATCAATTTGTAAATTCTCTATAGGCTAGATCAGTATTGTGCCTCTGCCATTTAATATACACTCTAAATTACTTTTTAGTCCCTCGGATATGGAGTTAACAATACCTACTTTCCACTTATCAGAATGTTCATTCATATTAACTAAAACATAGGTTATATTTTCTAGATAACCTGATAGGCTGCTATAGTTTAATATTTTAGATAACCTTCTCAAGCAAGATAAAAAAAATGAAGATGATTAAAGATAATTAGTCTTTTAAAAAAACATTAATATTTTCCTTGGGTATAAAAGCAAGAAAGTCTTATTTAATGTTTTTATGACATTCACTATGTATTTGCAACATCCACAATTTGAAATATCAGCTTTAAAAACCACATGAGTATATTACTTCAAAAGATGTTACTTGTTTTTCAGATATTCTTGTTGATATTAAAAAATGCAGTGTATTTCTGTGTGCTCACCTCTTCAAAGAAATGATGCTTATAATATTCTTTAGGGAGGTTAAGTGGGAGCATTTGCAAGTTTTATAATTAGCTCTATATTTCACCTTTGGAAGGATTTTGCACACAGGTGTTTTATTTAACATCTCAGAATAAATGTGTGGGTATTCTTGTGTTGCCAATGTGTCATTTTTTTTTTTTAATTTTCAGCAATATGTTGGTGGGTTGCAGTGGGGAAGGACTTGGTTAGATGTTTGATAGCATGAATGGAAGAGTATAAAAAGAAATCTGTTACCATGTATTTGGTAAGATCCATTGAAAATAATATGGAGCATGCTCCCAAATCAAAATACATAATTTCAGTCTTTGAATAGGTAATTCCACTTCTTGAAATTTTATTTAAAGAAGAAGTTATCTAAAAGTAGAACATTATAAGCTCAGTAAAGTTTATAAATTTTTTTCTCTCTTAAATAATACAACTGAAAAACAATGTATGTCTAATCAAATATTGATAGGTTATGATATATCAGCTAAAGAGGAAATAATGTAGAAATTAAAATGACAAATATAAAGACGAAAAAAGTTTCAGGCAAAATCACAAAGTTGGACTTCAGTTGCTATTTGTAACTGTTTCCATCAGATTAAAGTAAGATAAAAGCACAGAAACATTTAGTTGACTAAACCAGAAAAATTGAATTAAATGTGAATTGTATCAAATAGTATTGAATACATTATTGTATTGAATGTATAATGAATATGTGTGATTGGGGGCTAAAATAAATTTATATCAATTATAGCAAGAACATATGCTAATAATAGTGGTATTGAATGATTATTGATATAATATATTTTCAAAATTATTTTGTTTTTGTATTTTATATAAGATGTAATTTTATTTTTTAATAAAAAGAAATTATAAATAAATTATAGTGTGTACTCATGAAACAAAATGATAATATTTTATTATAAATGTGTTTCTTTGGTCCACCCATCTTTTTTTAAAAAAAGCACTCTTGCATACATTGCCTCAACTTTTTTCTTAAAAGGAAGATATAAAGTAGGTAATTGATAAGAGATATTGTTGACAAACGGAAATTGGTAGGAATTAAAATTAGCTCACTTATACTAATCAATACTTAGAAGAGATTGAGGTATACGCATTCATTAGAAAATCATTACTGCACATAAAAATGTATTTTGAAGCCACACTAATGTGAAACCTTAAAAGATATGT
The DNA here is from genome assembly GCF_001458135.2 of Marmota marmota marmota. NCBI lineage: Eukaryota > Metazoa > Chordata > Mammalia > Rodentia > Sciuridae > Marmota > Marmota marmota. The sequence goes on along the minus strand of NW_026000026.1, from coordinate 63,591,447 downwards.
TTATTGCACATCTTAATAGGTGAAGAGTGATAAGGAAGGAATCATTAGTGCCTTATTTGTGAAGTAAAGTAAATGGCCTATTTTAGTTTTCTATGGTCTATCACATTTTCTGCAGATGGAGCTGCTACTGTTTGTGGTAGATGAGGGAGAGGAAGCAGGAAACAATTTTGTTCATCTATATTTCCGATAGTCAAAATGTGAAATGAATAATTCCTTAAAATTTTCATTAAATTCTTTTTAACTTTCTTAATAATCTTTATAGTCTTAAAAGTTTTCCATAAACTACTCAAATCACATTGTTGAATTTGTCTGTTACCCTTCTATAAACAAAATTCAGTAATTTTTCATGCCATATATTTTTATTGTTTAAACTGATAATTTATCACATATCTCACATCACCATTTATTTAATTCAGAGTATGAATTAGTAGTACCAAAATGATTTACTTAAAGATACAGAGAGAAAGTTTAAGTATAAATCACATTCAAATAATGTATGTAGGATTTGAGTATCCTTGAATGTACAGAATGCATTCTGGGAAAACTCTTAATTTCACAGAAGCCACCACCAAAGGTAATTAAAAAAAGTTTCAGAATGAATATTTTAAAGCTAGATTTTATTGAACAATTTCATTGTTATGTTGTCAAAGAATACATAAAATCATTGGATTTTTCCCCCCATCATTTTCTATCAAATTGAAGTGACCTTACTAGAAGGCAATTGATATTTACACAACAAATATAAAATAATGTTTTCTAGTGTAGAAACTGGCATATTTTACATTTGCAAGGTGGAACTATATATTGCATATGTTTACAATGTGATTCTGATGAATTATTGATGTAACTTTTGTCACCATATTTTTTCACCAAACGACAAAATGTTTAGACATTAAATGGAAGGGGATCATAAAATTACAGGAGCCTCAAGTGAAATTTTACTTGTTGGAGAGAAAAAATGTTAAAAATATCATTTTGTTGAGAAATACATAAAAACTAGTTTTGAAGTTAATACAAATAATATCTTCAGAAAGAAATGGAGGTCTGGGGTTGTGGCTCAGCTGTAGAGCACTCGCCCAGCACATGCGAGGCTCTGGGTTCCATCCTCAGCACCATATAAAAATAAATGAATAAAAGTATTGTGTCCAACTATAACTAAAAATTAAATATTAAAAAAGATTGGCAAAGATTAAAAAAGAAAGAAAGAAATGGAGGTAACTATTGGAAAGCAATCTTTTTCCTAAATGTAATGCCCATGATTTTATTAAATCAATAATGTACAATGTGAAAAATCACTTACTATTGTATGAAAAATTCGTCTGGCATTAGTTTTATTTTTAGACTGATATCCCTAAAGTATACAGTATGTGTGTGTGTGTGTGTGTGTGTGTAATATGGATAACCTTCTATATTTGAAGGAGGCATATTTACTTGTTCATGAAATCATATACATGATAAAGAAGAGGTTTTTACTTTATGACATGTATAGGAAATTGGAAAAGAAAATCAGATATAAAAGAGATGCATGAGTAGCTAATATGTGTATAAGTGTGTGATGGTGGTGGGGTGCTCTTGGTAACTTCAGTGTTATCCTCTTAGAAAATTCATTAAGTTCCTGATATATTTTATCTCTTTTAACCAAGCTTAGTCTGTCTCTGCTTCCTGGTGACCATATCCTGAGATGCTTTTCTCCACTACACCCTTCTGCCATGATGTTCTGCCTCACTTTGGGCCCATAGCAACAAAGCTGTCTGCCTAAGGACAGAGACCTCTGATATCATGAGTCCTCAATAAACTTTTCAATTTCTATGTTGTTCTTGTCAGATCCTTTGGTCATAGCAATGAAAAACCTGACAAAAACAAAAATTGGTACTGAGAAGTGGGGCTGTTGCTATGACTAACTTGACCTCATGGTTAAGGAGCTTTAGAAATTTGGGGAATTTGTTGAGAAATTTTGAAAAGTTCAATGATGCAAGTTCGAAAAAAATAGAATGCTGTAAGAAGAGCTTAATGGGCAATTCTGGTGGGAGCCCAGAAGACTGGGATGTCTACAGAATGATGGAGATAGAGACAGGACTCATGAGGTTGCAGAGGAAAAAGAGGACTCTATCGTAAATTTGACTAGAGACCACTCATGTTACATTCTGGCTCAGAAGCTGTATATGCTTTGCCCATGCCCTGGGACTTTTTATGAGGCTGAATTTAAAGGATATGTACCAATTAAGAAGTTTCCAGGCAAAATAACATTCAGGTGGTAGTATTGCAGGCAGCTTTTAACCAAATTTACTATAATAATCAGGAGCAGAAAGTGGAGCAGAAAGATTTGAAAAACTTGGAGTTCAGCCAGAAAAGTGCCAGTAAAACCAGGGCTAAGGAAGTTGTGGTTGGTAAAAAGACTTTACAGTCACTAAAGAAATGCTAAATACTTAGAAAGGAGACAATAGGAAAGATGGTTTGTGGACATCTCAGAAATTGCCAAGAGGACCCCCATCTCAGGCTCAAGGGTATAAAAGTCAAAATTCCTTTGAAAAGAGACCAGTGGGGCAACCATACTTGCATAGAGAGGCCTTTCCTTCTTTCTGTGCCCCCATTTCTCCCTGTAGAATGGAAATATTTATTCTGTGCCTTTATATATGGGTATATATCACTTGCTTTTTATTTATATGAGGGGACCATGCTGAGTTTATACTAAGTCTCAGAGGAGATTTTGGCCTTGGACCTCTGGGTAGTACCAGATTTTTAAGACTATGTGGTCTTTTGGAAATGGACTGAATATATTTGGATTATGAGATTGAGCATAAACTTTTGGGGGTCCTGGGCAAACTGTTATAAATTATTGTGTGCTTTATATATGGATATGATTTATAGATAGTATATTTATATTTTTGATAGCACAATAACAGTTTGATAGTCATGCTAATGGATTATAGGGTAGTATGGTTTAGATATAAGGTGTCCCCCAAATGTTTATATGTGAGACAATGCAGGAAAGTATAGAGGTGAAAATATCAGGTTATGATAGTTTTACCTAGTTAGTGCAGCTATAGTTTTGAATTGATTAACTGGGTGATAATAGTAGGCAGGTAAATGTGGCTGGAGGAGGTGGCTTCCTGTGGTCTGCTTTTGGGGTCAACATTTTGTTTCTGATGAGCCATTCTTAGTTTCTTTCTGCTTCTTAATGGCTATGCCCTGAGATGTTTTTATCTATCACACTCTTCTGCCTCACTTTGGGCCCAGATCAATGGAGCTGGCTAAGGACAGAGACCTCTGAAAGATGCACAAATAAATTTTTGCACCTCTATGTTGTTATTGTCAGTTTTTTGTTTTGTTTTGTTGTTGTTGTTTTTTAGTCATAACAATAAAAAACCTGCCTACCACAGTTCCCAAACTCAAATCTCCATGACACCATACCATTGTGCAAATGAGCAAAGTACGCTGAGTATAAACACAAAAGATTTTTTCAGGGCCTAAGCAGAGCTATGAGGAGGTAGACAGTTCTAGCCAATAGTTGCCTTAAAGGAGTACAAGGTCATTGTTTCAAGACCCTCAAAACTTTTTAAAAAAAGACTATGGAGCAAGTGTAATCAGTGTGTTCATTGTATCTTGACCTTGTTTTTTTATTTGTTGATTCTGTGCAAGATGATTTAATCTTATATTTGTTTCATTCTATAGAGAAGAGCAATCACTACTCTATTTTTTAAAATATATAGCTAAAAAGCTTAGTTAATCATTAAAGCATTCATTGTTGGAGATATGGTCTGGTATTTAAATTAGGCAGGCTGGTCTAATACAGTGTTTGTTTCACTACACGTTTCAGTAAGAATGACTAGATAATTATAAATTAATAATGGAAAGCTGTGAGAAAAAGAGTGATAAGATTTGATTTGCATTTAGAACAATATTCTTTGCGATGTGAAAGTGGCATGGAGACAGCAACTGGGAAGTGACAATGAGGTTTGGGTGGAGAAATACAAGTCTGAAAACTATGACAGAGAAGCACCTGGGGGGTCAAAGAACTACCCTGCTGTTCCAAGTGCAGAGGAGAAAACATGCGGCTACATTCTGGACCAAAAGTTCAGGACAATTCTGATTTTGGGACTCGCTAGCCTCTGTGTGGGTAGGGAGAGCGCTCTCCCATTTCCCCCAAGCCGCTCCGCAGGACCGGCTGAAGCTTGGAGTCGCCCTGCCCGGGGACTTTGTCTCCTGAGGGGATCTGAGGTAACCCTGTAGCCAGGAAATCGGGGCTTACAGCAGTGATGGAGCCAGGGCTCTAGATGTGTACCCTGATCCTCAGACTAAGTAGCACCAGGAAGACATGAAGGTCAAAGCTTTACGTATAATAGCTGCTTGATAAACTTTTACCAAAGATGGACAAGAATGATGTGAGGACACCACTGATTTAAATAATGATGGTTGATTTTACAAAAGAAAATCTTTTTAAGAAGAAACTTACAGATGTTCAAAAATGATTGTGATAGAGCAAGCAGAGGCCCAGCTCTCTTAGTTAGACCTGCTGGCTAGTATGTATCCTGAGGAGAATGAGTTCATAGTGAATGACCAACTGGCTTTAGCAGAACTGAAAGATCCTATTGAAAAGAAGTCTATGGAGTGGGGCTGGGGATGTGGCTCAAGCGGTAGCGGCTCGCCTGGCATGCATGCGACCCGGGTTCGATCCTCAGCACCACATACAAAAAAAGATACTGTGTCCGCCAAAAACTAAAAAAACTAAAAAAACTAAAAAAAAAAAAAAAAA
>NW_026000026.1:63531912-63580212 GCF_001458135.2 Marmota marmota marmota | reverse complement strand
ATATACATATATTTATACACATATGAACAATTAGCAACTACAACAACAAAAATTCTAAGTGAAAAATAAAACATTATCTCTGCTGAGGTAGTTGGAACTGTGAACAGGGATGGGCACTCACTGCTTGTGCTAGATTGACCTTCTCTTCTTTCTGGTTCTTCTTGGGCTTCTTGTTTCTTACAGAGAGCAAGGACTAGAGGTTGTTTTCCACATTTCTGTGTTGCTCTCTATCTGGCATCTGTAGTGGCCTGGGACTGAGGCTGGTTGAAAATTTACTACATCTTTCTGAAAATTGCTGTATTAAAATTTGGTTTCAATGATAAGCCTTTATCCTTGTCTCTTTTAAATTCTGCTGTGTCCTGCCTTTATTGTTGGCAAGCTCACCAGTCTCTACCCTAATATATATATATATATATATACTCATCCAAGATTCTCTTACCCTCCATAATCTCCCTAAGTTTTTGTGTCTGAGTTTACAGCCTTGGCTGCTACTTGTATATAAATTACTAAAGAATGTCTCCAATCCAGAAGTTATTTTTTGATCTTGAACTATTTATCTCATATTCACTTGAATTTTTTATTTGGATATTCAAAGTTCTCACATCTTTTTTGTTTTTGTTTTTTGCTGTTCATTTATTTTTCTTAAGCTCCATTTACTTCTTTATAGTTCAAGCTATGGAATTTTCTTGTTTGAATCACTGAAGTAATGTCCTATTCTGTTCTCATAGATATCCTGCTACCACAAACAGCATTCTCCATTTAAATAACTATAGTTACAAAGTAAATTTTCTGCTTAAACTATTTGTTTTTCTACCGAGTTAGTATATTTTATATGCCAGATAGGTGCCACACTCCAAGTACAAAGAACATATGGTAAGCAAACAGAAAAATTCCTCAGTTGAATAGATTTTACAGTCTGAAAGGGAAAACCTTATAGTACAACACACATTCATATATACAAAATGAATTGTAAGGTAGAATATATGTTTCAGAGGCTGGGCTTGGTGGCATATGCCTTTAATCCCAGTGGCTCTAGAGGCTGAGGCAGAAGGACCACAATTCAAAGCCAGCTTCAGCAATTTAGCAAGGCCCTAAGCAATTCAGTGAGAGTCTCTCTCTCTCTCTCTCTCTCTCTCTCTCTCTCTCACACACACACACACACACACACACACACACACACACACACACACAAAGGGCTTGGGATGTGGCTCAGTGACTCAGTAGTTAAGTGCCCTTGGGTTCGATCCCTGGTATATACATATTAGAGAGAAAAGGAAAAAAAAAAAACATAGGGAAAAGTGCAGTGCTCTTTTATTTCTTGGTGGTTTCTCTGTTGAAGCAAAATTTGAGAAGGATGGCAATAAAGGGAGAAGACAAAGACATCTGCATTTGGAAGAAGAATGTCTCAGCAATAAGAATAGCTAGATAAAGGTCCTGATTGGGAGACATTCTTGGCTGGAAAAATGAATTGCCAGTCAGTAAACCAAGGTAAAAAGCATCATGGTGAGAGTTTGGAAAGAGCAGGGGATGCAAAGAGGATGGTACAAAATGAGGGAAAGTTTCTTAAAGCTAGGGAAGAATTCCAGATTTTAAACTAAGGGCAGTGTGACACACTGGATAATTGTGAATAGGCAACACTAAGTTATGGATTTATATTTTAAGGCAATCTCTTAGACTATTTACAGATAAAAAGATTTTAGGAACACAAAAACAAAAGCAGCAAGACAAATTAGGAATAATGCAATGACTCAGAGAAACAGATATGACCTAGGGTGGAAAAATGAAGGTAAAAATGTGAATAAATTAAGCAGATATTTTGATAGTTAAATACAGAGACATTTTAACGCATTAGGTGTGTGATATAAGAGAATGAGAAGCAAGAAGAATGATTATAAATACTTTTCTAGAGCAATCAACTGAATTATTATACAATTGCTGGAGGAGGGAGAAAAGACAATCTTGGGGAGGTTCGAAAGTGATGTCTTGAAGTGTTAAGTTTGTGGTGCCTAGCAGACACATAAAGTGCATTGGTGACTGTGCAGGCAGGCATGTTAGCCAGGAACTCAAGGATGAGGCTGGAGTTAGAGATCTAAATTAGCCATCCAATAGCAAATACATGGTATTTTTTAAGAATGGGACTAAATATGATTGCACCTTAACAAATATAAGTATTAAAGTCTAACTGGCCAGGCAGTCTGAAACTGACTCTACAGAAGCCACCAGAAAATTGGACATACTAATATGTACACATTGTATAAATACATAAATGAATTCATTTCCATAGAAATTGTAATACAGAGTAAGTTTGATCAAAAAGAATAGGAATTGTTTCTTTTTCTTTCTCCTTCCCCAACCCCCAACCCCCACCTTTGTTTCTTATTTATTGGATACCCACTGTTGATCCAGGTCAGCAGGCCAAAACTTTAAGACAAGCCTTTGACAGCATCCTCTCTGATAAAGTACTAAAATTTCTGTAAAGGAGAAATAATACCACAATTCCTCACTTCACATTTGACTCCAGTATACACGACTCTTTGAGAGTCATTGAAATATGTGTATCCACTTCTAGTGAGAGACATGACATATGAGTTACAATTTTGTAAGACAAGGAAGTGGATATTTAAACTGCTCTACAATTATAGGCATTTATCATTAAATTAGAAAAGCATAGATTAGTATAAGTGTAGTATCATTCCTAAATCACCTGAAATTATTAACAATTTCATAATGTCTTGTATTTATTGCAGTTAATCAATTTTTCTTAATTTACTTAAGTATTATAGTACATGTGTGTTCCATATTTCTCTTCAGTGGTCTGCAGGTGCCAAGAGTTTGAGAAATATTGCATTAATGATTGGTTTAATTTGTGAAACAACTATTTCAAATATACTCCAGTAGTGTGTAACTAAAATACTATCATTTACCTATTCTCTTGGAATATATTCTTTGTTTATGAAAAACCAAAGTATTTGATGATTGAGAAAAATAGCACTTTTCCAGGATCCAAAAACCACATGCAGCTTCTATCAAATTCTTCATATATTTAGCTGATAATAAATGCCAGGTTGTAGTTGAGTCAGGGGTTTTAAAAATAAATTTCATATATGATCCATCAAAGAATACTTTTGTTAACAAAAATAAATACATTGAACAATTATTCTAAAAGATGTTAAATCCACTTTAAAATAATTATGTATGGTAATTTCTCTCCTTTGTGAGAAATAAATGTTTTGTACTAAATCTTGTAGGGTGCCCTTTTTTTCCTCCATAGAATTAAGGAAAAGAAGAACAAGAATTAAAGGAAATATTCATATGGTAACGGATTAGGAGATTGGACCCAGGGACACTTAAGCTTTCAGCCATATCCCCAGCACTTTTTTGATAGGGTCTTTCTGAGTTTTTTAGGACTTCACTAAGTTGCTGAAGCTGACCTTGAAATCATGATTCTCTTGCCTCAGCCTTCTAATCTGTATTTCTATTTATTTGAATTCAAGATCTCTCCTTCCCTTAAAGATAGTCATAAGAATATTTGTGGAAAAACTGTATTCAACTTTTTCTAATAGAAAACTATAACGTATTGAAACCATCCCCATTTTTTTTAACTTCTAAAATGCTTTCAACTAATCAGTTAGGCATGAAATTCTTGAAATAAAACATGCCTTCAAATCTTTCTCTTCCTAAACCTGAAAATAAAAATTGCCAACTTCAGGGGAATTTGCAACACTAAAAACTAATATTTTATAGGAGTTCAATGTAACAATAAAAAATGGTAGATATGTCTAGAAACAGAAAGAAGGTTCATTAGATTTCATGTTTAATTTAGCCACAAATCTATTTAAGAGAATCATATGAATACTTACCTGTCAGGGGAGATGCCATGGTCACAAAGGTGATTTTTCCAGGATTAGGTTTATCCATTACACTCCAGATAGGCTGACCCCTGTGATTTTCCCAGATGTAAAAGCTGGCAGCATAGTTTTTGGTAGTGGGGGACTACGTGTGTTTGTGCTTTCCCATGTCTAAAAAAAAAGAAAGTAAGAAAGAACAGAATGAATGAACAGAAAGAAAACCACATGAAAAGAAGTTTCTAAATTAATGGGTTAATCTATATTTCCTCAAAAATGCTTCCAAAGAGCAGAATCTTTTACTTTTATTTTATTTCAGTATCTTCTCTAATCTTCCAATTTGGGGATTTTTAATCTGATTATGATTAGGTTTATAAAGATATAATCATATTACCTTAGTTGTCAGACAAAAATGAACCACGAAAGCAAGGTTTCAGTTTGTAGCATTTTCTTTACTAGAAAATTCATCATCATACCTCATACCTCAGCTATGAAGAAGGATGAGGGAGGAAAAGAAGGAAGCCAAGTAGAAGGGAAGGGATGGAGGAAGGAAGGAAAGCAAGGAGAGGGAAAAAGTCCAAAGAAGGGGGGAAAAAAGGCTTCTTAGTCTGGTTCATTATAACTATTTTTTGATTTGGGTCTAAAAGTTAATATAGATATCAGGTAAAATCCATTGGACTCATTTTTCTTATATTAGTAAGTGCTCATCTTCAATTGTCTAATTTAGAATTTCACTGAAATATCTACAAATAAAGCTATGCATCTCAGTGATAATAGTTCTAAACTGCATTAAGCACCTAATCTGCTTACTATAACTTTATAGCCCAATAGCAATTTTGAAAAGTGGTCTTTATTTCGGAAATTCTAAAAATTTAAAAGCAGCAGCTACCAACAACAGGATGGCTTTGGAATGAAGTGGATAATAACAATCTTTCAGGAACCAAATTAATTAGCTGCCACCCTTTCCTAAGGAGAAAGTTTGTACTTGCACATTTCTCAGAAGATATTAATTTGACAAAAGGACCATGACTAAACAACTTAGCCTGCTTAGGATCATTTAACAGGGTATAATGAAACAGAACCATATATTGATGGACTGAATTTCTTTTGCTAGGAGTAGACAATATTCTCAGACTACAAATAGAAGACATTTGTAGAAAGATCCCATTACTTAAAATTCCTCTAGGGTTCTTTTTATTTTATTTGCTAGAAAATATAATTTCAAAATAATTCCAAAGCAATATCAATTTTCAATTATTAATAGATAAGGTTGAAACAACAATAACAGTTTGAAGAAGAAAGACAAATGCAAGGGAAATATTTTCTGTCCCATCCTTAATTCCCAGACTTTCAAAATCTTCACTGTAGTACTTAAGAATTGGATTGAGGAATTTAATGATATTTTGTAAGAATATTTTCAGTACCCATACAATACAAATTTAGTGAACATGCATATAATTGTTTGAAAGAGTTTGGCTTAGAATTTCAAGATGAAATAGTTCTTTTAAAATATAATCAAGGAATTTTAGAACTACTTTCTTTTAAGACAGTGTTCTAAACTCTGAAAGGCTAAGTGACAGGAAGACTGCCTTAAGATCTTTTAAGAGAGGCAAAATGATTTGATGTTTCCCAAGTTTCAACACAGTTGCTTATGAATATGATTCTTGCATTTGCTTATAGAGTATTTATTGTAACTTCACACAGGAAATTACTGTGCATCAGTATCCTCCTAGATGGATCCAATCGTAGTAGTGCTTTAGTATGTTTGTAAATAATTGACTTAGAACCAAGCTTAGTTTAGTGCATGGAAAGCAATTAAAAATATAGCATAATATGTAAATACATACAATATAATAGTAATATACTACATTTATACATACATTCCTATCCTGTTTTTTGGCATATGTGTGTATGCATGTGTGTGCATGTATGTGTGTTTATGTATATATTTGCACACACATATATACATATGTATATATAATATTGAACATTTTCTTTTTAAATAACTGTTGGCCATTTGCGTGTCCTCTTTGGAGAAATGTCATTTGGGTCCCTTCCTTGGTTTTAATAGGTTGTTTTCTTGCTATTGAGTCCTTTGAACTCCTTAAATATTCTGGATATTAACACTTTACTGGATGTATTGCTTTCATATATTTTCTCCCAGTGCACAAATTATCTTTGTGTATTGCTGATTATTTTCTGTGTGGATACAGTTTAGTTTGATATAATCCCATTTGTAAACTTTTGCTTTTGTTGATTGAATTTTGGTGATCAAATCCAAAATCATTGAAGAGCAATGTTGATCAGTTTTGTTTTTATTTATTCTATTTCTAATACTAGTTTTACAGCCTCAGGTAAATCTCCAGCATTCAGGTATTATGTATAAGTATTTAATCCATTTTTATATGAATTTTGTAGATGGTATGAGATACAGGTCTGATTTTTCTCTTCTGCATATGGATATCCAGTTTTAATATCACCATTAATTTAAAACACTTTCTGTTATTCATTATGCATTTTTTATATCTATGTTGAAAAATCAATTGACTGTTCCTATATTGGCTCATCTCTGGGCTCTTTCATTCTGTTCCAGAGAGAAATGTGTCATTTTTTTTTTTGCCAATATCATGATATTTTAATCACCAAAGCATTGCAATATATCTTGAAATCATGTAGTGGATGCTTCCAGTTTTGCTCTTTTTGCTTTTTGCCATTCAAATGTGTGAGTGTGTGTGTGTGTGTGTGTGTGTTTCCATATAATTTTAAAGATTTTTTTCTATGAAAAAATAAATTTGGGTTTTGGATAAAAATTACATTGAATCTGTGGATCACTTTGAAGAGTGATTTTAACAATATTAACTTTATTATTATTTTATTATCATTAACAGGTATTTTAACAATATTAACTTTAATCTATGAACATAGATATCTTTCCATTTTTTTCTTCTTCAATTTGTTTTATCAAAATTTTATAGGTTTCTCTTTACAAGGTTTTCACATTGTTAAATTTGTTTTTAATATTTTATTTATTTGTAATCTATCAAAACGATCATTTTATCAGCAATCAAGGACAATTTTATCTCTTTCTTTTCTATTTGAATGCCTTTAAAATAAAATCTAATTGACCTAGATAGTAATTCCAATATTATGTTTAGTATCAGTGTTGGATGTGAGTATCCTATTTAAGTCCTGAATTGTAAATTAAAACTCTTCCTTTCTTACCAAGTATAGTACTAGATGTGTGCTTATGTATGCTTTTTTTTTCTTGAAGTTCATAGTTTACATGCATAATTTGTTGAGTTTTTATTATGAAAGGAGTTTGAATTTTGTCAATTTTTTTTCATTATCTAACTAGACAATGACATGTTTTCTGTTCCTTCCTTCTGTTAATGTAATGTACCACACGTATTAATTTGCCTATGATGACCCATTCTTGCATCCCAAGAATAAATTCCACTTCATCATGGTGAATGATCCTTTTGATATGTTATTGAATTTGGTCAGCTTTCATTTTGCTGAGGAGTTTTTGCACTTATGTGCATTGAGGCCTTAAATAATTTTTTTTTCTTATAGTGTCTTTGGAATCAGGGTAATGTTGGCTTTATAAAAATAGTTCAGAAATAGTTCCTTAAATTCAATATTTTGAAGAGTTTGAAAAGAATTGGTATTTATTCTTTAACTTTATCAGCAAAGATTTTGGGATTTTGATGATAAAGTATACTACTAGATGTTTTTATTACAGATTCAGTCTATTTACTCATTATTGGTCTGTTGAGATTTTCTGATTCTTCCATGATTTACTTTTGGTAGGTTTTATGTGTCCGAGAATTTATCCATTTCTTCTAGGTTATCCAACTATTGTCATATCCTTGTTTGTAACAATCTGTTATGATTCTTTGTATTCTATGGTATAAGTTGCAATGTCTCCTTTTCCCTTTCTGATTATATTTGAGTTTTCCTCCTGTATTTCTTAATTTAACTAAAGTTTCGAAAAATTCTTATTTTTTTTGCAGTGTTTTTATTGTTTTTTCTAGTCTCTATTTCATTTATTTTACTCTGATCATTATTTTTTCCTTTGCCCGCTATCTTTGGGCTTAGATTATTTTCCTTTTACAAGTTCCTTGATAAGTAATGTTTAAGGTCTTCTTCTTCTTTGATACAAGTGTTTATAGATATAAAATTTCATCTTAGAAATGATTTACTTCAATATGTATATGGTGATATGTTGTGTTTTCATTTTTCTTTATCCCAAAGTATTTTTATATTTCCATTTTAATTAATGAATTGACCAATTTAAGAAAACATTGACCTGTTTAGGAAAACATCCAATTTTAGTCATCTCTAGTTTTATATGATTGTGATCATAGAAGTTACTTAAATCATATTGGTCTTAAATTTACTAAGACCAGCCATCTAAGGATTCAAGCCAGGTTGACATCTCCACAAAGCTTCTGAAATTGTTCAGTTTTGTGGGTAGGCTCTACTACATGTTGGCATCTCTAATTGGTGCCACAGATGTATGAATATCACATTTTCAAGAAGGTCCATAGGTTGGTCACCACGAAGCATGTCTCCTTTCTTTATTTCTATACGATTGATTTTGATTATGCCATTATCTTCCATGTTCCCAAAGAGATATAACTGGAATGGGCTTCCTGGGAAGTGTCTTAGAACTCCAGGGAAATAGATGGCCACCTCTGGTTTTCTTTTTCTGCTGTATAAACTGGAGGTCCAGGAGAACCGCTTCTGTGTGATAAGTAAGGAAAGATTTTTTTGAAGAGGTGAGAATTGAACTGGGATTCAAATTCCAAGAATTAAACAAGTAAAAATCTTACAAGCTGGGCACTGTGGTGCATGTTTGTAATCCTAGCAGTTTGGGATGCTGAGGCAAGAGGATTCTGAGTTCAATGTCAGCCTTAGCAACTTAGTAAGTGCTTTGGCAACTCAGCGAGACTCTGCCTCTAAATAAAATATTAAAAAAGGGTTCAGCAGGTGTAGCTCAAAGGTTAAGTGACCCTGGGTTCAATTTCCAGTACAAAAAGGAAAAAAAAAATCTCATTTTCTAACTAGTTTATGTTTGTCCAAACATAATATTATTAAGACTCTTAATTTTAGTCTAGGAAGGGTAGGATATAAAGAAGAGATGACAGTTGATATATTTTTAAAGAGATGAATCTGAACAATAAATGAAAAATAGAAAGCTCAAAGAGTATCAAGTCATATAACTAAATAATAATGAAATCAGGGAAATGATTTGAAGCCTTTTTAATAGTTAGGTAAGAAATGACATTAGTTTTATAGCACTACGAAGGTGAGAAACAATATTTGGCATGTCTTTTGGCATTAGGATCCATAGTCCATAACCATGCAGTTATTGTTTAGACACAGTAGAGAGGTTTATTGCATGACATTGTGCATGTATAGAATGCTTCTCTGTACAACTAAGTGTGTAGTTGATTTTTATTATTCTATTTGGTTTCTACTGGAACCACTAGAGTAGGAATGCTGATGCTAGCTTCTAACATGCTGGCTTTTAGTTTCAAGAATAAATTTCAAGTCGAGTGCAGTGGAGCACCTCTCTGGTCCCAGCAGCTCTGGAGTCCAAGGCAGGAGGACTGTGAGTCCAAAGCCAGCCTCAACAACTTAGTGAGGCCTTAAATAATTCAGTGACTCCCTGTCTCTAAATAACGTACAAAAAAGGGCTGAAGATGTTGTTCAGTGGTTAAATGCCCCTGAATTTAATCCCAAGGTACAAATAAATAAATAAATAAAAATAAAAAAATAAAGAGAGAGAGAGAGAGAGAGAGAGAATTTCAAACAGGGAGATAAGTTATGTTTGGATACAGATATACATTTGGAAGTTCTTTGGCATACAGTGGTAATTTAGAGCATTTTAGGAAAAGTGTGGATTCGAAAAATTCATGCAAGATAAGGCCTTGAAGAACTCCAATATATTAAGCACAGTGAAAGAGTTAGAGGCAACCAAAGGGACTGAGAACCTTGAAAAGAAGATTAGAAGGAATAGTATTAGGGAGTGATCAAGTAAAATAAGAAGTTTAGCTGTGCATATTAGTCCATGATAGGAACATGTGACTGTCCCTATTATATCAGATGGGTAGAGGGTTAGTAGAATTCCAAATTCAGTTCAATTAGAAGGTGTTATAGAAAGATGAAGTAGTTCATGTCCAATATCTTTTATATTCTCAAGGATGTGAGCAAATTAATGAGAGTAAATGGAAAATCCAAGGTTAGAGAATCTAGGAAATAGAAAATTTGATATCTTTTTAAAGAAAAAAAAAGGTAAATTATATTAAAGAAATGAGTGGACTTTCTAAATTCATTTTAGTGTGCAGTTAAGTTTATTAATCATGATTTCATGGTAGGACTAGAAATTTGAATGATTTTTATCCAGTCTGTGAGTAGTCACAGAAATGTCTTTTAGCTTCATTAATTCAGGATATGATAAAATGAAATGGATAAAGGACTTTAAGAATTGGCAACCAAGTAATAAACTATTTAATATAAATTTAGTGTAAGTTAAATGTGGAGAATATACTTCTAAGGGACTTTGAGTGTATTTAAAAAATAGTAATTGAAATTAAGATCTATACATTTTAAGGGAGTTAAAATACGTGTTGTGTGAGGGTCAAAAGAATTCAAGAGAATATGAGTATCAAGATTGTTAGGTGCAGGACAGGCTGAGTAAGCTGTCTGCAGGGAATGCCAAACAAAGTTAGCTGCAGGGTGACCCGGTCACTCAAACCCTCTGTCTGGCTCTTTATCACCTGTTTGCTTCAAGCTCAAACGCCCAAGCCCCCCGCTCAAGGCTGAGCACTTCGCCCCCCTGCTCAAGGATGAACACATAACCCCCCTTGTGCCAACAAGGCAGCTTGCAGACCCAGAGACCTCATTAGATTTGGGCTATAAAAACTCCCTCCTGCCGGGCCCCTCTCTCTCTTGCTTTCTCTCTCTCTCTCTTGCTCTCTCTTGCTTTCTATGTCTCTCTCTTGTGTGCGCTTCCTCTCTCTCTCTCTCTCTCTCTTTCTCTCTCTCTCTTTCTCTTTCTCTCTCTTCTCCTCTGTTGCACTGCTGCAATAAAGATCTCTTGGTTGCTCTGAGTGTTGTGGTCACTTTCCTTTCAAAGGTGTAAAAGAAAGAATGAGAATTCTTGAGCAAAAAATACTAGTAAAATGATTTGATGTCAGTAATCTATAGGTCTTTAATTAAATAGCTGAATTAGAGTATTCAATAATTTCTAGATTATAAAATTTCAATAAAACCCATGGAATTAGTTCTCAAGTTATATTTAGCACAAGGTCTTAGAAACATAACTGTTCATATCACTTTGGTTGACAGTTTTATTAAGAAAATAGTAAATTTATATGTAATTGTATGAAAGAATAAAGAGAGCTTACATATACTTTACTCAGTCTCTCCTAAGGAACACTATGAAACTACAGTGGAATAACACCATCATGATAGTGAAATTACACAATCCACAAATCTAATTCAGACTGCCTGGATATTACATGAAGTCATTATGTGTGTATGCACAAGCACATATACCTCACATGTATATTCAGCTTTTTACAGATTTATCTCATGTATAAGCTTGTGCATGTAATCCCAGCAGTTTGGGATGCTGAGGCAAGAGGATTGTGAGTTCAATGCCAGCCTTAGCAACTTAGTAAGTGATTTGGCAACTCAGCAAGACTCTGTCTCTAATTAAAATATTTAAAAAGGGGTCTGCAGGTGTAGCTCAGAGGTTAACAATTCTACCACCACAAAATCCCTCATAGTCCCCTTTTATAACCATGTCCAATACTGATCTCCATCCCTGATTCCCAGTACTAACTTCTATCCCTGACGTTCATCTAAAATTTAATCTTTTCAAAATTCTATGTTAAGGGATTGGCTCTTTTCACTCAGTATAATACCCCAAAGATTCATCCAAGTTGTTGTTTTCAAATATGTGGTTCTCATTATTGCTGAATGGTAAGGTCTGTGCAAACTACAATTCATTTTTATTCATTTAGCTTTATTCACAATTTATTTCTTATACACAAAAATTTTATCAGCAAATAATGGAAGTTATTCTTTCTTTTCTATTATCATACCAATTTTCATTCTTATAGCCATTAGTCTGTATATTCAGAATGATAATAAATAGAAATACTAAAAGTGGGCATTTATTGCCTTACTCTCAACCTCAGAAGAATAATTTTCAGTAATTTACCATTAAATAGAATATCATATAGAGTTTTGATAAATATTGTTCATATTATCAGAAAGTTTCTTTTTGATCTAATATTTAAAGAATTTTTGTAATGATTTATGCTGAAATTTTAATGTTTTCTTCATTTATCAGTATAATCATAATTTTTTCTCCATTTTAAATTAATATGCTTGATTTTATGGACTAATTTTCTATCATTTTTTGCATTCACAGAATAAAGGTGATTTATTCATGATGTGAAACAGTATTGACATTTCTCTGGTTTGATTTATTTTATTTTATTTTTTAGGGTTTAGAATTATGAGGGATCTTGTAAAGTCTTCATGTATACAAGAAAGCCTGCAAGGACTTGTGTAAGAGTTGGAAAACTTTCCTTCTTTATTCTCTGAAAGACTATGAAAGACTGTTGTTATTTTTTCCTTGTATGCTTGGAAAAATTAACTTCCAATTGATTTGGAGAATTTTGGAATTTTATTCATTAGATTTTAGTAATAGCTTCAATTTTAAAAAGGGAATTAGCATCCAGGTGCAATTGTGTAAACCTATAACACCAGTACCTGGGGAAGCTAATGCAGGAGGATTATGAGTTGAAAACCAGCCTACCAACTCAGTGAGACCTGTATCTAAATAAAATACAAAAAAAAAGATCTGGGGATGTGGCTCAGTAATTAAGTACCACTGTGTTCAATCCCTAGTACCAAAGAAAGGGGGTTGGGGAGCAGGCATGAGTATTTAGTAGTATTTGGATTTCCTATTTATCTTTGTATATTGATATTAATTTCCACAGAAAGCTTTGCTACATATTGATTTGAAGCTCATTCTTTATTTTTGTGTATTTTTAAATTATTTTTATGTTACTAATTTATATTTTCATTTTCAAAAGGAATCATCATTGCTATCTATAAATCAATATAAATTTTAGGATTCACCATGTCTTCTCTTCTACATCCTCCCAAAATTTAAACACTGGGTTTTTTACTGCCACTGTTCTAACACTATATATCAATTCTTGGGATAATTTCTACAATATTTTACAAAATATTTATGTCTCCTTATTTTTTTTTCAATAATAATTTTAGTGAAAATCTTCTGTATATCTTTAACAGATTCCTTCCATGTTGTTAAACAAAAGATAGCAGGCCCTAACTGGAGTCACCTGTTTTAAATTTCCACATCATCAAACCAAAACCAAAGTTGTTTGCTTGTCAGATATGACATTCAAAGAAGTCAGGGGAGGGATGCTAGCCAAATCCTCAAATAAGCTAGTTTAAAAAAATAAACAATAAAACAACATAGAAGATCCAGAGCAGCTAATTAAATAGGGCTTAGTCAAACTGATTAGCATAATGGACAAGTCTTCTCTGCTTAAATCAATGCAAAGAAAATAACCTGGTGATAACGAATCCCTTTTTTACCCTGTGCTATTTCCTTGCTCCTGCTATAGATATCTTAAGAAAGGAGATTATTTTGCCATACCTGGAAGTTTTTCATTTTTTTGCCTGTTTTATAAATAACTAACAAAAGTACAGTAGGGTAGGCAAGGTGGCACATGCCTATAATCCCAGCATCTTGGGAGGCTGAGGCAGAAGGATCTCAACTTTAAAGCCAGCCTCGGCAATTTAGGAAAACCCTGTCTCAAAAAAAGGTGGGTGTCTGGGTGCTGGAGATGTGGCCCAGTGGTTCAGTGATATTCTGGGTTCAATTCCCAGTACCAAAACAAAAGTCAAATTAGTCTTCAAATCTCACTTTATTGAAAGTTTGTTCTTTAGCAATATATTTGATTATATATATATATATATATATATATATATATATATATATATATATATATATAATTGTGTATCATAATTAGACATAATTGCAGGCTTAACTATTACATATTCATACATGCAGATAACATAGTTTGTTTATTTTAATTTCACTCTAACTGCCCCATCCTTCCATTTCTCCTTCCCTCTGGTACCATTCTTAATGTTATCCTTGATGTCTCTTCTATATTGTTCCTCATATAAAGCACCCAAATTCTGTTCTATCAAATGCCTTTAGAAACTGAGAATCCAATCATTGTCNAATAATAATAATAATAATATATATATATATATATATATATATATATATATATATATATATATATATATATATATATATAGCAGGGGGTACTGGGGATTGAACTCAGGGACATTCAACTAATGAGCCACATCCCAATCCCTATTTATATTTTATTTAGAGATAGGGTCTCACTAAGTTACTGAGCATCTCACTTTTGCTGAGGCTGGCTTTGAACTCGCAATCCTCCTGCCTCAGCCTCTGGAGCTGCCAGGATTACAGGTGTGCATCACTGTGCCCGGCTGATAATATTGATATTATTGCATATGGAGGCATTTTAAAATTGTACTTTTATTATGTTTGTTGTTATTGTACAGATACCAGGATTAATTTTTTGATTTTTACTTTGTATAATCGTTTTACATTATAAAATATTCTATTAATTTAAAAAAAATCGTCTTGCATATAAATTCTTGTGTTGTATAATATTAGTAGATAACTTATTTTTTCTGCCATTTTATCTCAAAAGTTTCTCACTCAACTCCACAAGATCATGACTATATGTTTTTCTTTCAGATTATTATAGTTCATTGATTTGCTAATTTTTTGCAACTACATGAATCATTTCAATTCCAAACTTTTATAGCAGTTTGCTCTTTGCTCAACATTATTCCTCCAATTGATACTGCTGGTCATCAGTGACGAGTTCTGCTTCCTCACATGTTGAAGATTGAACATTAGAGAAGAACACAGAGGCAAACATATAAAGCAGGGTTTATTAAAAAAGGAGTAACACAGACTTCTCCCAGGAGGGAGAAGAGGGCCATTGCTGGTATCCTGGTATCCCAAGAAGCGAGGTGTTCTGCCTTTTTAATGTGTCCTAGGCTTCCTTTGTTCTCCTGTCCTCTTCCCCTTATCTTTCTCCTTCCTGAGTAGTGACTAGGCCCAGGAATGCTAGGTGGAATGGCCAAAAGGTGGGCTGAAGGGAGAAGGGCAGGATGGTGCAGCCCAGTACACATTAATTAACTACTGTATAGCTCCCTATAGGGAGGGGTGAATCCTGGGACAGGTTACCTTAGCCACAGGTTGGAGCAGGAGGAGGTTCTTGATAATGGTGGAGGAAGGACTTTACAGGAATTGACATTTCAGTTCCCCTGGAGACAGTCTCCAACTTGTTAGACTCACTCAAAACTGGCCTCCTTGATCCGACCTGACTCAATTTATATATTTTTACTGACTGCCTGTCACAATCAGTGTTACACATTCAAAGAATTTCTATATTCACTTTCACCTAAGTACCAAATTCTATAGTAACTATCAAGGATCACACTAATACTATACAACAAATGCAAAAAAAAAAAGTCAGTAATATAATAAGGATTCATTTAGAATTTTTACACCCAGGTTGTGAAATTGACTACATTAATTTCATATGCTCCAAATATCTCTTACTAGATCCAAGGACATTGACTACCTCAAATATCTGTATATCTGCTTATTTTGATCAATATCAGAAACTCCCCAAAAGGATAATAAATGAACAACATCTCTTATTCCTGGAGTTTAGAACTGACACACAGTCACTTCTCTTTAAATTCCACAGTCCAAAGCAAATCATGTGATCAAAAACAACAGCAGTTTGGGAAGGATACATTCCTCTAGTTCCACAGCTTCAGAATATATAAAATGCCTATGAGGAGAGTAGCTTCATGTTTGGTATTGGAAAAGTTTTCACATTCACTAAATCCTATAAAATCAACATAACATTGGCTATTGTCATTCTATATCAGTAGTGCCACTTTTCATGATCAACACACAGATTCTTAAACTTGCTCATACTGACAATTAACAGGGAAACCTCAGTTATACAGTGGCTGGTTTATGTTTCTCTCATCTCTGGAATATATGTTTTATAGCATGAATTGTTTCAGTTCATGAATGTCTTTGAGTAGGGTTTGTTTCTAAATCTATCTTTTTCTGTTTGTTTTTGTCAATAATTACACCCTCCTTTCTGGAAGTTGGTCTCCTCAAGTCATTTTCCAAATAAAATATTATTTTCAAAACCCTTTGTTTTAGTCAACTTTTCACTGCTGTGACCAAAAGACCTGACAAGAACAATATTAGTGAAGGAAAAGTTTGTTTGGGGGCTCACAGTTTCAGAGGTTCATACACAGTCAGCTCTGTTGCTCTGAACATTAAGTGAGACAGAACATTTTGGACAAAGTATGTGGCAAGGGAACCAGCAGAGGACTTGGATATCAGGAAGCAAAGAGAAATCTCCACTTATCAAGGGCTTTTAAAATACAGACCCCAAAGAAGACCCTAACCCATTTTTCTCCAGCTACACCTTACTTGCCTACATTTATAATCCAATTGATCCCTATTAGTGGATTAATATGGTGATTAGGGTAAGGCTCTCCTAATCCAATTATTTCACCTTTAAACTTTCTTGCATCACCTCACATATGAGCTTTGAGGGAGACCTCATATCTAAATCCTAACACCTTTTAAAATCTTTCTGATACATTTACTCTTTTGCCCCTTAGGTAGCATTACTATTTTGAAGTCAATATGTCATTCGTGCTCTTTTGGGGAGATAATTCTCCACAGCATTTCTGTGTATCTTGCTTAAGATTTTATGCCATAGTAATTTTATAAGGATGTTTCTGTAAAGAACAGCCTGAGAACACAGAGACAGAAACTCCTACCAGCATAGGGAAGATTTATTTATTGTCCAGCAATTAAAAATGTTTCCTTATGCAGCAAATGTTGAATGCTTTACTAGTTTCCTAAGATCAGGCTTTCATGATTGTGAAGGAAATCATCATATGTACAGCATCCAGGAGCATGCAAAGGTGGACGGCGGAAGTGAGCCTGAAGTTCAAGGTACATGTTATACCATGAGGAATAATCTTTTGTCTTGGGCTGGGGATGTGGCTCAAGCAGTAGCACACTCGCCTGGCATGCGTGCGGCCCGGGTTCGATCCTCAGCACCACATACAAAGATGTTGTGTCCGCCAAAATCTTTTGTCTCTCATCCTGAAATCTTGTATCTTCTACTAGTGTTCAGGTGACTGTGCTGTGATAATATGTTGGCTTGGGAGTAGAGTGAATTCTTCTAATCTTCACTGTTCTTAACATCTATTTACACTTTATTATAGAAATTTATATTATATATCTTACATTTTATTACATGGAGCAGTTTTTTAATCTTTTAAGGTTTTTCCCCTCATTACTATTGTGATTACATAAGACTGTGTCATTTGTTGGCTGCTTTATGGTTTCTCCCACCAATATATATGACAACTTATCAACACCTCCATTAGTAATCTTTTATATTGGTTCTAATATTTTGCTGTGCTCAGAGAACAACCTTATGCCTTTTGGGGGGGCATGGGAGATATTTTCTCTAGAAAAAATACCTAGAATAGTGTTTCTTCAACATAGTTCGATATCAATAAGTTTAAACCAAAAGATATTGGACAAATAGTTTGTTTATTGTACTTCACACATGTACTTAGTGTAATATGATCAACTTTATCCTCTAGTTCTTTCTCTTTTTCTTTCTTCCTTATTCCCCTTGATCCCTCTTCTGATTTTCCTTCTATTTTTGCAAGATCTTCCTTTTTTATTTTTTCTTTTTTGTCTAGTTTCCATAGATGAAAAAAAAATACAACCCTGACTTTTGGAGCCTAGCTTATTTACCTTAACATGATCAAATCAGCATACTGTAGTGATACATGTATACCAATATTGATTGTAGCACAATTCACAATAGCCAAGATGTAGTAACAAACTAGGTGCCCATCAACAGTTTAATAAAGAAAATGTGGTATATGTACACAATGAAGTTCTACTCAGTTGTAAAGAAAAATGAAATTATGTCATTGCTGGTAAATGAATAGAAGAGCAGAACTCCATATTGTACTTTTAAAATAATGAATAATTGACATTAAAAGTTAGAATTTTGATATAATTTTTTCCATAATGATACCAATTATACAACTTCAATCCTTTAAGTTTTTAATTGGAAAAAATGATGAATAAATAAAAATAATATTTTCCCAAATGTTACTATATACTGCATTTATTTAATTATATATATATATATATATATATATATATATATATATACACACATATATATATATTTTTTTTTTCCTATATTTACAATTGTGTTCATATGGTCTTCCTTCACCAATTCAGTCTCTTATGCCTTAACATCTTAATGTCTTATATTTTTCCATGGGTAAATATTTCTCCTTTTCTACTGTATTATCTTCATAAATTTATTATTCATGACTCTTTTTTTTAATCTGGATTGTGAGGATCATCTCCTGCAATGTTATCAAAGCTCTTTGAATACTAGTTAGAAACATTTCATATATGAATAAATGCATGTATATTAAATAAGCTTTAATTAATCAGATTTCTCTCCCATTCATGAACATAGTACAATGCTCCTTTATTATTTTTCAGTTATTTAAAATTAAGTCCTTTTAATGATTAAAAATATTCAAATTAGTAATTACTTTTTCTTGCTGGGAGATCATGGTAGGTATTGTTATGTTTTATATCTTAAGTAGAACATTGCATTTTTGTATTATAGTTAAAAACTTATATATATCATTCATGTCATCTTTATTATGGAAGAAAATACAGAAAGAGTTATAAAGGTTGAATGGAGCAGATAATAGGGAGTCACCATTTTTGTATGTCTATATTTGAATCATTAATCTTTTCTAATGAGCATGTGATATGTTGCATTTGGAAAAATAGTAACTATCAGTGAAAGAAAATAATAATTTTACCAGTTTTAAAATGGTTCCACTAAATTCTTATGAAGATTTTGTTGTTTGCACTAGGAAACATATAAATATTAATGTGAAGAGAATATTTTCAATTTCTTGTTTATTAGTAGTAATATTAGTATTACCCTTAATTATGCAAGTAGATTGTGCATTCAAAATTTTCTCTAAACTTTCTAATTTGTTCTAATACAAAAAAATTCTGGAATTTTATAAAGATAAATAAATCACAGGTTGATAGAAAATAAATTCTTTTTCTTTTATTTGTTTATGTAATCTTAGTGAATGTAGGAATCAAATACAATTTTTAAAGGACAATGGTAAATTTGAGCATCCTCCTCTCTTCAATGTCAAGTGGATTGTAACAAACCTATTACAGAAATAAGACATTTTGTAGGCTTAGTTCCATAAATAGACTTTATTTTTATAATTTAAGATTTAAAAAATCTTTTAATATGTTTCAATTTTGAATAAATTTTTAACTGAAAAAAAAATAGATTTCCTGCCATCCCTGTTCCCCTCAGCATTCTGAAGATACTGTCATTCATTTTCTAGAAACTATTATTGATGAAAAGTCCAGTGTGTCTCAATGCTTTCCCCTTTGTAGAAGTTTTTCTTTCTGATACCTTTTTAAGATTTGCTTTTTGTCTTTTATGTTCTGTCCTTTCATCACTTCTTTAAGATTCATTGTGTTTCCAAAATTGTCATGTCCTTCTTCAACTCTGCAACTGTTTCTGTTATAATCTAAATTGCTTATTGTTTTCCCCAACCTTTTCTCTTAAACAACTCACCAAATGTACAATGGTTCCTTATGTTTCCTATGTTTTAACTTCTCTTTCACTTTTCCAACACTTTAATTACATGTTCACCTCCTAAGTTTTCCCTTAGACTATTTTCCAAGTTTCAAACTGCCAGTGGTCAAACTCTGTTCTTTGATTTGTCATATTATTAATTTCAATGGTGATATTGATTTTTAGGTGCTTTATTTTTCTCTTATATATTTCCATTCATTTTATACTTATTGCCAGAATCCCAAACTCATTTTTATGTATTTATTGTACATTTGATCATTTTATATTATTTTTCAGGTCATTGTTTCCATAACAAAGATTCCCAAAGTTCATATGATATATAGGTTTCCACTTTTGTAGGATTTCTGCCCTTGTTTGTTTGTAATTTTTTATTGCAATAACATCTTTAATGATCTGTGGGAGTTTCATGTGCTTTGTTTATGAATGTGGTCTTGATGAAGAGGATTTTCAACTTTCTTGTTTCATGGATCTTGGGATTCTGTTATGAAACTACTCAAATTTTTATTTCCTGGCTTTATGTTTTCCCACTTATAAAATACTTGTAACTCATATCCAATGACCTAAAGTGTTCTTGACATGACATTTAAAATGTTCAAAGGTTTGGAATTTAGAAGAATAAAAGAATCAGAATAGCCAAAGCAATTCTAAACCAGAAAAGCAATGTTGGAGGTATCACAATATCTGACTTCAAATTATAGTACAGAGCTATAGTAACAAAAACTATAGAGTACTGGCATAAAAACTGACACATAGACCAGTGGTGCATAGAACAATAGAAGACACAGATTCAAACCCACACTGATAGAGTCATCTATCTGATGCTTGATAAAGGTGCCAAAAACGTATATTGGCAAAAAGACAACCTTTTTAACAATGATTCTGTGATACTAGTTATTCATATGTACAACAATGAAACTAGACCCTTATCTCTCACCCTGCACAAAAATCAATCCAAAATGGATCTAAGACCTTGGAACTAGAATGGAAACTATGCAACCCCTAGAAGAAAACATAGGGTCAACACTCCGGCTTATAGGCAAAGGCAAATTTCTCAATAGGATCCCTAAAGCTCAGGGAATAATACCAAGAGGGATGACAGCAAATTAAAAAGTTTCTGCATTGCAAAGGAAATAATGAGGAGTGTGAAGACAGAACCTACGAAACAAGAGAAAATCTTTGATGGCTACTCTCTGACATAGGATTAAAATCTAGAATATATAAAGAACTCAAAAAACTTTATACCAAAAAACCCAAATAAACTAATCAATAAATGGGTAAATGATTTAAACAGACACTTATCAAAAGAAGAAATACTGAATCCCTTTCTCTCGCTATGCACAAAAGTTAACTCAAAATGGATCAAGGAGCTTGATATCAAATCAGAGACTCTGCGTCTGATAGAAGAGAATGTTGGCTCCAGTTTACATATTGTGGGGTTGGGCTCCAAATTCCTTAATAGGACACCCATAGCACAAGAGTTAAAAACAAGAATCAACAAATGGGACTTACTCAAACTAAAAAGTTTGTTCTCAGAATGAGAAACAATAAGAGTGGTAAATAGGGAGCCTACATGCTGGGAACAAATTTTTACTCCTCACACTTCAGATAGAGCCCTAATATCCAGAGTATACAAAGAACTCAAAAAATTAAACAATAAGAAAACAAATAACCCAATCAACAAATGGGCCAAGGACCTGAACAGACACTTCTCAGAGGAGGACATACAATCAATCAACAAGTACATGAAAAAATGCTCACCTACTCTAGCAGCAGAGAAATGCAAATCAAAACCACCCTAAGATACCATCTCACTCCAGTAAGATTGGCAGCCATTATGAAGTCAAACAACAACAAGTGCTGGCAAGGATGTGGGGAAAAGGGTACACTTGTACATTGCTGGTGGGACTGCAAATTGGTGCAGCAAATTTGGAAAGCAGTATGGAGATTCCTGGGAAAGCTGGGAATGGAACCACCATTTGACCCAGCTATTCCCCTTCTCAGACTATTCCCCGAAGACCTTAAAAGAGCATACTATAGGGATACTGCTACATCGATGTTCATAGCAGCACAATTCACAATAGCTAGACTGTGGAACCAACCTAGATGCCCTTCAATAGATGAATGGATAAAAATAAATGTGGCATTTATACACAATGGAGTATTACTCAGCACTAAACAATGACAAAATCATGGCATTTGCAGGGCAATGGATGGCATTACAGCAGATTATGCTAAGTGAAGCTAGCCAATCCCTAAAAAACAAATGCCAAATGTCTTCTTTGATATAAGGAGAGCAACTAAGAACAGAGCAGGGAGGAAGAGCAGGAGAAAAAGATTAACATTAAACAGGAACAAGAAGTGGGAGGGAAAGGGAGAGAGAAGGGAAATTGCATGGAAATGGAAGGATACCCTCATTGTTATACAAAATTACATATAAGAGGATGTGAGGGGAAAGGGAAAAAAAAAACAAGGGAGAGAAATGAATTACAGTAGATGGGGTAGAGAGAGAAGATGGAAGGGGAGCGGAGGGGGGATAGTAGAGGATAGGAAAGGTAGCAGAATACAACAGTCACTAGTATGGCAATATGTAAAAACGTGGATGTGTAACCGATGTGATTCTGCAATCTATATAAGGGGTAAAAATGAGAGTTCATAACCCACTTGAATCAAATGTATGAAACATGATATGTCAAGAGCTTTGTAATGTTTTATACAACCAATAATAAAAAAAGAAGAAATACAAATGACCAACAAATATATGAAAAAAATGTTCAGGAAAATTAGCAAATAGAGAAATGTTAATCAAAATTACACTGAGATTTTGTCTCACACCAGTCAGAATGGCAGTTATCAAGAATATAAACAATAATAAATGCTGGAGATGATGTGGCAAAGAATCACTTTTTACACTGTTGGTGAGGTTATAAAGTAGTACCACCACTGTGGAAATCGGTATGGAGGTTTCTCAAAAGGCTAAGCAGGCAACCATCATCTGACCTAGCTATACCACTCCTTGGTCATCATACTACAGTGATGCTTTCATATCCATGTTTATAGCAGCACAATTCCCAATTGCCAAACTATGGAACTAGGTGTCCATGAATAGAAGAATGCATAAAGAAAATGGGATACATATACACAATAAAATTTTAGTCAGCCATGAACAAAAATGAAATTATGTCTTTTTCAGGAAAATGGATGGAACTTGAGAACATTATGTTAAACAAAATAAGTCAAACTCAGAATGTTAAGGTTCATACATTTTTCTCCCATATGCAGAAGCTAGAGAGGAAAGATGGGGATGGGTCTCATGAAAATCAAAGGGAAATCAATAGAGGCAGGGTCTTAGAGATGGGAAGTGGTGGGGGAGGGTGAGTCCTGGGGAGTGATAGAGAATTAATATGATGTCATATTGTATATTGGAAGCAAGAATGAATATGTTAACAACAAATCCCATCAGTATGTACAACTACAATACATCAATAAAAAATGTTAGAAAAAAATTCAAAGGTGTTTTACATCCTTTCTTTACAAGAAATTTTCAAACATTTGCTTTGCTTTGAGCTTTATTCACAATAGACAATTCCAAGCTTCTTTTCACTCACAGACTAACAATTATGTCTTCTATCCCAGTGTGCTTATCAGAACTGTAGTCCCAACAATTAGGACATGTGTCTGAGAACAGAGTACTCATGGACTGCCCCATACCAAATTATAATTAATTTTCTGCTTTTAATTTTTCATCATATGCTTGTTTGTTGATAAATACAATAAGTATAAATAAATATATATAAATACGCATTTTTAAAAAAAATCATTATGTGTGTGATTATATAAAATAAGGAGAGGAGGAATTCTGAATTAGTTTAGCTTTTGTACTGTTAGAATCCTCCCAAAGTCATTTTAGTACATAAATCTATTTCAGGTCTCTCATTTACTTGAACAAAGCTATTGAGCATATTAATGATTGAAATCTGAGTCTTCTAATAATAATCCACTAAAGTAAACGTCTTTGATAGCAGAAACCAAAGCTCACTCAAATTTTCACCCCAATTATATTTTAAACATGTGTATGGCTAAACAGAATTTATTGAATTAATTTTATGAAAACAATAAGTTCAGATTTCTGTTCTGAAATATAATGTTCTATAGGAAATGAAGAAATATCTTAACAGTTTTAAATTAAAAAAAATCTCTAAATGTCTATCATAAGTTCCCACTTAATAAAAGACCTGAGATAATTTAAAATAAAAGCATACTATAAGAGATTGTTTGCAAATGTTGAATACTTTTCTTCACTCTAGGTAATTGAGTAAAATATTTAAGATATTTAAGTTGGCAATGCCTCAAGTAAAACAATGATTTTAAGAAAACCAATTAAATTGTTCTGGCTACTAGAAAAGTATGCTTCCCACAGGATAAAGACAAATTCTAACTGAACAATCTAAGGCAATAAATTTTTCTTTTTTAAGAAAACATTCCATTCTTTCAAAGTGATAGAAACTATTGGGTTTATATTTTTCAGGGGAGATTGAGGGAAAGTTTGAAAATTGAAACACTTTTCATTGTATTTCTTGTACATCCTATCAGGTAAACTCTCCTTGCTTGAATAGCAATCAAGTAATAATTTACAGGATTTCAGAAGATTTCCTTAGGGTGGGCAGTGATAAAAAAAGAGGAATCGGTTCTCATTTCGAAAGAGTTTGACCTTTTTTTAAGTCTAAAAAAAGGGGGGAGTTAAAAACTCTCTGGCAGATTTCACAGGCCTCAATTAAGAAGAGCTGTAATTATTATTACAGAACAAAGTGGAGTCAATTAGGGTCCTGGAGATTGTACTCCACTATCCTTAGCAACCCTTTTAGCTTATAAGTCCTGAGTTGAGACTCTCTACAACAGTCTGGCCATTTGATTTATTTTGCAATGACAAATTGTAGCTGTCTCTTAGAGAGTGAGATTGCATTGTAATATGCTAAAGCTGATGATGACTAGAAGAAAAGTGGAAAGGAAAACGTGCTTCCTATCTCTTACTGTCGTGCACTGTCTTCATAAATTTGCTGATTAAAATAGATTAATAAAAGAAAAATAAAATCATAATCATAAAAACAGCTCCATTACCTGTACTGGATATCAAGCCTTTTAAGAAAAAATATGGCTTGCAAGTATTTATACAATTTATACTGCATAGTGCCTCATAGTCTGAGCACACCCATTTTTAAAAAAGAATAAACATTGCAAGGGAGAAGCCATGATTTATATATTCTAATGAGCAGTATTAATTTTTAGCACTGGTTAAGTTGTGATCTTAAAATATTGTGGTTGTTTTTATAGCCTCCCTATGAAATTCAGTCTAACTTTTCTATCCTTCTCAACTGGCATATTTTAGGAGGTTATGATCAACGATTTATTTCATGTTTTAATGTTTAACCTAGTGGAAAAATATTGCTAATTTTTACTACCACTGGTAGCTAGTTAGAAACAGCTGTCTTTATTCAAAGAACGGCTCTATATTAAAGTACTGGCTTTCAGCTTTAGCATCACCTGGAGGGCTTGTTAAACCAGATTTCTGGGCTCTGGCCCCAGAGTTTGTGATTCATTCAATAGATATGGGTGGAAGCAAGATAATTTGCATTTTTAATAAATTCCCTAGTGATGTTCTTGCTATTGGTCTTGGGATCTGAAATTTAGGAATACTGCTGTAAGAATAAAGTTTTTCATACTTACATCTGAAAAATCACTTTGGGGGGCTACGTATGAAATGTGTAAACCTCTGGATATGCTGTCTAGACATTAAAATTCTATAGAATCCAGAATAGTTAGACCTATAGTGTAAGTAAGTTCCCTCAAATGATGAGGGGTATGTGTGTATTCATTTAGTCATTTATTTAGCAAATTTGCTTTCAGTTTCAGCCATGTGTCAAAGAGCCTTCCAGGCCATAGAGATAGTAGGATGAACACAAGGTAAATATGATTCCGTATGTTTTAGCATAATAGAAGGAACAGGCAAGGAGAAAATATAAAATAAAAAAATAATAATTAAGAGAACATTAAATCATTGAGGAAAAGTATATAATTAATGAGATAATCCTGTCACCAAGAGTACCTGTGGATGTTCTTCTAGGTATGCTGTCTTTGCTGAAAATTTGATATCTAAGCATAAGCCCAAATTATGAAAAAATAAAAGGACCTATCAAATGAGTAGGAAATTACAGGCAAAGAAATGTCATATGAATAAGGTCAGAGTTGTTTGTGATTTATGTTATTGAAAAAAGCACTTTGATTTTAAGCTGGGATACTATAGAAATCTCCTACACTTTATTTGCACAAAAGCATCTTTAATTGGTTGTTTATTGAAAGCATGTGTTAAGCATCTACCTATTCTACACATTTAGATAATTGAGTAGATATAAATAAGTGAAATTTAAGAGTAAACATACAGAAGAATAAATATTGGTATTTTCAGAATACAGATGTCTTAAGACCATTATACGTAACTCCTTAAATGGTTTCATAATCTCTTTGTTTCCAATCTTACTTGCAAAATTTATCTTTGGACAGAAAGTCAATGCCTTCAGGAAATTTGATTAGACTTTCTTATGCTGAATTATGTATAACAAAGCTCAAAAAAGTCTAATATGTAAAAGTATTACTTTATTTATTAGTAGGCTGTGTAAAAATACTAGCCTAACTAGGAAAAGTCTTCCCTATAAACAATATGCATCATATTTAAAATTAGTAAATAGACAGTGAAACATAGAGATTCAGTACAAATGGGTGAATGGTGAAATTTATTCAAGTGCTTATAGCAGTACAAGAAAATAAGGTGTTATATCTTTTATCCACGATCAACATATATCTTTCAAACACAGCAGGTACTTGACACACCCTGATAAGGCAGCTTCTCCCCTGGATATTATACAAATATTTATTGACAGTATTTTTACCTGTGCCTTAACTTTTATCAATGTTTTAATAGCCTACATAAATCATCCACCAGATATATATCATGGGAGAAGATAAAGAACTGAAATAAACACAAAATAAGAAAGCAGTTGGTAATATTGAAGGTATAAATAGGTCAGTGTGAGCTTTGATAGTCTATGTGTAGAAAGTCAAAAAGAGATGGAGGAAAGGAAGTAAATTGCCTCATTACAGAATAGGCAACGTGGAAAAAAAACAAGCTTTTCAATAAAAGTAAGTAGTAGAAATATCAGTAGAGTAGAGGGAAGGAAATAGGGGGAGGGAGGAGAGGAGAGAAAGGAGAAAAACTGGGAACTGAATTAGAGGAAATTATATTCCATGATTTTATACTTATGTCAAAATAAATCCTACTGTTATGTATAAATGAAAAGGATGAATGAAAAACTTAAAAAATAAAAAAAATAATTAAAAACATTTGAAGCTGTTAAGCAAAATCTCTAACTTATAACAAAAAAAGAAAATTTCTGCCCTATTCTCATACTCCTTCCCCTTTTTTCTTGAATATCCCCTCTCTATATGTATGCACATGTACAAGGGAGAGCTCTTAAGAGTAATATTAAACTTACTACCATGATCCTAGATAAAATGCACATTCAAAGAGTTTAGCTTTGATGGAATGAGTAAACTAAAGTTCAGTAATTGTGTTTTTAAGAATATTTAATATTTTCATTATTTTACATTTATAACATAGTAGATGTTACTCCTTAAATAAAGCAGTTCCTTCAAACGATATCTGTTGTCAACACAAGTCTATTAATGCATGTGCATTTAAATAATGTCTAAGTTCTTCCCTGATTTCTCTTTCCTCTCTCTAGTCCATTAGCCAATGTTACCTTTGAAATAATTGAAAATATAAATAGTCCACTAAATGCACTGTTTTCTCTCTAACCATTATCCTTTCTAGACATGACAAAATAATCCATTTTAGCATAAATAACATCAATGACATAATTTCCACTCAATTTATAAATAGTCATTCAACAAATTAAATGTGTTTAGTGTATGGAAAAGTAAGTGTTAAAATACTTAAACTCAGATTTCAAATTTAAATTTACACAATTTCCTTGGAGATCTGTTTGGCAGTGCCTTTTAAAATTAAGATAATTGTTCTGATGATCCAGCAATTCTCAGTATTTCCTCAAGAGAAACACTCATAAATATGTTCAAGGGCAAATGCAGAGAGACATGCTTGTAATAGTAAGATGTTACAAACCCTAGATATCTGGAAGCTATCCTTCTACATACTGTGATATTATGTAGGAGTTAAAATAGTTGTATTTCTGCATGTGCTGATGGAAAATGTTCAAGGAAAACTGTTGAGTGAAAGAAAAGTAAGCTGCAGATGAGCTCAAAGAGAAACATATAGTATATGTAAAATCACAAAGTTAAAACTAGGTGTTTCTAGAAAAGCATACATGTACATAGAGTCTGAAAAACATATACAAAATAATAAAAATGTCGGAAAACAATATTGGGAATAACAATAATGTTTTTATTTTAAAAATATTCATTTCTTTATAATTAAAAATGAATTAATGTGTAAAACACTAGCTGAACAATAGGATTGGACAAATTCTTTTCCCCATAAGAGAAGAAATAAAATGAAAAAATAATTAAAGTTCAACTATATTAGTAACTAAAGAAATTAATGTTAAAACATCCACAAGGTGTTCATTTATAAATAGTACAAATGCAAGGGGAAACAAATGTAATCTTTTCTTAGCTAGGTCAGGCAAGGATAACATAGGACATGTCAGAGCCAGAATTTGCACCCGGATCTTAAAACAGTCTACTAAACTCATTAGAAGAAGCAGTCATCAGATATCTTGCTCCCTAACACATATTCCAAGGGGTGCTTATCTATGAAATGAGTCTCAAAAGCAGATCTACATTGTTTAATACCCTTTCTCTGGCTTCCTTCCTGTGGCTATGATTTGCTCTCCTATTTCTCTCCATATAATTTTGTACATTAGCTTGATAGGAAACCATTTTCACCAGGCATGGTGGTGCACCACTATAATCTCAGTGGCTGGGGCGGCTGAGGCAGGAGGATTGCAAGTTCAGAAAAAAAGCCTCAGCAACTTAGCAATGTCTCTAAATTAAAAATTTTGAAAAGGGGAGGTTGGGGATGTGGCTTAGGGATTGAGTCCCCTTTGGTTCAATCCCTGGTACAAAACAAAACAAAAAAACATTTTCTACTTCTTATTTCTAACTCTCATGGTTTCAACTATGTCCCTCTCATCATGTGTGCCACCTCCTGTGTCATTTGGTAAAATATTGTTTGACATGATTGTAGGGCCCCATAAACCTGGGCATACCCTACCAAGAATCCCTGTATGTAGGAGGCAAAAAAAAATTAACTCCTCTATTCTCATCCCCTCTTTCTTGGAAACTATTTGTAATTAAAGCATGAAAGAATAACATATAGAGACAATATTACTGATAAATATGATCAGAAAAATATGTAAATCTGTAACTCAAGCTGCTTGCTGATATGTCACATCACAGTTAGATTTATGAAACCCCTCCCATATAAGACAGTTTATCACATCAAACTCCTTATGTGGTATGAGTGAAAGATGTTAATGAAACTTCCTGTGAACAAGTTGGCCACCAGAAAGATAAATACCAATTAGCTTAGCAAACTCAGTTCCTTCCCTCAAATTTCCAATCTGATAAGATATTGCTCCCCTATTAAGGAACGTAATGGAAAAGAGAATCTAAAAGAGATAGCATAGGGGTTCTCAAATTTTAGCAAACATCAAAATTGACTTGAGAGCTTGTTAAAACTAAAATTGCTGGCCCACAACACATAAGTTTCTGATTCAGTAGGTCAGGGTGAAGCCTGATAGTAGCATCACAGGGGATGCTACTATTTTTGGTCTGATGTTCAAAGCTGAGGAACCACAGATCTGAGAGTGCATTAAGATCACTTTCGAAATCTTTTAAAAAATACTGATACTATAAAGTCCCTTACAAACCTTTCAAATTTGTCTCTAGAGTATGTCTCTGGCATCATAATATACATTATTTTTTCAGTGATTCTATCATTGCCTTTGGCGGTAGTTGTATCACACAGATGTTCATGGAAGTGTCAGTTTTCTCTGAATGTTCTATTAATTGTTAAACTCACATAATCTAGTTACTGAAGGTATACGTATCTCAAGACTCAAAAGGGAAATGACAAATTTGTACTCATAGATTTGATATAAGTAGAAAGATACACCTATTTTTGGAGATTGCAATGTACTAATAACATTTTTTTTAAATTTATACTATTTTTTTCAATTTTATATAGAATGCCAATTTACCTTTATAACAATGTGTTACTAATCCTTTTTTCTTTAAGATTAAAAATCTTGGCCAAAATCCTAAATAGCACTACATTTTATATAAAATGCATATGAACAATTTTAGGCTGGGATGATTACTTTCATTCTGAAGTTTTTTGTTTTTTTTAATGAAGTACATGTACATGTTTTACACACACAGGCTAATAATGGTAATACTAAAGCAAACTCCTGGACACCAATTTGGGAAACTGACCTTGCTTTTAAAGCCTGTAAAGTGATATTCAGTGAATGAATGACCACAAGGTAATCAATGACCTAAATTGTGTGTTTATCATTCCTTTGGTATTTTCTTAGTGTTCTTACAATGCAACATTGTTTTCTAAACTGAATGAACACATGGACACTACTAACAGCCATGCATAATTGTCCTCTTTGACATCTTAGCTAAACTTTGGTATTGTTCTAGGAGATGTAAATCATTGAAGGATATGATTCTTAGGGTATTATAATTTTAAAGAGTAATGTAACTCTGAAATAAGTTAAATTAATTAAAAAGAAAACTACTAAATATAAATCAAGGTATGGTTTATTTCAAGGGGCTCCAGAGTGTGCTGACTTTATATGGTGTAGCACAAATATCATCCATAATCTCATTCCAGGGTAGAAATAGAAGTGTATCATTTACTTTGTAATAAAATTGCAAAATCCTGATTACCCATAATTTATTTAAAAGTTATACTAGCCTGAAACTGATTGCAAGAAGATGTAAAGAAGCTAAAGTCCATTAAACACCAGCTGCTTGCTACAATTGGTTGCTATTCCCTCTCTCATTAATCATCATCAACATAAACTTGAGTGTTTGAGGGCATATTACGATGTTATATAACACTTAGAATAAAATCCAAATCTATATTATGGTTTATGCAACTCTATCATAGCATTCTATATACTTCATCCCTATTATCTTTTCATGTTTTTGCCTCTTCTTAGAGAGCACATGATCCCTTTGTATAGAGACACCTGCCCTTTGAAGCAGAAATGAGTGAGTGAGAGGATAATGATGACATTTCATTGAAATTGCATGTTATATTTGTAATGCTTTGGACTTCACCCTGGGGATATGCCTGCTCCATGTTTCTCTCATCAATGTCAAAGCAGGATCCATGATGGCTTATTTTGGCACATCTCACATTGAAATATTCCATAGCAGTTTCTTGCATGTTTAATGCACTTCTTTGTTTCTCTTGGCTTCCTTTTGTTTATTAAAGAATTGATTTTCCCATAGTCTGAGTTTTATGTAGAGCACCATATGCACATATTACATTTTCTACTTCCTTGCCCTTTAGTAGTGGTACATAAAATTTTGTGGTTTATTCAGTTTTACCAAATTTGTATCAATGTACTCATTTTATGTTGTTAAATTTGAAAATAATAGTTATTGTCTTTTTGTATGTTCCTATTTAGTTTAGTTCATTTCAAGATGCTTATTTCAACAGTAGTTTTTCTTGATTGTATAATATTAAATGATAACACCCACATTTGATATTCATTATTTCTTATTAAGCACTATACCTGAACATAAAGTTTCATAGATATAATTCTATTTATTACTCACAACTATACTGTAAGCAAGAATTAGTTTTCCTAATTAACATAGGAGGAAATTAACCTGAGAGAGTTAAGAAATCTGTTTAAGGTTTTAGTGCCAATAAGTAATAATCTCAGTGGATCTGTTGATTCTAAAGCAAATTACTAGCTTTTATTTCTCTTAACATTCTCACTAAATTTTAATATTTTTAGAACAGGCCTATGCCCACAAAATTTCATTGATAATATTTTACTTACAGTTTTTGCTTCTCTCTAATGGAATCTAGAACACTTCTTTCTCTTTTTCTTGCTGGTATATATCAGCCTGGAAACTGGGTTTTCATTTTCATTACTTTAAAAATATTCAGTGGCTTAAATCACAAGACATGGTGAGAACTCATGTGTATTTCTCTGGAATAAAAGGAAGTCAGCTAGATTCAAAACAGAGGGAGCCACATGTTGTCCCAAGCAAATCAAGGATCAGAGGAAGCCAGATTTATACATTCCACATTTCTTTCCTATAGATGCAATTTATGGTAGGCATTTGCACATCAGAGATGGTGAGCAGTATTTCTTTTAAAGACCATTTGTATAATAAGTGGCACAGTGCTACTTTGAAAATAATTGTGAGATATTGTCTACAATTGAGACACATAATTGATCAGTGACACCTGTTCTGTATGCTTATTGATGATGAGATATGAGTGGCAGTGTGATCCATACACCTTTTCCCTTTGTTGACACTGCTTTCTATTCTTTTCTGTAAAAATTTTTAGCTGTGGTCAAAACTCTGTGCTCAGTCTTGTGGATTCTCACAGCAAATCAGTGCACCTGGGAGTATTCTTAGTGATTCACAGCATAGGAAAGAATTAGTAAACGTAGTCTGGGGCTAAGACACAGTGGCCATGAAGTTAGGGCAGGTATCTAAACCAATCTCAGAGAAATGCAGAGAGAAAGGTAGTACCATGGTCTGTCATAATAAACAATACAGACAGGAATTAGAGATAGATTGTTTACTATCCAATTCTATTATAAGTGTTGGGGACAATAACAATCAGTTGGTTATTAAATTTACTCAGATCCAAACTGACTTGGATCAAATATTGTTCATGCTAGAGGCTGATGGGCCTTTATGTCTCAACCTCAATAAATACTTTTAAGTATCATCAATACAACAAGTAAGTATCCTCTTCTTTGACTATAGGTGAGAGGTACTGAAAGATGAGAGATACAGAATAGAACAACTCTGGGCTTGTCTGATGTGTTTGATTCATGATTCTTTATTTTTTAATATTTTCTTAAAGCTTTCAGACTTTGAGCCGAAATGATTTTTAAAATAAAGTGAGTAGACATAAGTGAAAGAGATTTTTAGGAAGTCTTTGTGATATTCTTTTGTGATATTCAAGGGGCTGCCCAAAATGAATGTGTCATTCACTCTTGACATGGTGGGCCACCAATATTAAGTGTGAATTTTGGCACTTTATACATAAAAGTTGCTACCATTTTAGTGATAGTGTTTCAGTCCAGCTTTAGTGTCCTCTATTATATTATATTGAGATAAAATGCCTTTTAAGTTTAGCCTACAAAATCAATCTTTTTTCCCCCTATAATGAAGAAGCATGCAGATGTTAGGAAGCATTTGCTTGCAGGGTTCAGAGGTGGGAACACTTTCAGAATAACTTTGATTCTGTCCTGTAACTTCACACAGTGTCTATAGTGGGTGTTATATACTTAATTATACAACTTAAAAATTACTGAGGAAGGGAGGCTTCCCTCTAACTTTGAACTTACAGGGAGTTTTCATCTTTGGGCAGAGGACATTGAATAATCTAGTACAATGGATCTTCATATAAACTTTTATAGCAAACACACACACACACACACACAACTTCTCACATTAAACTCAGGTGAAATATAATGATCTACTAAACATTATACTTTTATAAGGTTTTGCTCTATGTGGGGGAATGAACCTTAAAGAGAATGAGGAACAAATGCCGTTTTCTCAAGACTCTTCATGTAACAAAATGTTTAAACCATATGTTACGTTTTTATTGCACTCGAGATGGCTCAGCCTTTAGTATTCTCAAGCATTCAGCAGACTTTAAGATAACCACATGGTCTGACAGGTAACCCAGGTTTTTCCACACTTGGAAAATTATACTTAAAATACAGCAATATTATCCAAAAATGTTATTTTCAAGGCTTATACCAGTACATACTTACCTGCATTTAGTTCTCACTGACATTTATTTGCTTAGGAAATAAATCCCCATCAAGCATAAAGTAAGAAACGTAATTGTCCTTTGGTGGCTCTGTTTCCTTACTACATTGTCCATTTTAACCTTATGCTTAATACAATATGAACTTTACATTTTGTCTTCAGATCTGATCTCTTTCTAGATTGCTTAAAAGATCAGTGCATAAAAATAGAGATTATCTGGTGCAGATATCATGGATTGGCCCACTTAGTACCCATTCTCTATTCTTTGTCCATTGCCTGGTTGAGCAAAAATGCAAAAGTCATAAATTTTTCTGGCTCCCTTGAATCTAGGGTCGCTAATGAGAGGTAATAGACTCTGAAATCTAGAGAAATTCTATTCTACTATAATCTATTCTTCAAATCAGTTGTAATCAAAGAATCACAAATTGATCACTTCCTTCTCAGACTAATGGAAAGTTGATCTCTCTCTATCTCATGCTATGAAAGAACTATAAAATCTGAGAAAAATGAACATGCTTTTTACTCTTCCTTCAAGAATTATTAAGTCTACTAAAGGAGATAAGGCAAATAACAAGTAACCATGATAAAATGATGAAACTTACAGTTAATTTACAGATAAAATGAAAGAATTAAGAAATTCTATGGTAATTCAAAGTTGAGATAAAATGCCTTTTAAGTTTAGCCTACAAAATCAATCTTTTTCCCCCTAAATATCTATCTTTTGGTGGTCTTTGATATTTGTTCTCTAGGAGTCAGGAATTCAGCATGAGATACCAATGTGGTATAACTTTTCTTACCAAAGAGAAATTTTATAGAGTTTTACATTAAATACCTTCTTCAGGTTAGAATCAAGATTTAACATTCTCTTTTGGGAAGTTTAGTTACTACTTGTGATAGTTAAATTTACTAGACTGGGTTAAAATGGCATGCCCAGATAGCTAATAAAACATTATTTCTAGATGTGTCTAAAAGATATTTCTGAATGAGGTTAGTATATGAACCAGTTAATTGAACAAAGAAGATCACCTTTACTAATAAGGTAAGCATGATCCAATCCATCAAGGGTCTCAATGAGCTGAGACATCCATCTTTGTCTTCTCCTGCCCTCAGCCATTCACACTGCTTTTCCTTGGGTGCTCAAATTCATACCATTACTTACATCATTGTCTCTCTTGGTTCTTAGTCCTTTGGGTTTGGTTTGAAGTAATGCCTTCAACATTCTTGGGCCACTTGCCTGCATAGAGTAGATCTTGGAATCTCTCAGTCTCCACAATTGCATAAGTCAATCTCTCCTAATAATAATCTCTTTCTCTCATCTATCTATTTATCATTTATTTTATTGTTACTATTAATCTTGAGAACCCTAATACTACTATTTACTATCTCTAAGTTCCTTTTTAAAAGTAACACACTAAATGGCTAATGTTGAAGAATCCATGAATTAGCCAAGGAATCTATGAAAGGCAGAAGGAATGGGTGGAGGAGGAAAGAAAATATTTTTTATAAAATACATTTGAGGACAAATAAATTGGATATAAATATCAAACTACCACGTAGCCATGAACTATTAGTCAAGGGGTCCAGCAAACAACATACAACTTACAAAGAAAGCATGACAGAGCTCTCTCAAAACTTAGCAGCATCAAACTAACAGCAAATATTCAGTACATTCAGAATAGTGTTACTGAGTAAGGAAAGAGAACAGAGAGAACAAGAGAGAGATTGATATAACAGTTTTCTCAGTCACATCAATATCAATGAAAACTTCTTTCTATTGTGTCATCTTTAAAGTAGAAATATGAAATTTTAAATGTTTCTATTTAAATCTACTTTTCACTGCATAGTTTTTAAAAATAGTCTGTCCACTAATTCATTGGTTAATTTATTAGACATTTTCGTGCATCTTACCAGAATCTACACAATATAGATGAAATGTTTAAGAATGATACAAAGCTTTATCAAAAATGCTAATTGTTAACAGGTAGGAAAGAAATGAAAATGAAGTGCAATAAGAATACTGGTGAATGCATAAAGTGGAGAGGTGGCATATAGAAGAAAAGAAAAACTGCCAGAAGTACGGAGAGAAGAAGGTAGAACATATGTTGTAGAAGATTTCTTAGACATCTTGAATGATGTTTTAGATTTACTAAAATAGATTTGGAAAGGAAAGCTAGAAGAAAATTATATTTGCAAAGTAATAGCATCATGAGAGAATATGTGGACCCAATATAATGTAGGCAAAAAATCTGAAATTTAATAAAAGTGTATTTGCTCTTGCAGATTCAAACTATTTGATTATAACTTGATAGGATGGTCTTATTTTCAATCTGTTAGTGATTTTAGAGGGTATCCTACATTGGGAAATTTGACATATGCAAATTCATAACTTTTATATTGTGAGTCCTTGCCAATCTATTAATTGCTTTTTCAGATAGTTATTATTTATAGTGGGGATTATACATAGTATAATGTATAATGTAATAGTAATTTACATATATCCACAGTACATATATATGATCCATTCATATGACTGAAGAATAGTCAAAAGGAAAACAGTTAAATTACAGTAGGTTTGTTTTTTCTAGGAGAACAATTTTCACTCATGGCTCAATTTCCTTTACAAATTATGGAATATATCAGTGAACAAACTAGTTTTTATTTTCTTTTGACATTAGACATACAAACTTCTAAATAATGATCCTAAATTTCTGCAAATTTTTAGCTGAATATCAGCTTAGAAAGCAATAGTACGGGGAAAACAAAAGAATGGACACAACTTCAGACAATTAATAGTGGAATTTTTCTGTGCTTCAATTCTAATTTGGAATTAATGTGATTTTTTCTTTCATTGGTCACATATACTAAATTCAGATCTTTGTGAAACATATCACAAGGGCAGATGATTTTCCTTTTGTGTAGCAGCCTATGCATCAGACTTAATGTTCTATATGTGGTGGTATTTTCTTTAATGATGTGGTTTGTGAAAAGCCACTTTCCCTAGGTGTTAATGTGAATGGTATTAGGATTTGCTCATGACATGTGAGAATTTTAACAACCCAGATAATGTGACTTTCTCTGCAATGAAATTTCAAAATCTATCTTTTTTGAAGGCTTTTAGATTGGGTTGTATGCCAGTCCTTGTTCAAATCCACAAATGTGACCAAATAATAAGTTTTCCTACTCTGTGTTAAACTTTAACCCCTTAAATACTTTTCTTTGTGATTTTTTTGTGAGTGTTTTTCAATAGTTATGCACATTGATCCTTCCTACTTAAAAAGATTCATCACATATATTTTGTTTATTTCTTTTTAATTTCTATTAAATAAATAGCTAATATGAAGTATTTAGTTTATATTAACAAAACAATTGTGTAAGAATATATTGTATATCTTGATTTCTATCCTGATGCTTTATAAATATAGGTATATGTATACATCATAGAGGATACTTATAAAAATAGGTATATTCTCTAAATGAATCCATGACTTGAACATATCTTTTTATATTCCTAAAGAAATATTCCTTTTAGTTGTTGTTTTGTCTATGTGTGATTCTATGACACACAGACAAAACATTCTATGACACAATTTTCTTATTAACTAAAATTCTCTTCAAGTTAACCTTGATCATGGCCCAAGTCAATTAAGTTCAGAATTACAATAAAACTCTAAATATAATAGTAGTAAGCTCTCCTATTTCAAATGATTTTAAAGAATTGATTTAAATTTTGGTAGATGAATTTTTGTATTCAGTAATCTAAAAAATGTCATCTGAATAATGTATAACATAAAATATGTTTAAATATGATTATGAATTATATTTAGTAATCTATTTTATTTTGTTATATTTTATTATTAACTTCTAAAATTATACATAAAAGTGGGTTAAATTGTGATGATGTATAATTAAATCATTTTCAATATATCTGTCTCCTCACCCACTTATCATTTCTTTGTGGTAATAGTTTCAAAATACTTTAACCTTTTGAGTTATACAGTACATTATTATCTTTTCTCACCCTCCTGTGCAATAGCACAGCAGAATTTCTTGCCCCTATCTAATTGCAACTTAGTGTCCAGTGATCAACCTTTTCCCCTTCATCTCCTGCCCATTCTTCCCAACCTCTGGTAAATACCAATCTACTCTCAACATCTTTGAGGTTAAACTTTTTTGATTCCACATGTGAGATCACGCAGCACAAGTCTTTCTGTGCCTGGCTTATTTCACCTAAAATATTGATCTTTAGTTATAATACAATAATACAACTCTCTTCATTTTTATGGCTGAATTGTATCCTGTTGTGTATGTACCACCTTTTATTTATCAATTCACCAGGTGATGAACACTTAGGTTATTCCCACTTATTGGCTATTATGGATAGTGCTTCAATGAACATGGGAGTGCAGAGATCTCATTTCCATTGGATATATAACCAATAGTGCAATTTCCAGAATTATTATTTTTCTACCATCTCAATAATCATCTACATTTTTTTAACTTGTATCCAAATTAAAAAAAAAAAGATGTTTTACAGACGATTGCAGAATTAACTAGAAATTCTACCTCTCAACTATTACCAAACACTTCAGATTAGATATATGGATTACTGCATTTACATTCTGTTATTAACAATAAAAAACTACCTTTAATTTTATGAAAAATGAGAAGTATTTATTCAATTGGTGAATAAATGCAGCTATCTCATGTTTCAAATATTCTAAATCCATGCATTCTATTTAACTTACAATCCAGAGTGTTTAATATTTTAATTTTTGTAATGCATTTCTACTGATGCCACTTTTTATGCATAGTTATTCTGGTATTGACCTTCTGTTGCTTAACTGAAAAGGGCATAGTTCCTATGGAAGTGAAATTCTACTAGGAAAACCAGTACATTTTAGAACTTATAAATGATATTTACATTTAAATTATCAAATGGTGTCTTCAACTGTTTCTCCAAATAGACTTAAGAAGACTTTTTGCCCTTAAAGTATCAAAAGTCATTATGTAAGTCATCAATTTAATTGAAGATATATCTCGATCAATTTTTCCCAAAGAGAATATAAAAGAAAGTATGGATTATTAACGCAAATGTAATTTTTATTCCCCAAATATATTTAGGTTATTCTGAAACAGTTTCCTTTTACTAGTTTGTTCTGAAAGAAGCTATGACAATGTCTAAATAGAAGCAAAAATAATAAATAGAAATTAAGAATAGCCATCTGAAGCACAGTTTGTATCATATAAATAAGTTTTGGAAATTATAATTTGG
This sequence comes from Marmota marmota marmota, assembly GCF_001458135.2. NCBI lineage: Eukaryota > Metazoa > Chordata > Mammalia > Rodentia > Sciuridae > Marmota > Marmota marmota. Next base: position 63,541,111 of record NW_026000026.1, on the reverse strand, counting down.
AGGCAAATTGCCTAGACAAGCTAATTGTATATGATTTTTATCAAATGTAACAATTATGTAATGGAGAATATTTATTGCTCTTTGAAAGTTATAAAATTTCATAGTGTTTACATAATCAAACTGTCACTGATCTTAATTTTCTCCTTTAAAATATTATCTTGTATTCTGAAAATGCTTCATTTAAAATATTTTAAAAAATCTGAGCTCGGGCTGGGGATGTGGCTCAAGTGGTAGCGCGCTCGCCTGGCATGCGTGCGGCCCGGGTTCGATCCTCAGCACCACATACAAACAATGATGTTGTGTCCGCCAAAAACTAAAAAATAAATATTAAAATTCTCTCTCTCTCTCTCTCTCTCTCTCTCTAAAAAAAAAAAAAAATCTGAGCTCAATGTTTAATATACTTATGGATAAAAACAATTTACCTTTAAATTAAAGTAATTTCTTATATTTGTAAATTCCTAGATAGTATACAATTTAATTTAAAAAATGTTTGATCAATAGTAATTATATCTAATGTAATGTTGAATACATTAGAATGCTGATGATTGTAGAGAAAGAGGTCTCAGAAATATCTGCAGCTTAATGTGAATGAAACCCAGTAACATTAAGTATTTGAACATTTCCGAATCATTTCTAAAGAAAATACTGATGTAGACCTCCTCCACTTCCCTCTTCGTGTTTTTCCTGGATCTTGATCAGACAGTATCTCAATTCAAATGGATACATAATGCCAATAAAAATAGGGTCCTCTTTTCTTTTTCACCATTGCACTGCATCCTTGAGACATGTGATTTATGGTGTTGAGATGGACTGACATAACTAATGAGACGTGACAGAAGGCAATAAGATTCTAAATCCTATGAATGTTAGATATGAAATGGAAATCTATTCCAGTTGAATTTACAGGAGGAAGCTTTCATTTCAACTTTTGTTTATCAACTGGAAGAGACATATCCACCTATGTCAATGAATTTATGTATTGGCTGTAAATTGTAAAATACATATAAGTTGTCACAATATTTCAAAACTATCAATTTATGTGTTTTATGTATCAGCTTTAAAATAAATTAAAAAAAATTTCTTCCATCTGGTATTTTTTGAAAATCATTCAATTAATCCCCATGTTAGTAGTTTTCTCTATCATTTGTAATTTAGAATTTACACATTAGTTGAGATGCTTTTCATCAGTGTACATGTTGAATCACTTTAAGAAAAGTTTAGATTACTGGAAATTATTTGGAACAAAGTAAATCTCTTGGACCATTAAATCTACCTATTTCAATAAACTTCATTCAGTAAACAAGTACTATTTTATATTAAATCTTTTAAATAGGGGCAGTAGGTATGCAAATCTCGTCTAAAGCATAACTACATTTACAAAAAGATTGGAAAAAAATATATGGAGTTGAATTGGTATAGTGAAATAAATAGCCATTTGTTGAAAGACTAAACTAACATTTCCAAATATAAATAGTGATCCAGACATTAAATCAGCATTTTTCATAACAGTAGGAATTGGTGCAAAATAAAGGTTTCAGAAATGTTTTAAATATTGAAAAGTAATTCCTTATTTTTTTTTTGACTCTTGGAAGAAAGCAATGGAGAGTATAAAATTTACTTCAAGAAATTCATTTGATCTAACTGATACCCCCTTATAAAATTTATGAGGCTCTTAATTTAGAACATTGCTGACTATGTCTTCAATAAAAATTGTTATTGTTTTTGGGGAACCATGTCAATTGCAATTGTGAATCACAAATGATTTTTCTATGATTAGACATAACAAGAAAAATTATTTTATAATAATATTATTTAGTCATAATATTGTGAGGATATTACGAGTTTTGTGTAGATTTCCATATTATATCCTGAACTCTATTGATTCACATTATAAAATGAAAATTTGTGAAATAGTCAATTTTGCTGAGCGTTTCTCTGAATAGGGATTTGATTGGATTTATAGATGAATTGAGAAAGAATTAGTAACATACTAAGATTATATTATCTCATCAATTATTATCATGTAGTTACTTACTTTGTTTATTTTATTAAAATTAAGCCATTATTCTAATTATAAAAATGAGCTTTATTTCTTGAACTCAAGTGTTTGGAGAACTGCTACAAATTTTGGCATATTTCCATGACTTGGCTCATGTCTTCATAGCGGGAACATATCTTAGTATGTTTAAATATGAATATTTTGTATTATATGTACTGTGACTTAATTATTTTAGTATAATTAATTCTGTCATAGCATAAAATAATTATTACATCAATAATGTAATCACTATTATATAATCATTATTATTTATACTATTGATTTTTTAAATTAGAGACTTATTTAGATGCAAAATATGTGAACACCAAATAATTACTTGTGAAAAATTAATTAAAATCTTTGTTGTTCCTATATTTCTAATTTTAGGAATTCATCTTAGGGATTACAGATAATGAGAATATTCATTTGAGTATTATTCATAGTAACAAATGTAAGTATTTGGATACTACCTAATTATTCAAAATAAGAGAGTGATTAATATATTATAATAGAGTTACACAGGAAAATCTTATGCATTTGATAAATGAATTGGGTAGATGTGAATGGACTAACCATATTGTAGGAAAAACACAAATTGCAAAATGGTCTGAATTCTATGCTTTCTTAAATATGACTGGCATATGTTTGTGTCTAGCCACCAAATTGTTAATGTTTAAAATCTCCAAAGGCAGAGCTTTAGATTCTATTTTACTTCTAGTAGGTACTGTTGCAAATTGTTTTCATTTCTCTTTTTTTCCTATTGAACAGATAATTTTTTGAATTGAAAATTTTGAAAAGTTAATAGACAGAAGTGCTACTGTTGAATAAATTTTCCAGCTTCTACCATGATTTTAATTTGTTTGTTTTTATATATACCACTATAATACACAAGACTCTTGGATGAGACTCCCCTGTTTTTTAAATCACATCAGGCAATGTGTTCATCATATTTATAGTGTTTCTTCTCACGCTTCTTGTTCCCAGATACAATGGAAAAGACCCTACTCTCTGTGCACTCATACAGTAAGTATCCTTGTAGAATAGCAGTCCTGAGCTTAGAATATTCACATATTTTAAAATGATTAGTAAGCATACCTGTTGACACAAGATACTATGTCTGTCTTCCATAATTATTTATTACACAAGCATCCCTGAAAAGACAGGCTGGAATAAAGGGCCACTTTTACTAGTATCTGTAATTTGTGCAGAAATGTGGGATGTCTATTGAGAATTATCATCTAACAACATCTATCTCATATTTCCATGATGTTCTGGGGCTGAAACAATTTTCAGTGATGCTGCTGCCTTGCCAGGCATTAATACTCTGATAGAAACAGAAAAGAAATATATCCAGTTTGCTCATTCAGCACTTAATTAAGGCTATACCAATAGGACTTCATGCAACAGAATGGGCCCAACCCCCATGACTTACCTCAACTACACCTATAAGTATCCTAGATCAAAAGATTTAGGGAGAGAAGAAGGAAGCAAAAGAAAAAAAAATCTGCATAAACCCTCTATGTTTAACTTAAAATAACAGATAGCTTTCTTCATCTAATTGACATTTCTGTATTGACATTTCTACAAGGCTAAAGCATGAATCAAGGTACAGTATGCTGCAGTAGTAATTGTAAAGAGTTCATTTGGTCCTCAAAGAGGAAAGCTATGGAAATTCTAGTATCCATAACTGAGCCTGAAATGAATGCCTACTGCAAAGGTGGTGTCATTGATCTCCACAACTAAAATTATGGACTGATTTCATAGAATCTTCTAACTGAATAACATCCAGTGTGCAGATAACCACCTGCATGGCATACATGTGTAACAAGTCAGTCCCTCACCACCCACACTCTGAGGAACTTCAGTGAGGAATCACTAGTAACCTAATTTTGAAAATATCTCCTAAATTTTCTGAGGGCTATATAATCTATAGGTGGTGTTTACTTAAATGTAATTGCAGGTCTGTTACAACTACCCTTAAGGTATATGTCTTGGGAGGGGGAGTGGAAGCAAGTTAACTCCTGGATTTCATATAAGAAGTATCACCCTGGAACTGTACATTGTACCTCCTGAAAGAAAATATTATTAAAATGGTTGGGATCCCCTAAGTGGTGCTTACACTGGTCAGAGATCATAAGTTGTATTAATCATATTTCCATTTTTATATCAAAAATACCTGAGATAATCAACTTACCAAAAGTAGAGGTTTATTTTGGCTCAGTTTCAAAAGCTTCAGTTTATGACTGCGCAGATGCATGCTTTTGGGACTGTAGCAATACAGCATATTGTGAGACGGAAAATGTAGTGGAGCAAAGCTGTTTACCTCATGGCCAGGATGAAAAAGAGGCAAAAGAAAGGCCAGGTCTCAATAGTTCCATTAAGGGCATTCCCCCAATGACTGGAAGACTTCCAACTAGGCTCCTCCTATTTGAATTTCATCACCTCCCGATAGTGCCACATTGGGTCCAGACCTTTAACATATTGGCCTTTAGAGGCCATTTAAGATCCAAATTATAGCACAGGTCAATGGAACTTCCAGTCCTGGTTCCCTTCCTGCTGGCAGGTCCTTGGGTTCCCAGTTCAATGTCAACTGAGCGTTCTCTTTATTCTTGAGAACTCTTTAAGGTAGGGTCATCCTACTCATTTTCAGTACACTTCAACCGCCAGATGGTATTTGTTATGGGGTGGGATGACATCCAATGTGATGACTAAGTCATGGTACATTAGCATTGTGGTGCACTGTAACAAATCACCACAAATGTTGCATCTTGAAACAATACACATTTACAATCTTATAGTTTCTGCATGGCAGAAATTTGGAAAAAAAACTCCTCTGGTTTCTGGGGTCTCAATAAGCAGCCATTCAGTTGCTGCCTAGGTCTGAGGTGAGATTAGAAGACTCAGTGGGAGAAAGATCCACTTTTAAGTTCAGTTTTTAAGTCCACTTTTAAGTCTAGAAGTCATTTGTTTGTGGCTAGGACCCGATCTTTACCACATGTCCCTTTTCATGAGCCCTCTCATCTGTTCTTAAGTAAATAATAGATTTTCTTTTGTTCATGCTAGCAAAACTCAACATATCTGTATCTAGTAACATAATCACATGAGTGTGGACCCATTACCACTCCCACATGACATAGCCTAGCTGAGGAAGAGAGACATGCATCCCATCACTTCTATTGTTCAGAGGCGAGTTACAGAAGCCATTTCATTCAAGGAGAGTGGGGTCTGTGATAACATCAGCTGGAAAGGAGTTGATGGAAGCCCGTTTATACTTTGATTATTAAGGAGAGTTGCTGGGAAGAGGGTTGGTGAGAATCTTGAAGGGATGGGAGATGTTTTATGGTGGCGCTTTAAGAGCCTATGGCATGTCCTATTTTCAATAGCTTTCTCAGTAAATTTAAGAGAAATAATAATCAAGTTATGTTCAGAACCATCTGAAGGAGCATAACTAAACCAATGGTCAGTTAAATTTAAGGTATTTGCATTGGTTTGTTGAACTATACTGATAAGTTCCTTTGTGAGCAAGACTCCAGGGATAGCATTGAAAAATATGGTAATTTATGTTCTTCTGGCCCCATGCCTTTGAGAACCCTATAAGGGTGGTGGGGTGGTTATATTCTCTCTGCTTTCAGTTCAGAAGCAATAACCACAGACTTTTACAATTGCACATTCCTTGTGCATAGACCTCCAGAAGAGTCCGATGCCAGAAAGTTCACAAAATATTTATAAAATGACAAAACCTTACATATACATATACCTTATATGAGAAACTTGGATGACTCGGTAAACAATATACTTGACACACTACCTCTTCTACTTTCCTCTGATCATTACCAGAAAGGAGGTTATGAGCTCTGTCTGGGCATACAGTACATTTGAAAATCAAACTGTTTGATGGAGTGTTTAGATCAAGAAGAAATGATGAGACCTGGGGCTGTAGTTCAGGGGTAGGGTGCTTGCCTCACATGCTCGAGGCCATGGAGGCATGAGTTCCATCCTTAGCACCACATAAAAATAAATAAATAAATAAATAAATAAATAAATAAATAAATAAATAAATTGTGTCCATCTACAACTAAAAAATATTTTTTTAAAAAGAGGAGATGATTAATGTAGAATCATAAATATATTTTGAGCAATATGGAGGTGACTATTACAACAGTCAACATTACCAGATGCCTACATATTGTATGGCTCATAGAAAATCTGTTTAAAGTAGTATCAGTCCACTTTCAAGTGGCTTTTGCAATGAACTGCACAGTATCAGTGGCAAATGATATTAAAAGTAAGAAAAACAAAGTGTAGACTAATTTTAAAGACTACAGCATTGTAGATAGCATCAACTGATGAAATTGTAACAATAACACTGAGACCTGAAATGTTGTAGATAGAGAATACAAGGTAATGTATCTATATCCATAGATAGATGAGTCTCCATCAACTGTGATGATTTATCTGTTATGACATCTATAATTTGTATGTATTCCCAAAAAGCAGTTTGGTTTCAGTCAGTTTCATCAGGGAATATGTTCTTATTATGGGCAACAAATAGTGACTACTTAGGTTTTTAGGGCTAATATTATGATTTAGATTAGGTGTCCCTGAAAAGCTCTTATGTGAGAAAATGCGAGAAATTTTAGAGGTGAAATGATCAGATTATGACATGTTGACATAATCAATGTGTTAATCCCCTCTGATGTGGATTAACTGAGTGGTGAGGGTAGGCATGTAGAGAGTGGCTGGAGGAGGTGGGTGGATGAGGGTGTATTCTTGGGGTTCATATTTTGTTTGTGAAAGGAGCTCTCTTTCCCTTCCCCATCCCCTCTCTTTCCTTCCTGATGAGATGTCCTGAGCCACTTTTCTCTGCCACACACTTTCACCATGATATTCTGCCTCATCTTGAGGCATGGGACATGGGACAGCCTTCTATGTATTGAGAACTCTTGAAATCATGAGATCCAAAATAAACTTTTCCTCCTCTTCCTGTTCTTGTCATTTCTTTTTGGTCATAGTGGGAAAAAAAAAAAACCAAACTTAAGGCCAGAAGTATAAAGTCTAGATGTTGAATATTTGTACTTTCTGGAAGCTCTGAAGGAGCACTTGTTCCATGCTTCAATCCAGCTGCTGGTGGCCATAGGTGTTTCTTGGCTTGTGGAATCATCACTTCAGTCTCTGCCTGGGTCTTTCCATTACCTTCCTTTCTGGGTCTTTTCTGTGTTGTTATGTTTCAAATGACCCTCCCCTTTTTCTCATAAGGACACTAATTATTGGATTTAGTGCTCATTAAACCCAGGATCATCTCATTTAAAGATTTATAACATCTGCAAAGATCTTATTTTTAAATAAGTTCACATCCATTAATTCTGAGAGTTAGTGCTTCAAAATACCATTTTAGTGGTACTATTCAACCTGCTATAGTGACCTCTCAATGAGAATCTGTTATTTTATTTTATATTTTTTTTTACAGTTTTTAGCCCCAAAACATGTGCTTTAATGTGATGGTTTTATTTTCAAACATTGAATGGAAAGAATGATTCTCAGTTACTAAGTGAGGCTTTGCATTTGCTTTCATTTTCAATCTGCACTGCTCAAGTTTCAACCAAAAGAATTTCTTTTGTTTTCTTTTTTCTTTTTGTACTGTTGGACATTGAACCCAGGACCTTACGTGCATGCTCACCCACTAAGCTACGTGCCGGTCTACATATTCTGTTCATTCAAAGCTCTGTAATTAATCTCATGATTCTCATTTCAGACAGTATCTGTTTCAGCTTTGGGACACTTAGTTTCCATGGCCCCATGGCTTTAACTAGGACTGTAGAGCTTGACATTCCATTTTTATGAGAACCCCTGCCTCAACGCTCCCTTTCCCCAAGGAGAAGAGTGAACATGAACAAAGACCCACTTGGATAACCTATCTTAAAGATATCTTTCACGACACAGACCCTAAATAGGAGATATTTTATATTAATTAACAGTAAGAGAGGGAAAAAAAATTCCATCATACTTTCCCACAACTAAGGTAACAACATTCGCTATTAGAACCCAAGAAATCATATTGTGTTCTCTATCCTAGTCCAAGAAGCTTTTATTCTTCCTCTTCTAGAAAGAAATTTCTGTTAAAATACCTTCTCATTGCCATATTGTCCAGAATTGTGATATATCTGAACTCCTACTCTATCTGTAAGTTATCAAGTTAGTCTGCCACGGTTTTAGGGATGCTACAGAGTCTGCTGGGCAGAGATAACAGATTTACATTAAGTACATCACAGCAAGTACCATGGACATTAGTGCATTTTACCCACAGTGTGATGTGGATGGGCTCAGACAGATGCCTGAATGATTTGCATTACAAGAAAGAAACTATGAGCTTAGAGAACTAGAATCTTTCAAATGGGGAGTAGGTGTGGGGCAAACCTTTTGCTCCAGAGGGACATATCTCTGTCTTCCAAGGCTGTTTCCTGTAGAAATGTCCTTGAAAAGATAGTTGAGAATAAAGGACAGTTATAACTTCTGTTTTATAAGACTTTCAGAAACAGACAGGCCCATATAGAATTGTCTTTTATCAGATTCTTTTTGTACTGAATTCAAGGCCATTTCTCATGCAGTGTAATTTAGGGAAATGTCATTTTTATTGTTGCATGATATCTTGGAACCAAACATCTTTTCAAGCAATTTAAATGTTCAGTACTAGCCCAAGTCATTGGACTCTTCTGATAGTTCCACATGAAGTGTATGTATTACAGGATAAAATAAATGTAACTTTATTTAGATCATACACACAATAGGAATACTAAGGGGAAATAACTGAATTATTTCTTAAAATTTATATGAATCATATAGAATATACAAATATTAATGCATAAATACTGAAAATTTTAGATTTATAGTGGCTATAAATGTCACTGCAAAATTAAAAGCTTATAAATGACAAAATGATTCAATAGAAGTGAAAGCAAAATTAAAAACCGCAAAAAATGCAGTTTCCTCTGAATCAGTAATACTTTTGACCTGTGTAAAATATAAAATTGAAACTAATTTCCGTTTCAGAAGTTTTGTCGCTGATATACAGAAATGCCTTTGATTTATGCGTGTTGATTTTATATCCTGCCACTTTGCTGAATTCATTTATTAGTTCTAGTAGTTTTTTTGTAGACCCTTTTG
>NW_026000026.1:63488448-63530330 GCF_001458135.2 Marmota marmota marmota | reverse complement strand
AGATGTGTATAAGAGACAGATATATATATATATATATATATATATATATTTGTTGATCAATTGTATATCTTTTTCTGAGAAATGTCTGTTCAGCTCCTTATCCCATTTATTGACTTGGTTGTTTGTTTGTTTGTTTGGTAATAAGTTTTTTGAGTTCTTTATATATCCTGGAATTAGTGTTCTATCTGATATGTGTATGGTAAAAATTTGCTTCCATTCTGTAGAATCTCTCTTCACCACACTGATTCAAACATTTTAGTTTGAATCAATCCAATTTTTATTGATTCTTAATTTTATTTCTTGCACTATAGGAGTCTTGTTAAGGAAGTCAAGGCCTAATTTGACATAATAAAGATTTGGGCCTATTTCTTCTTCTATTAGCATAGGGTCTTTGGTCTAATTCTTAGGTCCTTGATTTACTTTTAGTTGAGTTTTGTGCATGGTGTGAGATAGGAGTTTAATTTCATCTTGCCACATATGGATTTCCAGTTTTCCCAGCACCATTTGTTGAAGAGGCTATCTTTTCTCCATTGTGTGTTTTGGGTGCCTTTGTCTAGTCTGAGATAACTGTATTTATATGGGTATGTCTCTGTTTCTTCTATTCTGTACCATTGGTCTACATGTCTGTTTTGGTGCAAATACTGTGCCGTTTTGTTGCTATGGCTCTGTAGTATAGTTTAAGGTCTGGCATTGTGTGCCTCCTGGCTCACTCTTCTTGCTAAGGATGGCTTTGGCTATTCTGGGTCTCTTATTTTTTTAAAATGGATTTCATGATTAATTTTTATATTTCTATGAGGCATGATGTTGAGATTTTAATTGATATCGCATTGAATCTCTATAGAGCTTTGGATAGTATGGCCATTTGAACCACATTAATTCTGCCTATCAAAGAGCATGGGGAAAACTTTCTATCTTCTAAGATCTTTATTTGTTTTTTCTTTAGTGTTCTGTAGTTTTTCTTGTAGAGGTCTTTCTCCTCTTTTGTTAAATTGATTTCCAAGTATTTCATTTTTTTTGAGGTGATTGTGAATAGGATAGTTTTCCTAATTTCTCTTTCAGAGGATTCATCACTGATGTATATAAATGCATTTGATTTATGGGTATTAATTTTATATCCTGCTACTTTGCTGAATTCATTTATTAAATCTGGAAGTTTTCTGTGGAATTTTTTGGATTCTCTAAGTATAGAATCATGTCCTCAGCAAATAGTGATAGTTTGAGCCCTTCTTTTCTTATCCAAATACCTTTAATTTCTTCATCTCTCTAATTGCTCTGGATAGATTTTTCAGGACTATGTTGAATAGAAATGATGAAGGAGGGCATCCCTGTCTTGTTCCAGTTTTAGAGGGAATGTTTCCAATTTTTCTCCATTTAGAGTGATGTTGACTTTGGGTTTAGATAGCTTTTACAATGTTGAGGTATGTTCCTAATTTTTCTAGTGTTTTAAACATGAAAGTGTGCTGTATTTTGTCAAATTCTTTTTCTGCATCTATTGATATAATCATATGATTCAATCTTTCATTCTATTGATGTGGTGAATAATGATTATTGATTTCCATATGTTGAACCAAACCTGCATTCATGGGATGACTCCAGTTTATCATAGTTCACTACCTTTTTCTTTTTTAAATATTGTTTTAGTTATACATGGGCACAATATCTTTATTTTGTCTATTTATTTTATGTGGTTCTGAGGATCAAACCAATGCCTCACATGTGTGAGGCAAGCACTCTGCCACTGAGCCACAACCGCAGCCCATGAACTATCTTTTTAATAAGTTGTGGTATGCAATTTGCCAGAATTGAGAATTTGTACATCTGTCTTCATCAGTGATATTGGTCTAAATTTTTCTTTCCTTGATGAGTCTTTGTCTGACTTTGATATTAGGGAAATACCAGCTTTTTAGAATGAGATTGAAAGGGTTCTACCGGCTTTCTATTTTATGGCATAATTTGAAGAATATTGGTATTAATTCTTCTCTGAAGTTCTTGTAGTACTCAGCTGAGAATCCATCTGGACCTGGACTTTTCTTGGTTGGTAAGCTATTTTCTTGCTTGAAATTGATCTGTATAAATTGTGTATGTCCTCAGATTCAGTTTGGGCAGATCAATGCCTCTAGAAATTTGTTGGTGTTTTTGAGATTTTCCATTTTACTGGAATATAAATTTTCAAAATAATTTCTAATTATCTTTTGTATGTCAGTAGTGTCTGTCATGATGTTTTCTTTTTAATCATGAATTTCAGTAATTTGTGATTTCTCTCTACTTCTTTTTTGTAGGGTGGTAAGGGTTCATCAGTTTTTTCAAAGAACCAGATTTTTGTTTTGTCAATTTTTGATTGTTTCTTTTGTTACAATTTCATTGATTTCAGTCCTCATTTTAATTATTTCCTTTCTTTTACTGCTTTTGGTGTTGATTTGTTCTTTTTTCTAGGGCTTTGAGATGCAATGATGGGTTATTTATTTGTTGACTTTTTCTTCTTTTAATGAAAGAGCTAATGCTATGAACTTGCCTCTCAGCACTGCCTTTATAGTGTCCCAGAAATTTTGATATGTTATATCAGAGTTCTCATTTATCTCTAATTTCTTTTATTTCCTCCCTGATGTCTTCTATTATCCATTCATCATTCAGTAGCATGCTTTTTAGTCTCTACATGTTGGAGTTGCTTCTATTTTTTATTTTATTTCTAATGTCATTCCATTGTGGTCTGATACAAGGTAGGGTAGTATCTATATATATATATATTTTTTTTTGTATTTTCTGAGACTTACTCTGTGGCATTACATATGGTGTGTTTTATAGAAGAATCCATGAGAAAGAGTATTTACTCATTGATTGAAGATATATTCTATACGTGTCTGTTAAGTCTTAAATTATTGATTGCATTATTGAGGTCTATAGTTTCTTTGTTTAGTTTTTGTTGGAAGATCTATCTAGTGGTGAGAGATGTATGTTAAAATCACCCAGTTGTGGTCTATCTGATTCTTGAAATTTAGAAGGGTTTGGTTGATATACATAGATGCTCCATTGTTTGGGACATAAATAATTGCAATTACTGTGTCTTAAGCAGCATGAAATGTTCTTTATTTCATTTCTTCTAGTCCACTTTATCTGATATGACGATGGAAACCCCTGCTTGTCTATGTGGTCCATGTGAGTGGTATATTTTTTCCCATCCTTTCACCTTCAGTCTGTAGATGTCTTTTTCAGTAAGGTGAGTCTCTTAAATGCAAGATATTGCTGGGTCTTTTTATTATTATTATTATTCCAATCAGCCAGTTTATGTCTTTTAATTGATGAGTTTATGCCATTAACATTCAGGGTTATAATTGAAATATAGTTTGTATGCCCAGTCATTTTGGTCAGTTTTTTGTTTTTTAATGACTTGGTTTTTATCCTTTGACTGGCTTTTCTTTTAGTGTAGTTCCTCTCCTTCCTGCTTTTCATTATTGATTTTCATTTTCTCCTCAGAATATTTTGATGAGGATGTTCTGTAGTGCAGGCTTTCTCATTCTTTTAACTTTTATTTATAATGGAAGGTTTTTATTTCATCACCAAATCTGAAGTTTAATTTTGCTGAATATAAGATTCATGGTTGCCATTAATTTTCTTTTAGAGCTTGATATATGTTGTTCCAGAATCTTCTAGCTTTGAGGGTCTGGGTTGGGAAATCTGCTGAGATCTGAATTTGTTTCCCCCTATATGTAATCTAAAACTTTTCTCTAGCAGCTTTTAAAATACTATCCTTATTCTGTATGCTAGGCATTTTCATTATAATATTCCTTAGTGTAGATATGTTGTAATTTTGTCCATTTGATGTCCTGTACACCTCTTGTATTTGATTTTCCAATTTGTTCTTCATGTTTAGGAAATTTTCTATATTATTTCATTGAAGAGATTTTGCATTCTTTTGGTTTGAATCTTTGTGCCTTCCTCTATCCTGATAAATCTCAGATTTGGTCTTTTGATGGTATCCCATAATTCTTAGATGTTCATAGTTTCTTACCATCTTCATTGTGTGGTCAATTTCATTCTCAAGATTGTATATTTTGTTTTCATTGTTCTGTCTTCCCAAGGGTCTAGTCTGTTGGGGATGCTTTCTATTGTTTTTTTTTTTTTATTTGGTTTATTATTTCCTTCATTTCAAGGATTTCCTTTTTTTCCCCAGAATCTCTATCTCTTTCTTGAAGTAATATTTTGCTACCTGTATTTGCTCTTTTATCTCTTTGTCAAAGTGATCAATTGTTGCATGTATTTGCCCTCTTATGCCATTTTTAATTTATAGGTCATTTTAATTATGTACATTCTAAACTCCTTTTCTGAAATTTCAACTACTGTGCTGTCAAAGGATTCAATTATTATATCATCTTGGTTTGTTTTGGGCCCTTTCTTTTTATTTTTTTATGCTTTCTGTGTGTTTTCCCCTGTAGCAGTGCATATCTGAGGTATTACAGTTTCTATCCTATAATCTCAAAGTGTCCCTGAATTTTCCTGGTGTCTCAACTTTATGAGGGAGATTAATATTAACAATGCAAATGATATACAGCTTTAAACCAACTAGTTCCTGTTTGGACAATTACAGTTTTATAATCACAAACAGAAATGATGTGTTCAATTATTATCTGCAATATAAAGAGTAGGTTTGCAAAAGGGTCTACAGTTTCTACTGGTGGACAAAGAGAGAAATTGGGGTTGGGCTTGTGGCTCAGTGGTATAGTGCTTGCCCTGCATGTGTTTGATTTTCACCACCACATACAAATAATTAAAAAAATAAAGGTCCATCAACAAATTAAAAAAAAAAAAAAAACAGAAGCTGGTTGGGCATGTAGGGTGTGATGTTTATGAGGTAGGAAGTGAGAATATAGAGGTATTAGATTGTAGGCAGGATGAAAGATGAATCAAAAGAAGTCAGCTGTTAACAGGAGAAAAGAGAGAAAGAGGTGACCCCGTGTGAGGCTCTCTCCTGCCCCTCAACATAATGATGACTAACAGCACACCTAGCAGGAATGCCTGTGGTGTCAGCAGGCCTGCAGGGACCCTGGTGATGGTCTTCCGGGTCCTGGCTGTTGTTGCTAGATGGAAGCGGCCACTTTCCTAGTTGTTGGCAGCTGTAACATCAAACCTGTAAGTAGTACCTTGGTGCTAAGCTTCCAGTCCTCTACTGGTGTCCCAAGATGAAAGCTGTCACAAATGAAGATGGTGTTGGCAGAGTAGGGGGTAACCCAAGATGGCAGTGGAGGTGTCCTAAGATGGAAATGACTTTCAGAAATGGGGCTGAAAATGTGGGCTGTAGGATGGCTTTGGGTGGCCTGTTCAGTGATGTAGCACTGTGGTGTGTGGTGCTGCTGAGGTAGCCGCCTCCACTCCCTGCCAGTTGTCCTGAGGTAGAAGATACAATGTGGGGAGGGCCATGGTGATGGCTGCAGTGTCCTAAGATGAAGGAAGGTTGGTAGGAGCCATGCAGTGAGAGCTGCAGTGCAGTCCTCTGCCCCACATTGTGATTGGTCCTGGGACTGGGCTTGGGCCTGGGATGTGGCAATGGCTGGCAGGTGGGTCAGCCCATGCTGGGCCTGCCTGGGCCTGAGGCTTCCAGATCAGGTCACCAGTCATCCATATAAAGTTTTAACAATCATTCCACAGAGTTGTTAACCTAGAAATTATATGTCTCCAATAATATGGAGATTTTCTTCATAAGGCCTTTCACTGAATCATAGGATTTTAAAGATTATTTTTTTAAAAAACCTAATATATATTATAGGAAACAGGTATTTCATATGCTTATAATTATTAATTATTTTGACAGCTCAATAGAAACCTGAAACTCAGAGACCTTTTTAAAAGAACAAGTCAAATATTTCCATAAACAATTTTTCCCATTTATTCATCTTCTCAGTGATAGATGTGTTATTCTCAGATGTGTCAATACTTTTATTATCAATCTGTAAACTTCTTTACTATTTCAATAGTTCTTAGTAATGATCTACAGTTTGCAAGCTCAGGAGAGCACTGGTGAAACATAGGTATGGGCTAATGCATATATACTCTAGTTTTGCAATCTGCAGTACTGTGAACATCTAGATATTTTAGAAATGACTTAATAGAAGCAATTTTACTGTACCAACACTGCCTGTCCTTCAGTTTAAAAACAAAAAATAAAAATAAAAATAAAAACCAAAAACTTATACCACATGCCATTCATTATTTTGGGCATCTAATGTTTTTGTTTCTATTTTCATGAAACATGTTTCCTTTAAGTACAATATCATTGTGCAAGGCAATAGATGCTGTGCAGTCCTTCAAGCTGTGTGTGTGTGTGTGCGTGTGTGTGTTTTCTTTTTTTCTTTCTCCCTACTATATGCAAAAGCATAATTTTGTGAATCCTATATGGATTTTATTTATTTATTTTGTGAAATGATGTATCTTTAAAAAAATTGAACAAGAAAGTTTTGTGAACTTTAGTCAGTCACATAAACTGTTTAGAAAAAAATCAACCTTCCCTAGCAGTGTTTATGCTTTTGCCCATTTCTATCTTAAGGATTTTTTGCTTCCTTTTTCTATGTGAATATTATGATCACATGAAAGATCACTCCCACAAATTTTCCCTACCAATGACATAAAATAGATAGTGAGTTAAAAAGTAGGCTGCTATATCCGTGCTATGAATATTTATGTATTTTGGCATTTAGCAAGAATATTCTTCCCCATACCATAAGCCCTAGAAGTGCTTTAGTTGATATATTTCAAAAATGGAGCGATTCATTTATACTATGTCACTTTGGACTTAAGGGACACATAACCTACCTTTTCACAAGCATAAAATTCAGTTGTCTTGTTTCTACTGCATGAATTACGCTTAGGACCTTGTAGAGTCACAAAATGCTTTAATGCTTTCTGTTTCTACATTTATTTATCCCTAGGTAGCCACATTCACAGAACTGGAAGGGATATCAAGAAATTGCAGAATTTATATGAAGAGTGATATCTTAAATATATGAAAAGTATTTTCTTTGTTAGATCTCCAGAAATTGAGAACCTCCAAATCATTTCACAAATATAATACCAATACATTATTTTCCTGATCTCATGTAAACTTTCTACTCTAATTTAGGTTTTTTTTTTCTTCATTTCTAAAGCAAATGGTGTTCTTGTTATCTTATAATTAACTGAAGAAAGAAGAACAAAAATACTCATAAATACTGTCTTCACTTTGAAAGATTCCGCATTTCCTTTTTCTATTCTTTTAGTCACAATGTTGCAAATTCAATGAGAGTAATTGTTTTAGAAAAAAAAAATTTGTTACTATAACAGAATACCAGAGACTGAGTAATTTATAAAGAAAAGAAATTAATTTGCTAATAATTCTAAAAGATAGGAAGTCCAATTAATGAGCCAAAATATTACATCACCTGGAGAGAGGAATATTGTCTGTACATGATAGAAGGCAAGAGGACAAGGTCCCAAAGCCCATCAGATGAGATCCTAATCCCATCTACCAGAAAAAGATCTTTTGTATCCTAATCAATTCTTAAGGATCACAACTCTTACCCCATCACATTGGCCACTAAGTTTAAACACACGAAGTTTGGAGGAGACCTATTTGGACCATAGTAGTCAGGAATATTTGAATATTCAAAACAAACAGGTTTTGGACTTTTTTAGATTGGCAGACATTACTGAAAACTTTGTGGATCTTACATTTTTAACTAGTGTCAGCTCTACATCTTTTATTTATTTATTTTAAAAATTGAGGTAAAAGTTATAAAATATTAAAGTTTCAGTCCTAATGCATATAAAATAAATATTGACAAGTTAATATATCTCTGTAAATAACACTCCAATCATGATATAGAACTTTTTCATTTATATTAATATAAAAGTTTCTGCATAACAATTTCCTGTCAACTTCTAGCCCACAATGTTCTTAGTTTGAATTCCATGGATTAATTTTCTGTGTCTTTTTTGTTATTGTTGTTTGTTTGTTTGTTTTGGTACTGGTTATTGAACCCAATGGTGCTTAACCACTCAACCACATCCCCAAATCTTTTTAACAAATTTTTTATAATTTATTTTGGGATAAGGTGTCACCAAGTTCCTTAGGGCCTCACTAAATTGCCCTAAATTGCTTTCACTAAGTTGCCCTCACTAAATTGCTATGCTTGGCTTTGAATTTCTTACTCTTCTTCCTTGCTTGAGCAGTTAGGATTACACATGTGCATGACAGAGCCCAGCAATTTCTGTGGTTTTGATGCTTATGTAAATGAAATCATAAGGTATTTATGCTTTGGGACTTTGCCTCTTTTTCACCTATTTTATTTCTTTTGTTTTATTTATAAACTATTGACTCATATTTGTTGTTGTATGTATTACTAATTTCTTTCTTTCTTTTTAATTTCTTTTCTTCTTTCTTTATTTTATTTATATATGGCAATGGAATGCATTGCAATTCTTATTACACATAAAGAGCACAATTTTTCATATCTTTGGTTGTATACAAAGTATATTCACACCAATTCATGTCTTTATCCATGTACTTTGGGTCATAATGATCATCACATTCCACCATCATTTATAACCCCATGCCCCCTCTCTGTCCCTATCTAGAGTACGTCGATTCCTCCCATGCTCCCTCTTCCTAGTCCACTATGAATCAGCCTCCTTATCAAATAAAACATTTCGGCATTTGTTTTTTTGGGATTGGCTAACTTCTCCAGAATAGTAATCTATTTTTTGTATTGAAAGACACATTTTGGTTCTTTTAAGTGATTATTATAAATACAATGATTGCAAATACTCTTATGTGCATGATTTTGATTTCATGTTTCATTTTTTCATGGGCAGTGACCAGGAATAAAATTAATGGGTCATAAAATAAATATATGTTTAATTTTATAAGAAAATTCTAACCAATTTTCTAAGGATGATTGTGCTATTTTATATTCTTATCAAGAATTTATTAAAATTCCAGTTTTTCCACATCTCACCAATATTTGCATTTGTCAGTCTTTGAGATTTTTTGATATTCTAGGGAGCATAAATTAATACATAAATATAATTTTTAACCCAATGATTTTTAAAATGATTACTTATGAGTTTTCTGTTCAAATCTTTTATAAAGTGTTTTAATGAAATATTTATCATTTTCCCATTAAAATTTAAGAATATTTTATTTGCATACAAGTTTTTTTTTAATCAGATACATTGGTGGTAAGATTTTCTTCCACTATGATGTGCATATTGATTCATTTAATGCAATTTCAGAGGAGCAGTAATCTGTAATTTTGTTTAAATTTAACTTATCAATTTTATTTGTGTAGCTAGTGCTTTTTGTGTCCCATAGAAGACAAATAATAGCCTACGTCAAGATTTCCTTGACTCTGTCTTTATTTTGAACATTTAATACTAAATCTTCACATTTCAGTGTGAAGCTTAGAGCCAACATAAAAATTTCTACCAAAATAAGAAAAACTTTTAAATTTCTGATTGAGAAAAATCTATATAAATAATTATTGTATGATATTATAATATTGAGTTTTTCTATGTATAAACTTTTGTGCTTTTGATTAAACTCCTTTAGTTTCCCTGAGCTTTATGGCTTTCCATGTAGAAGTTTTGTAAGCTTTCATTAAATTTATTCCTAATTGTTTTTTAATTGTATCATAGTGAAATTTCAGAATATTTAAGTTTTCAAATTTTTGCAGTTCATAAAGCAAAAGCAAAATACTTTTTCTGTCCTTTTCTTCTGGACCTTGCTAATTTCACTTTGGATTTTTTTTTTTTTTGTAATTCATAGAAGTTTGTAGATAGTATAGCCATCTTTCTATAATGGCAGGCATATTGTTATTATTATTATCATTATTTTGGTTATCAACAGTCTATCTTGCTTTATTATAGAGTTATGAAACAATATTGAATAAAATTATTCCTTGAGCATCCTTAATCTTTTGTGAGGTATTAGAGAATAAGTGTTCAAAGTTTTACCAATAAGAATAATGTCAGCTGTAAGGTTTTCTCTAATGAATTTTGACAGATTAATAAAATCATATTCTATGTATTTTGCTTCAATACTTGAAGGATTTTATTTGATTGCAAATGGATACAATTTTGCTAAAATGCAATTTAGATATTAATTGTATTTGTATTATTTTCCCTCTAGTCTGCACATAGAATTATTAAAATTAATATATTAAAATGTCAGTCTAGGGCTGGAGTTGTGGCTCAGTTGTAGAGTGCTCGCCTGCATGTCTGAGGCCCTAGGTTCGATCCTCAGCAGTACATAAAAATAAATAAAGTGTTTTTTTGTTTGTTTGTTTTAAGCTTCAGAGGCCAGCCTCTCTTTAAAAAAATAAATAAAAATGTTAGTCTACATTTGTATTCTTCAATAAGCTCTAACTTGTCATATGGCTATAATCAGCTTTGTATATTGCTAAACACAGTTTGACAATGTTTTGTTCATTTTTGTATTTGTGTTCATAGGGAATAATGGTCAGTAAATTTCTTGACTTCAATGCATTCTTTAGATTTTTATGACTAAAGTTTAGATAGTTTCCTAAAATAATTTAAACATTTGTTTTTCCTATGCTACTTTCTGAAAGAATTTATTTAAGAGCAGTATTTCCCCACCTATATAGGTAGAATTCACTGAATAAAACATATCTGTGCCTGGAGTTAATTTTGAGAAAGTTTTAGATTATAATTTAATGCCTTAAATTAATACATCTCTATGCATATTTTTATTTTTGCTTAAAATTTAGTAACTGTCTTCTTCAAGTATTTTTTTTATTTAGAATTCTAAGTTGTTTTATTATTTTGATATTGTATATTACATTTTCATTTTGAGTGGGAGTGGAAGTAATGTCTTCTCTTTTATTTCTGGAATCAGTATTTTCCATTTTTTGTGATTTTGTCCAGTCTTTATAGGAATTTATCATTTTTTTTTAGTATCTTTAAAGACTCAACTTTGGTGTTGTTAATTTTCTCTAATGTTTGTTTTGTATGTTATTGATTTTTCTACCTATCTTTATTATTTCCTTCTTTTGTCTTTGAATTTTTTAGTTTATTTATCTCTACCTTCTGAATGTAAACTATTTATTTAATAATTTTCACATTTTTCTTCTAATATAAAAGTTTAAGCTCCACATTTGATTCAAATATTACTTTTGATTCATTTCTCAAACTGTTGTTTGAAAGACACTGTTGCTAATACAAGTTGAAATGTTTTCTAAGTTATTTTATAATTTTTTCCATAATTAATAGGATTAAAAGGATTTTAGAAATAGGTTAATCCATTAGTGTTAAGCATTATTTCTGATATTTTCTTTATTTTGGGGGGTACCGGTGATTGATTCAAGGACACTTGAACACTGAGCCACATTCCCATCCCTATTGTGCCTGTGTGTGTGTGTGTGTGTGTGTGTGTTTTAATGTATAGAGAGGGTTTCATCGAGTTGCTTAGTGCCTGGCTCTTTGCTGAGTCTGGCTTTGAACTCTTCATCCTCCTGCCTCAGCCTCTTAAGCCACTGGGATTATAAGTGTGTACTATCAAGCCCGACTATGTTTCTGATATTTTCTGATGTTTAATACCCAATTACGATAGTAATAATTAGGCTCTAAAATAATGAATGTATTGAATTTTATTACCATTTATTATATAGTGTAGCACAGTGCCTTTCAGAATGTGTGGTGTGCAGCTATTGGGTTGTGAAGTTGATTGATAATATTCAAATTTCCATTGTCCTTGTACTTTTTCTGCATTGCTGTTTTTTAAAAATTTTTTATTGATTTTTTAAAAGATAAATGACAGTGGAATGCATTACAATTCTTATTACACATAAACAGCACAATTTTTCAATCTCTGGTTGTATATAAAGTATGTTCACACCAATTCATGTTTTCATACCTGTACTTTGGATAATGATGTCCATCACATTTCACCATCCTTGCTAACCCCCTGCTCCCTCCCTTCTCCCCCCACCCCTCTGCCCTATCTAGAGTTTCTCTATTCCTCCCATGCTCCTGCTCCCTTCCCCACCATGAGTCAGTCACTTTATAGCAGAGAAAACACTCGGCATTTTTTTTGGGGGGGATTGGCTAACTTCACTTAGCGTTATCTTGTCAAATGCCATGATTTTATTCTTTTTATTACTGAGTAATATTCCATTGTATATATATGTCACTTTTTTTAATTCATTCATCTACTATTTTTGTTACTATCACTCTGTTGTATAGTTTAAAGTCTGCTATAGTGATGCCACTGGAGCATCTAGGTTGGCTACACAGTTTAGCTATTGTGAATTTGTGCTGCTATTAACATTGATGTTGGCTGTGTCCCTGTAGTATGGTGTTTTCAAGTCCTTTGGATATAGACCCAGGAGAAGGATAGCTGGGTCAAATGGTGGTCCTATTCCCAGTGTTCCAAGGAATCTCCATACTGCTTACCATATTGGGTGCACCAATTTGCAGTCCCACCAGCAATGTATGAATGTGCCTTTTCCCCCATATCCTTGCCAACACTTATTGTTGTTTGTCTTCATAATAGCTGCCATTCTGACTGGAGAGAGATGATATCTTAGAGTGGTTTTGATTTTCATTTCTCTAATTGCTAGAGATGATGAACATTTTTTCATATATTTGTTGATGGATTGTATATCCTCTTCTGAGAAGTGTCTGTTCAGGTCCCTGGCCCACTTGTTGATTGGGTTATTTGTTTTTTTGGTGCTTAGCTTTCTGAGTTCTTTATATACCCTAGAGATTAGTGCTCTATCTGATGAGTGAGAGGTAAAGATTTGCTTCCAAGATGTACTCTCTATTTATCTCACAGATTGCTTCTTTTGCTGAGAAGAAATA
Source organism: Marmota marmota marmota (assembly GCF_001458135.2). Classification (NCBI taxonomy): domain Eukaryota; kingdom Metazoa; phylum Chordata; class Mammalia; order Rodentia; family Sciuridae; genus Marmota; species Marmota marmota. The sequence goes on along the minus strand of NW_026000026.1, from coordinate 63,517,487 downwards.
TTCTTTTTAGTTTTATTTCATCCCATTTATTGATTCTTGGTTTTAATTCTTGTGCTATAGGAGTCTTATCAAGGAAGTTGGGGCCTAGCCCAACATAATAAAGATTGGGAACTACTCTTTCTTTTAGTAGATAAGAGTCTCTGGTTTAATTCCTAGGTCCTTGATGCACTTTGAGTTAAGTTTTGTACACAGTGAGAGATAGGGTTTAATTTCATTTTATTGCATATGGATTTCCAGTTTTCCCAGCACTATTTGTCTTTTCTCCAACTCATGTTTTTGGCACCTTTGTCTAATATAAGATAATTGTAATTTTGTGGGTTAGTCCCTGTGTCCTCTATTCTGACCATTTGTCTACCAATCTGTTTTGGTGCTAATGCCATGCTGTTTTTGTTACTATTGCTCTGTAGTATAATTTAAGATCTGCTATAGTGATACCATCTGCTTAACTCTTCCTCTAAGGATAGCTTATAAACTAATGTATTGTTTTTGTTCTTGAAGAGTTTTATTTTAAAATAAATTATGAAAATATTTTAAATTTCATACCAATTTATTTTTTCTAGTATTCTCTTTCTTCCTATAAATCCATTCTCCATGCTAGTGCATTCCATCCATTTTTTTTAGTTCAGATAAATTAATGAGAAATTTTTTTAACATGTTTCTGTCTGAAAACATTTTATGTTAACCTCACATAGTTTTTTTAAAACTTAATGTGATTTAATTTACTTTTATATAGTTGAATTTTCAATTGCAAAGTTATGCAGAAACTCTCAGATTTGCGGAGTATTTGATTTTGTGTCTATTCCTAAGGAATAACAATACTAAAAAATTCAATTAGATCATTATTTTAAATATCATTCTAAATTTAAACTAATGGAAATTTAACTTTGACAAGTTGATGATTCAAATATACTATGTCTGCTAATAACAATGTGATTTTCCTCAATTAGCACTTAAATCTATTAAATTAAAATTAAGATATCTCAGGATATAGATTCATTTTCTCTATCTAAGTTAGATTTTTTTTTTCTGGAAAGGCCCAATATTTTCTTTTCATCTCTGACCAAGTTCATGTAGATCTTTTGGAAGATCCTTCTATGCATATTTCCCTATAGCATTTAGAACTTGAACATAGATGAGATTTGTGTTAAGTGGTATCTGTCTTCTAAATTAATCCAAATAGGTAACATTTACAGGTCACTAGCTTTGGAAATGACACACAACACAAATCATGCCAAATGAGTTAATTAACAATAATCAGACCCACTGCTAAGTCTCCAAAATTCAATATTTGCTTTTAACATCTCCTATGTTTCAATGCAGGCTTACAGCATCAATTTCTTTCATGTGTTTGGGTAATGTATCCAGAAATCCAACATGGTAGTGGAGGATTGATCTCAAATCAGTTGCCTTCTCCAAAGCTTTCTCTTCCAAATAGACTCAAATGCATTTCAGTTTCCTTAAGAGTGAAGGTGTTTTATTACATTGGCTCACATATTACAGATTTTCTGCCTCATATTTTACTCTAGGTAATGTACAAGCCAATTTCTCTACTCTTCAATTTTGCCATGAATGTTCTAAGAGGGCCACATTTCAGCTAAGAATATTTTATCTTTAAAATTCTTAAAAGAGTATTATCTTTTCTCATTATTTTATATGATGTTGCCATAAATTTGTCATTTTTTTTTATTTGGACAGGAAATTTGTCATAATATATAGGAAATGCAAGTCAAATTCTATTTCGCTTCTAGAAAAAATATGCATACACAAACAACAAAACTATCTCTTTACTTAAGTGATGTCATTGTAAAAACTGCATTGTAAATATCTTCAGCTCTTTTACAATAAAAAAGTAACTGTTGAAAAATAAGAACTAATGGATAATATTCATACAAATTAAGTGCTATTGTTTGATATCAACATTGAACTCATTCTATGTAAAGATTAGTGCATTTGGGTTTTATATTCAGGCTTATAAATTTGCTAATTCAAATATTAATAATAAGTGAATTATTTAATTATGGTGTATTTTTAAGTAATAGCCTGGTACAATTAATAATAATATTGTTCAATAATAGGTTGTAATTCACCTATTACTGAATGTGAAGAAATTTTTTATAAATCAAATATTTATATAGCCAATTTAAACCTAAAACTCAATAATCTAGGATTTGTTTATATTCTGGGAAACTGCTTATCATTGTTTTCATATATTTACTTTCCTATGGCATAAGATTTATTTGATTTTTAGGAAAATAAATTTTCATTGGCCTGAAGTATTGCAGTACTATTTCAGAATATGTTTTCACAATTATTCTAAAATATTTATGGGAGGTATGTTCTTCTATGTGTTTTTTAGTTTCTAACACAATATTTAATATGGTTTTCTAGTAAAAATTTTAATCTTATCTTATGTAACAACATTTTTTTTAGAAATATAATACCTCGATTTTGTTTTTTTTCTTTTCATGTCACTATCACCATTTNTATATAATATTTTAATAATATAGTTATTATATATATTAATAACTATAATATGGGGCAATTAAATTTGGAATTATCTTTGGAGGGGCAAAAATGCTATGAGTATACCCCTTTTTCATCAAGATTGTACAAAAGAAGCTATAACTTATTTCCTATGCATCTGCAATGGTACTTAGTTAGGTACCATTATTGAGTTGAGAAGATAATAACTGAAATATATTTTTTGTTTTGTTGTTCAAATGAGGAAACCTAGTTGTTATAATCAGATATAAAATGTATTTTTTTACTTTTCCTTTTTTGGGCCCTTGTCATTATATGATAATCTCTACTAAAATAATTAATAGCTATAACCTAAGAATATTGCCATTTGTGATGTATACTATCACACTGGCTTTATATAGCATAGCAATACTTCCCAAAATATGCTCCAGGAAACCCCAGTTCACTGAAGGTACTCCAAGATAAGATGGTATGATCTATGCCAAATAAGCTTGAATAAAGGCATATATATTTCCTGTTTAGAGATTTATAGTAGATATTAGCATATAAAAACTTGGAGAAATCATGAAACAATGTAATCTACAGAACTATGTTTAACATATTATTTCCCAAACGTTATTGATACTTAGTCACAAAAGCCAGGAGATCATGGTTTGTTATCTGTTAACATCCATGGAATTAGTGTCCCTCAGGACACACTTTGGGAAATGTTGTGTTTTAACATATGTTTCCAGTGCTATTTCTGAATTAATTGAAGTGATTACATGAATTTTGTGTTTCATTCTATTAGTTGTTTATTAATTTGAGTAAATATCTATTACTGATTTTTATGGATTTTTTAAGTTGAATGGTGTTCCCTTGTTTTTTTAAAAAAAGGATATGTGAGAGTCCTAATCCTCAGAATTAACATTATTTGGTGGTAGGTTCTTTATATAAGAAAATTAATTTAGAATATTTAGAATGATATCATTAGATTGGATTCAAATATTATATAATTAATATCCTTTTTTAAATAAAGAGGAAGGTTGGACAAATATATAGGCATGCATGTAGAATGTCATTTGAAAATGAATGTATATTAAGTGACATATTTAAAAGCCAAGCATTGCCAAACATTGACCAAAAAACACCAAAAGCTGGGAGATTCTTCCTCATAGCATTCAGAAGGGACCAAATTTTTTGACACCTTAATTTTAGATTTCTAGCCTCCAGAAGTTCAACACAACAAATTTACTTTCTTTAAGAAACTAAGACACCCAGATGACTGTGGAACATTTTTACAATATTTTTATACACACACACACACACACACACACACACATACACACACAGACAAACAAACAAACACACACACACACACATACACACATACTATGGATAACCTTGTAAGACACTGCCATACTATCTTCCAAAATGACTGTATACTTTGACTTCCTAACAGAAATAAAGGGCAGTTTCCATTAGTGATAGTCCATTTGTACTGTAATAACAAAATACTTCAGATTGGATAATTTAGAAGAAATATAAATACATTTCTCAAAGTTAAAATGATTGGGAAGTCCAAGATCAAAGTGCTGGCAAAAATGGTGTTTGGCAGGACTGCTTTCATTTACAGTGGTGCTACCATGTATCTCTATTCTGCAGAGGAAAGGGACACTATATACTTAACACAGTAGGAAGGATAGAAAGAAAAGCAAGTGCCTCCTTCAACCTCTAGTCTAATTCTTGAGTGGAGAGCCTTCGTGACTTAATCATATCTATTAATACTGTTGCATTAGGGACATTTTTTTTACACTGTTAGGAATTTTTATTTATTTGTTTTAATTAGTTATACATGACAAAAGAATGCACTTAGACACATCAAATATAAGTACAAATTCTCATTTTTCTATTTGTATATCATGTAGAATTACATCAGTCATATAATCATATATGCATATAGGGTAACAATGTCTGATTCATTTTCCTGTCCTTTCTACCACCATACCCCCTCCCCTCCCTTCACTTCATCTGTCTAATTCAAAATAACTCTACACTTCCCTAGCTGCCCCTCTCAGTGTGAATTAGGATCTACATATCAGAGGAATCATTTAGTCATTTGGTTCTTTGGGATTGACTTATTTCAATTAGCATGATATTCTCCAGCTCTATCCATCTACTGGCAAATGCCAGAATTTCATTCTTCTTTAAGGTTGAATAATATTCCATTGTGTATATGTACCATATTTTCTTTATCCATTCTGCAGTTGAAGGACTCCAACATTAGTTCCATACTTTAGCAATTGTGAATTGAGCTCCTATATACATTAATGTGGCTGTATCACTATAGTATGCTGCTTTCAAGTCCCTTGGATATAAACCAAGGAGTGGAATAACTGGGTCAAATTATGCAGCCATTCAAAACTTTTCTGAGGAATCTCCATTCTTTTTACAGAGTGGTTGCATAAGTCTGCAGTCCCACCAGCAATGTATGAGTGAACCTTTTCCCCCACATCCTTGTCTACATTTATTTTTTCTTGTATTCTTTCTTAATAGTTGCCATTCTGACTGGAGTGAGATAAAATCTTAGAGTAGTTTTAATTTACATTTCTTTAATTGCTAGAGATGTTGAACATTTTCTTCATATATTTGTTGATCAATTGTATTTCTTTTTATGTGTAGTGGCTGGTTAGAGCCTTAGTCCATTTACTAATTGGGTTGTGTGTGTGTGTGTGTGTGTGTGTGTGTTTTAAGTTTTTTGAGTTCTTTGCATATCCTGGAGATTAATGTTCTATTTGAGGTGCATGCAGTAAAAATTTTCTCCCATTCTATAGGCCTTCTATTCACATTATTGATTGTTTCATTGGCTGCAAAAAAAAAGTTTTAGTTTGATTTCATTCTATTTATTGATTCTTGATTTTAGTTCTTGTGCATTAGGGGTCTTATTAAGGAAGTCAGTTCCTAAACAGACATGGTGGAGATTTGGACCTAGTTTTTCTTCTATTAGGCACAGGTCTCTGTTCTACTGCCTAAGTTCTTGATCTACTTTGAGTTGCATTTTGTTTAGGATGAGAGATAGGGGTTTAATTTCATTTTGTTACATGTGAATTTCCAGTTTTCTCAGCACTATTTTTTGAAGAGGCTATCTTTTCTGCAGTGTATGTTTTGGGCAACTTTGTCTAGTATGAGATAACTGTATTTGTGTGGGTTTATCTCTGTGCTTCTATTCTGTATTATTGGTCTATGTGTCTGTTTTGGTGTCAATACAATGCCAATTTTGTTATGATGGCTCTGTATTATAATTTAAGTTCTGATATTTTGATTCCTCCTGCTTCACATTTATTGCTAAGGATTTCTTTGGCTATTCTGGGTCTTAGTTTTCCAAATGAATTTTGTGATTGATTTTTGTATTTCTTTGAAGAATTCCATTGGGATTTTAGTAGGAATTACATTATATCTGTGTAACACTTTTGATAGTATGGCCATTTTGACAATGTTAATTCTGCCTGTCCAAGAGCATGGGAGGTCTTTTCATCTTCTAAGGTCTACTTCAATTTCATTATTTAGTGTTCTGTAGTTTTTATTGTATAGATCTTTTGCCTCTTTTGTTAGATTGATTACCAATTCTTTTTGAGGCTATTGTGAAGTAATAGTTTTTCTGATTTCTCTTTTAGCTGTTTCCTCCTTGGTGTGTAGGAATAAATAGACTTATGGGTTTTAATTTTATATCCTGCCACTGAGCTGAATTTTTTATGAGTTTAAGGAGCTTTTTGGCAGGTGTTTGGGGTCTCCTAAATATAGGATCATGTCATTGGCAAATAGGGATAATTTGAGCTCTTCTTTTCCTATTTGTATCCCTTTAATTTCTTTCTTTGCTAAAATTGCTCTGGCTACTGTTTCAAGAACTATGTTGACTAGAAGTGGTGAAAGAGGGTATCCCTATGTTGTTCCAGTTTTTGGAGGGAATGTTTACAATTTTTCTCCATTTAGAATGATGTTGGCCTTGAGTTTTATTCCTAAGTCTTTAATTAATTTTTTTTTAATATTTTATCTTTAAAATTATTAAAAGAGTATTATCTTTTCTCATTATTTTATATGATGTTGCCATAAATTTGTCATTTTTTTTATTTGGACAGGAAATTTGTCATAATATATAGGAAATGCAAGTCAAATTCTATTTCGCTTCTAGAAAAAATATGCATACACAAACAACAAAACTATCTCTTTACTTAAGTGATGTCATTGTAAAAACTGCATTGTAAATATCTTCAGCTCTTTTACAATAAAAAAGTAACTGTTGAAAAATAAGAACTAATGGATAATATTCATACAAATTAAGTGCTATTGTTTGATATCAACATTGAACTCATTCTATGTAAAGATTAGTGCATTTGGGTTTTATATTCAGGCTTATAAATTTGCTAATTCAAATATTAATAATAAGTGAATTATTTAATTATGGTGTATTTTTAAGTAATAGCCTGGTACAATTAATAATAATATTGTTCAATAATAGGTTGTAATTCACCTATTACTGAATGTGAAGAAATTTTTTATAAATCAAATATTTATATAGCCAATTTAAACCTAAAACTCAATAATCTAGGATTTGTTTATATTCTGGGAAACTGCTTATCATTGTTTTCATATATTTACTTTCCTATGGCATAAGATTTATTTGATTTTTAGGAAAATAAATTTTCATTGGCCTGAAGTATTGCAGTACTATTTCAGAATATGTTTTCACAATTATTCTAAAATATTTATGGGAGGTATGTTCTTCTATGTGTTTTTTAGTTTCTAACACAATATTTAATATGGTTTTCTAGTAAAAATTTTAATCTTATCTTATGTAACAACATTTTTTTTTAGAAATATAATACCTCGATTTTGTTTTTTTTCTTTTCATGTCACTATCACCATTTGCTAATGTGTCTCTATTTGCATGTTCTATATAAAAACACTAGAATTTGAAATATCATCTCAAAAACTGGTAATATTATTCTTTTAAAATTACACTCTAATCAACTATATAATGTGAATGACCTGTGTAATATTCATAAAAACAGCATGTGAAATTTCATAAAATTTGAGGAGTATTTTCAAGACCAACCAGTTTATAATGTGTGTGCTTGATTAGTCAATTAGATTCTGAATGTTTTAAATAAAATAGTGAATTAATTGTTAAAAATTTTATTCTTAAACCATTTTTGCCCTTTTGTCTAATGCACTGAACTTCTATTGAATGTAGAAAAGGAAAGGGGGAGGAATATGAATGGGAAGAACAGTAGAATAAATCTGACATAACTTTCCAATGTACATTTAGGAATTTACCACAGTGAATGACACTATGGTGTACATCCACAAGACTAGGATCCTAATTAGAATAATATATACTCCAAGATTGTATAGATATATCAAAATGGTTTCTACAGTCAAATATATCTAAGAGGAACAAATAAAAATAAAAACATTTTTGCAAATATTTTGTATTTTCAGATTATTTTGGAAAAAGGAATATTGATTCTTTTACAACATTGTGGCTAACCTTATGATACAATGATTAACTATGACTCAAAGCTGTCATTTCTCTAAAGTAAAGGTTATACCATCTGTAATAATTTTATTTAAAAAAATATATATATGTAGATGTTATAGACCTCAGATCAGAAGCAGAAAGCTAAATGTTGTAATGAAGTACTTTGAATCATTATCATATTTGGTTCTTATTTTTCTCATTTTTGTTCTTGAACTTGGAACCTTCTTCCCTTATGAACATGTTCATATTCGTTACAATGTGACAGGTGGCTACTCTATCTTACTATGTTCCATCTAATGTGAAATACAGGCTACTGAGGTGCTTGGTGGCTCATCAAATCTTATCTATCTTGTTTGTCAGTTTCACGTGTAAAATGCTTAAATGACAACCATTTTAGACATATATCAGTTACCTGGAATAGTGAATGAAAGGTATTATGATTTCAGTTATAAACAAAACAGCTATTTTTGATATGTGGGTGCACTATTAACTTTTTATCACTCAAAGACACTAACCTACTCCAAGGGAACTGCAGAAATGGGTTAACGATAATTAGTAATTCTCTGCCTATGTAAAGTTTGTTTGTTAAACATGTTTTGATGAATTCAGTGTGTGTGTATATGTGTGTGTAAAGAATAGGATGTTTCCATATACAATGGAGCTCTTATTCCAAAATGACTTTTTTTCCCTGTTAATTGATCTTTCTCCATGAGTTCTCACTGGAGTTAATTTAAAAAGTTATACATTATCTGAATTTTTCCACAATCTATAATGTTGTGATTACTAACTGATTAGAGTTTGAATGATAATAGTTGTTTCTGATGAGTTTTGTGTAAATATAATTTTGAAATTGTATAGTTAGAAGGTGAAAAATGTTGAAAGAAATTTCAACATGTAATTTTACATTCTCAACTTTTATAACAAATCAATCCAGACACTTGACTACAATCAGATTTTCTTTCTTTGGTCAGACATTTCAGTCATTTCTCTTTCCCACTAGAATGTAACTACTTTTACCATGAGGATATCAATGTTTATACTTTCCCTGGTCTGCTCTCTAACTGTCCCTCCCTAAGATATTAAATACAGAACTTTATATGCTAACAGCAGGATGTTTGGGCTCATTATATATCTACTCAATTATGAAGTTGAATTTATGCTTTCTTACAAGAACAAAGCATCCCCTTAAAATAAAAGCATTCAGTTAACAGTCTAAATAGAATCAAACACTGAATGAAATAAAACTAAATTCTGAAGATATAATTTAGCATGGTGTTTAGAGATGAAAGCCTTTTTGTTTAATTTCATTTTAATCACCTTATTTTTATTTTGTATTTTGAAGTCAATATTCACTTAAGTTTATCCCAGAAGTTTAGATTATCATGAACACTTGACAATTGGTAATTGAATGCTTACAGGCTAAAGGAGTTTTGCTCTTTCATTTGATGGATTGTGTCATGCCAGAGTCTGGCAGTGCATTTTACTTGACCTTTCTCCTTAACTCCATTCATCTTAAACCCTTTGTCATATGAGTGACGGGCCATCATGGCGTGATGGAAGACAAAATTTCAAAAGGATGCATCACCTTGTCAGATAAATGCAGATTAAAATGCTTTTCAAAAAATATTTAGTGTGTGGAGCACAGCTAAGTCTAAATTTGGCTATTATATTGAAAAGTGAAAAAAGAGTAAAGTTTATATATAAAAGATCATTATTGGTTTTTTTTTTTTTTTTCCTGCTATCAGGTCCCCTTCCACATGGTGGGAATACTCTCTTCTCAAATAAATCCTGTTCTGTTTACTCTTCCCTTCAAAATAAAAAACAAAAGATCATTATTGTAATAACCCTAATAATATTTACATATGAAGATCATAATAATTTTGTATTTTTATTATAAAATTTGGAAGAGTGACAAGACAAAATTTCCTTAAAAAAAGTCATAATAAAAAACAAAAGTTTAGTTGTGTGCATGTGTGTGAGTGCACATGTGTGCATGCACACACACTCCTTATTATACATTTTTACTCATTACTTAACTAACTTTGTGCATTTAATAGAAATATACTCCCTTTAGGAATATCTGGCAAAGTTTAATTCATCTTGGGCCCCTGGTACTATTTGGAATTTTGATGAAACAGAAGAAGGGTGGTTTTATATTTCTTGAGCAGAAATCGTCTATCTAGTCACAGAATAGATATTGCTGAGGTGAAGAAAAGAGTAGATTTCCTCATGTTTGTAGGTCATTCATCTCACCTCCAAGACTTTTTATTACAAAGTCCTGAAAGATTCTCTGCTTTTTGTGTTTATACCAATAGACAGAGGCCATTCATATTGTAAATCAATGAACTAGTTTTCTTATTTTGGCAGGATCAGCAGTGATTTAGCTGTAGAGTATGAGCAGAGAGTAAGGACATTGACCTAACACATTTTTATGCCTCCCATGTGAATTTATCCTGTCCATGAAAGAACAGAAATGTATGAATGACAAAATAATCACAAGATAGAAATACTATTACCCTGGAAAAGAAATAGAGAGAAGCAAAGATACTTGAGTCTTTTATTTCATGTGATGATATAATCAACAGTGTATTGCTATAATAAGAATGTCAAACTATTAAACACACACACACATACGTACATACACACATAAATTGACAAATATAATCTTTGATTATTTATATATTTAGTAACTATAAGATAAAAATGGTATCATTTTGAATAACAGCAATCATGAAGAACAACAAAAATTGACTCAACAAATCTGAAATTTAAACTCTCTTAAATATACCAACACAGGAACAAAGAACGTCTATTTTTTCTCTATAGTTGTGTCATCTCATTTTTATCATAAATGTCCAATTCTGTCTTCTTGACAAGGACATAATATACCTGTTAACCCAAAGCAGTATAAAATTATGCTTTAAACAGAGAAGATGGTGGGTTAGAGGAAGAACACACTTCTCACAGTTCCTCAATACTACCTAAGAAACAGGAAAACTGCTCCTCACAGAGGTGGGTAACAAGGGAACTCACCGAAACTTAATACTAGAACATTTAAAAAATAGATATAATGTCAGAAACATCAAAGAGAACAGAACAGAAAAGATGTTGGCATGCAGAACCTGGAAGTAATGAGAAAGCCGATCTTAAGGAACCAGAGGCAATGGGGGAAAGTTTCTGAGTGAAAACAACCAAAATTCCTTGGGCCCCAGGTACATAGTTAGGTGGAAACCATTTGTAAGTGTTGTGGGGCAGCAAGCAGAGACAATAGAAAGGAAAATCACAAAGATGTCAGTGAACACAGCAGCAGCCTATTATAACCCTGAACCAGAGTGCATGAAATAGGCACAAAGAAACTGATGCATGGAGCCTACATTCTCCAGATGTCAGAGAAAGAGAGCTCTCTGTTGCTAGTGCATCAAAAGAACTATTGGGAAGATATTTGTAATGGCCACAGAGGAGCATCTGCACTCTAGGGCTGACAGCTGGGAATTCAATTTCATAGCTGTGAATACAAAATCTGTAGTGGGTTAGTCCTATACCCTAAAATTGAATTTTCTCAGAGACCCTTGAGATTCAGACATACAACAGAGACCAGCATCTCTCCAGATTTAGGAGGGTATTATATTAAATCTCAAATATCCACAGAAAGAGTTCCAATGGTCAGCCAAGACTAAATCCCAACTACTGGAACTTCCAATTTAGAATTCACACCACACCCCAACTACAGGACAGCATCAAGAATAAACTTGAGAGTCATTGGGATAGAAAAGAATATGTATGGCAGGGTGTGGTGGCACACACCTATAATCCCAGTAGCTGAGAGGCTAAGGCAAGAGGATCATGAGTTCAAAGCCAGGCTAAGCAAGAGCAAGGCCCTAAGCAACTCAGTGAGACCCTGTCTCTAAATGAAAATACAAAATAGGAGTGGGGATGTGTCTCAGTGGTCAAGTGCCCCTGAATTCAATCCCTGATTCAAAAAAAAAAAGAAAAGAAAAGAAAGAAAGAAAGAAAAAAGCATGTAGATACAGGCTAATTGCACCAAAACTGTTTTTAATGAAATAGTAATAAATAAATAAATAAATAAATAAACAAACAAACAAACAAACAAATAAATAAATTATCATATTGTAAATGTGCTATTTGCAAAAACTCCTCTTGTAGGCACAAACAAAAAGAGGTTGAAAGTGAGAGGATGAAAAAAATATTTCACACCAATAGAGTAAAAAAAAAAAATCAGCAGGAATAGCTATTCTCATATCTGGCAAAGCAGAAAACAAGCAAAAATTAGAATAGACAAAAAGAGCATTACACCCTAGTAAAAGGAACAATCCAATCAGAAGATATAACAATAGTAAATATGACCTAAATGTCACTGTACATAATTACTTCCTGACATTAAATACCACATAGATCACAATACAGGGATACTGGGTGATTTTAGCTCACCTTTATCGCAAATAGGTCATTCAGCCATAAAATCAATAAAGATATATTTGACCTAAAAATATATAAATCAAATGGTCTTAATAGATATTTACGGATTACTAACAGTTGAATTTGCCTTCTTTTGAGTAGCTTATAGAATATTTTCTAAAATAGATCATATGTAAGTCAAAATGTAAGTCTTAGCAGATACAAATAAAATTATGTACTCTCATGCATCTTATAAAACCATAATGGAATGAAACTAGAAATCAACAGCATGAAGAATAATAGAAACCATATAAATACATGGAAATTGATCAATGCTTTTTTGAATGAAGAGTGGCTCACAGAAGAAATGAGGGAAGAAATCATGAAGTTCTTGGAAATAAATCAGACACAGCGTATCTAAATCTCTGTGACAGTATGAAAGCACTTTAAAGAGAAAAAATCATAGAAGTGAGTGCCTGCATTTTAAAAAAAAACAAAACAGGAATCTCAAACATATAAGCTTATACTCCACAATAAGGCCTTAGAAAAGGAAGAAAAAAAAAACTAATTCCAAAATCAGTAGAAGACAGGAAATAATTAAAATCAGAGCCAAAATTAATAAAATTTAAAATAAAAAAACAAAACACAATGAAACAGAGTTGGTTCTTCAAAAAGTTAAATAAAAAAATGTAACTCCTTAGCCAAACTAACTAAAAGAAAGAGAGAGAAAAATCAAATTAATAAAAATAGAGATGAAAAAGAACATATCACCACAGACCCTTCTGAAATCCAGAGAATCATCAGAACCAACCTATTTTTAAAATTTAACTCCAGCAAACTGCAAAATTTAGAAGACATTGACAAATTTCTAGATACATATGACCTGCCCCAAGTTGAACCAAGAAGATGTGTAAAACCAAAACAGATCAATATCAAGTAGTAATGAAATTTAAACAGCAATTAAAAACTCTTCCAACAATGAAAAGTCCAGAACCGGAAGGATTTTCAGCTGAGTTCTAACAGACCTTTAAAGAAGAACTAACATCAGTTCTTCTAGTTTTTTTTTTTAATTTTTATTTTTTTTCATGAAATTGAAAGGGTGGGAACTCTCTCAACTATAATCTATGAAGCCACTGTAACCCTGATAGTGAAAGAAGACAAAGACACATCAAGGAATGAAAACTACAGGCCAATATCCCTAAAGAACATAGATGCAAGAATTCTTAGTGAAAGATTAGCAAATTGCTTTCAAAAACATATCAAGAAGATAATAAACCATGATCAAATGGATTTAATCCCAAGAATAAAATGTTGTTTTAACATATGAGAATCAATAAATATAATCCACCTCATAAATAGAAGTAAGCATAAGAATTATATGTTAATCTTAGCAGTTTAAGAAAAGAAGTAATGAAATCAAATACCCATTCTTATAGAACATGCTAGAGAAACTAGGGTTAAAAAGGACTTACCTCAACAGCATGAAAGCTATATATGACAAAACAGTCAACATCATACTGAATGGAGAAAAACGGAAAGCATTTTCTCTAAGGTCAGGAGCAAGACAAGTATATTCATTTTCACCATTCATATTCAATACAGTTCTTAAAATTCAAGCTAGAGCAATCAGAAAGGAAAAGACGAAGTTAAACTATTCCTATTTGCTGATTACATAATCTTGTACCTAGCAGCTTCTAAAAAACTCCACCAGAAGATTTCTAGAGCTGATAAATGAAATCAGCAAGGTAGCAGGATAAGGGATCAGTATTCATAAATCAATATTTTCCCTATATTATTACAGTGCTTTTCCTGAGGGAAAAAAAAATTGGAAAATCATTCCATTTAAAATAACACACACACACACACACACATCAAAAATCAAAAAAGAAAAACTAAAAAACTTGGGAATGAATCTAACAAAGAAATAAAGACTTCACAGTGCAAATATGGAATAACAAAGAAAGAAATTGAAGAAGACCTTAGAAGATGGAAAGACCTTTCATTTTCATGGTTAGGCAGAATTAATTTTATAAAAATGTCCATACTACCAATATCAATATATAGATCAAATGCAATTACCATCAAAATACCAATGACATTCTTTAGAGAACTAGGAAAAATAGTCATAAAATTAATTTTTCAGAATAAGAGACCCAGAATAGCCTAAGCAATCCTGAGCAAGGAAAATGATGGAGGAGACATCACAATACCTAAACTTAAATTATATTACAGAGATATAGTTACAAAAACAACATGGTATTGGCATCAAAATATACATAAAGAACAATGGAATAGAATAGAAGGCACAAATACAAATCCACATATAGCCATTGATATTTCACAAAGGTGCTAAAATTACGTGTTGGAACAAGATAACCTTTTTGTTTGTTTTGTTATACTAGGGAATTGAACCCAGGCTGCTTAACCACTGAATAACATCTCCATCCATATTTATTTATTTATTTATTTTGCGGGGACTGGGTCTTGCTGAGTTTCACAGGGCCTTCCCAAGTTGCTGATGCTGCCCTGGAACTTGTGACATTCCTGCCTCTGTCTCCTGAGTCACTGAGATTACAGGCATGTGCCACAACCCCCAGTTAAAAATAGCCTTTAAAACAAATGGTGCTGGGGAAACTGGATATCAATACGTAGAAGAATGAACTAGAACTCTGTATGTAACCCTCCACAAAAGTCAAATCAAAATCAATTGCCAAGGAATTAGACCAGAAACTTTGTATATGCTAAAAACACTATAAGATAAGCATTCCATTATATTAGTGCTGGCACAAACTTCCTTAAGACCCCTGAAGATCAAGAAATAAAAACCAAGCATTAATAAGTGGGATGCCATCAAATTACAAGCTTCTGCACAGCAAAAGAAACAATTAAGCACCTGAAGGGTAAGCCTGCAGAATGGAAAAATATAAATGCTACATGCTGTTTTGACAGAGGTTTATATTCAGAATATATAAGAAACTCAAAAAACTTAGCACTCAAAAAACAAACAACCCAATCAATAAATGTGCAAAAAAACTAAACACACATATCAAAAGAAGAAATGCAGATGCCCAAGAAATATATGAAAAATTTTTTAGCATCATTAACAATCAGGGAAATGTAAATCAAAACTATATTAAGATTTTATTTCACTTCAGTCAGAATGGCAATTATCAAGTATACAAGTAATAACAAATGCTGGTGAGGATGTGGGGAAAACAGAATACTTATATATTGTTGCTCAGATTCCAAATTAGTACAATCATTCTGGAAAGCAGAGTGAAGATTTTTCACAAACTAGGAATGGAACTACCATGTGATCCAGCCATCCAACCCCTTTGTATTTATTCAAAATAACTAAAATCATCCAACTATTGAGACACAATCACTTCAATGTTCATAGCAGCACAATTCACAATAGCCAAATCATGGAATCAGCCCAGATGCTTTTCAATAATTGAATTAATTTGGGAAAATGTGGTATACATACAGAGCAGATTATTAGTCAGTCATGAAATGTATGAAAACCTGTCATATGCTGATAAAGGATGAAAGTGAAGAACATCATGCCAAATGAAATAAGTCAGGCTGAGAAAATCAATGGTTGAATGTTTTCTACCATGCAGAAGTTAAAGCTGAATAAGGGAAAAAAGGGTGGATTGGATATAATAAAACATAGGGAAGATTGGTGGAGTAGAGGGAAATGGGGAAGGAGGAAGGATGAAAAAGGAGAAGAAAAGTGGAATAAATTGGACAAAAATCATGTTATGTGCATATACAAAAATAGTACAGAGAATTTGCCTATAGGTATGTGGAAAGCACCAACATGGATGAACCTGAAGGATACCTCATGAAGAAACCAACATGGATGAACCTGAAGGATACCTCATGAAGAAAAAAAAAACAGAGAAAGAAAGGAAAAATAATTTTTAATGGCAGTTAATATTAGGACACTATATCACCTGAAAAATATGTTATGTACTACTGCTATTCTCTTTCTCTTTGTTTTAAAAATTTAATGTGATTGTACAAGTTTATCTTTAATTTATAATTATATTTGTTCTAAATTCTGGAAGCTAGACTTTTCTGTCACAAGTAATTACTTACAAAAATTGACAATATATTTAATACTATAATTTATTTTAAAAAGGATAACTTTTAAAGTGAAAACTATTACCTCCAAGAGTATACACAAAAGTTGAGATACTACCTAATAAATAAAAAGTTAACAAGTTAGAGGCAATTGAAAATACTGTTTGATTATTGGCTGTGGTTGTGGCTCAGTGGCAGAGCATCCTTGCACGTGTGAGACCCTGGGTTCGATCCTCAGAACCTGCTATGTAAAATAAAGGTATTGTGTCCAACTACTCCTAAAAAACAAATATTTCCTAAAAAAAGAAAGAAAATACTGTTTGTAACTCTGACATTTTGTATCAATAAGATATTTTATGCACCTAGGTTTGCAGAATACATTTTAACTCTATCTTTCTATTGCTCTACCATGGTTGTGCTTCTTTTCATTTTCAAGCCTTTTCATGGAATCATTATCTAACAGCCAGTAATTCTGTTTTGTGCATGTTATTGTTAGTTATCATTATCATACAAAATTTATTTCATTAAAAGGCCGACAAATGAATGAAATTAAATGTGGAGTTTAAAAAATAATTTTGAAATTTACACTAACCTGTTTAAACAACATAACAAGTATCCCCAAAAGCCTATGGAAAAACCATAAAAAAATGTTCATTAACTTTATGAGTAATCATTCTTATTTCAAGTTATTTACTTGTTTGCTTTTCCTTTTCTTTTTGATTTATAAATTCCTCAAAAGTATTATTTTGCCATATTAATAAAATACATCAATAAAATTCGACCATATATGTCCATTTGTGTCTTCATAGCAATGTTTTAGCACACTTTGTATGTAACTATAATTAATGTTGCTGTAACATGCATATTACTATCATTTACTAATTTTAATATTGAGGAAAGTGAGTTGTTCAGCATTTGTTTATGCAAAGCTGCCATGAATACTCTTGTCCATATCTCCTGGTTCACATTTGACACAAAACAGATGGCTGCATATGAATATTAAGACTTTTAGGAGGATATGGTGCATAAGGGAAATTAAATGATGGCCATCAGTAGGTTAATAACAAGAGACAAAATTATACTCTGTAGTAGAAGTCCTCATGAATCAAACTGATCAAAATAAAATATTTTTTGAAATGAGCCCAAAGAGGAATCTACTTATTTTAACCAAGTAGTTTGTTAGTTTCTTGTGATTGAGTTTACATCACATCAGATGTATTTATCCAAGCATAACAAGAAGTGTTCCCAGTTGCACAAAAGCACCCCATTCAGTCAACAGGTAATCTGAAGAATTTCTGCTATCTAAAAGAACTTCATCAAGAAAACGTAAAGAAGTTTCTGGGCAACTGTAATCTTAGAGTCACCAACAGAAGAAATCTTTTCAAAAATTGTAATCTCATTTATATTTATGCCAAGCCAGGGAAGGAGTATTCAACAAAAGAATGCCCATTTAAAGAGATTTATATTTTCTTGCAAATTCCTCTGTATTCCAAGGTGCAAATTAATAGGTGTAGAACAATCATGTTCAGTTTCTAGTTGGTTACGGAGTGATAGTGGTACTGTTAGAATCCTTCATTGACACTGCCCTATTATTTTCCAATTATTGAGACAAGAAGTTACCCTCACATATGGTTAAATGGTAGTTACATCATTAAGTCATCCACAGGTAAAGATATATCCTGGAGGAGCACAACAGTTAGTTCTCGGTAGGATACCTTGTACATTAGGAGTCATCGGTAGGGAAGCAATAGAAATATTTATCCAGGGCTCCATTAATGAATCAGTGCATGGTTGGAAGCTACCAACAATTAAGGTATTAGTATTATAAATTTGTCTAAAAACGGTCAAATTACCTTTATTTTGGTGTTCTTATACAATTTCCAGCATGATTTAACTGTAATATCCTCACTAAAAGTTTTTTCTTGCTATATGATTTAAAGAAGGAATTTGTTGATATGAATTTAAAAGCCTAACCCTATATTAAAAAGTGGATATTACAATTAAAATATCATTAAAATTCATTACAGGACTAACAAGAGAATTTCTAAGATCATATAAGAACTTAGATTTTACATGGCATATCTTATAACAATTTAAGCTTCCTATAGTAGATGATAATTATAAAATCTTATTTATTGCATTATCTTGAACTATACATGCCTACAGACAGAAAGATAGACAAGACATACACAAGCAAGGGAGAAAAGGAGTTTTCACAATGACAAAGGAGATGTTGGGAAAGCTAGAAAACTATTGATATCTAGAATGTCTTGCACTCATGAGGAACAACATTCTTGGATAATATTACTTTGAGTACTCCAATGGATGTACAATCCCAAGAATCTACAGGAGGCACCTTGAATTCAGAGATGTGATTCAGCATTCAAGACTCTCAAATTTCATTGCTAAAAGAATGGTAAACAAAACTCAGTGTGATCCCTTCAAATGGGACTCAAATGCTGTCTTTCTCTTGGGTTGTTTCCAAACAACCAAATCTATGAATTCTAGACTCTGAAAGATCCGGTTGCCATCAGTGATAGGTCCCACAGTCTTCTTGTCCGGAAGAAAATGTAATTTGCAATATGCACCACAGCCTTTCAATACTGAGTCATGTTAGAGTCCACAGTATAAATAATAGTCTCTCAGCAACTTCTTCATAAGGGGCAAATCTTTGTCTTTCAATGGAACTGGATATGATTATTATCTATCAGTACATCATTCTAGAAAACACAGGAAGACATTAAAGCTCTCATTTGAAGCTCAGCCTCTCTTGATGCCCATACCATCATAAAAAAGGGGCAACTTAATGGCTGCTACCATGTTGTATAGAATTTTTCTTTCCAGAAATGTTTCTTTTTGTCTCCAAGAACCTAAGCAAGTCAAGGGAACAGTGAGAATGGGCCTGAACTGTAGTATCCAGATATGGATGGAACACTGACACTTTTACTCTCTCTCTCATTCAGTAGAAACTAGGTCAATTAGTGTTATCTGTAGAAAATGCTTAGAAACTTCTTTTCTGCAGGTATTCAAGTTCCTTGGAATGCTTGTCCTACAATGTGACAAAGTAAATATGACTCATACCACCTAATCCCTGTGGTAGCTAGTGTGAAGCAGAGCATTGTGGATAGGATAATGGTTGAACAGGTGGCTGAGCTAGACAAAGATACATGGAGGGCAAGGGTGCTACTTTCTGAGAATAATGTGAGAAATGGAGCTACTATGTGTTTAGCCTGTCACCACCAGACATTCTCCATAAGCATTTTCAAATAAACCTCATGTTTCACATGCTATATCTTCATTCACCCTTGACAAGTATCTCACTGTCCTAACACCATTGGACTGTAGACTTTACAATTATGAGCCTTGAAGGAGACCAGGAAACTCTTATGTGTATCAGAACTATAGCAGTGGAAAAGGAGAGATATGCTGAGGAATGCACTTCAGGGATGGCTTTCCACTTCTATGTGTGGGGGGGATGGGTATTATGGGTGTTTGGGAGCCACTGTTTTAGTATGGGGATGTCCTGCTCCATAGAGTAGGAAATATATTGCTGTTTGGTAGTAAGTAATTTGATTAAAGAAAAAAAAATACACACACACACATAATTGTAGCAGCCATGGCGTGGCCCCCTTTCATGGCTGTGTATGCAGCAGCAGAAGTTGAGTTTCAAATGAGAATTGTGCCAGATCTTATGTTGCACTCCCTCACTCTTCCTTGTGCCCCTCTGTCACTCAGGATGCTAGCCAGGTAAGGCAGGGCAAGTAGGGATCTCTGGAGGTTGTATACCTAGAGCCAACTGCTGGGCATGGGTTGAGTGCAGGGTTCATGGGCACCCTCCACAGTTCCCTCACCTTCTACTGGGAGACGACAGATGACAGAGGTAACGACTGGGCTCATTCCCTGAGCATCTGTCCATGACTTGTGAATGTGAATTGTGATGGCAGCCAAAGAATTAAGAGGCTATCATCAGAATACTAGGAGCACAAAAGTAGAGGAGGCTTCTGGCATGGGACAGGCACTGTGCTGTTTCTGCTATTTCTGCTGTTCTAGGCCCAAACAAGCAAGTATAAACATACATATCAAGATAAAATTGTCTTATAAATAAATACTGTTGGGGTTATTATAATCACCAAGAAGTATATATATATATATATATATATATATATATATGTATTGAATTCATATTGTTTTTAATTCATCTGACATACAATGGGACTCTTGGAGAAACACTTCAGTTGGTTAAACTGGAACTTAACAGTGTGGACATTAAATTAATTTTTATGTATGTTTCTCATTTAGATAAAGTAGCTCAAGTCATGGTGACACATCACTAAGAGAGAGGAAGGACCATCAACATCAACAAGTTACAAGTATTTGGGCAACCTATCTAGGCTTGGGCAGATTATTCTACAATCGACACTGTAAATACACATAAAAGTTTCCTGGTCTCCTTCAAGGCTCATAACTGTAAAGTCTACAGTCCAATGGTTCTGAATATCCTTATGCTTTTTGGTGGTTCATATGGCAAGAACAAGGATGGATGTTTGGGAGGATGAGCAAATTTCATTTAGATGGTTCAAATTTCATTTAGATCAAATTTCATTTAGATATCTAAACATGTGTCTGTTTGACTACATATGAAGTGAGGACTTATTGTGCATATATGTGAAACTCTTGCCTTGGCTATTCTATGAAGCAACTATGGAAAATAGTTTGTGCAATAGGACATATAGCTTAAGAAAGTTGACCTGCACAGATGGTAGGTTGACTTCATTGAAACTTTTTTCCCTTTGGGGGGCTGAAAGTTTGCCAGATATGTCCAGATACATTCACTGAAACTACTGCAGGCATGTATTTACAAAAAGGTTACAAAGAAGTCAACAATACTTGACCTTGAAATGCTTGGTACCATGTATGGCACACTTATAGACATAGATGGTGACAAGAGAATAAACTTTACTGACCATATGATTCAAGAATGAGCTAAGAATTTGGATATACAGTCGCATTTCTACTTACTTTATAACACAACTACAAGAGAACAAATTGAAAGAATGCATGGCCAACTAAAATAACAATATACGATGGATTCTTAGAAATGTGAACCAAGTGATGATAGACCACCATCAGAACCATCAGTGAGAACTATTGCAGCACAAACCTCAGTATATACCAGATATTGATGCAAGAACCTGGCAATACTATCTAAGTTCAAATGATAGTACTTGAGAAGGACACTTGAATTTCACAAATGGGAACACAGAATAATTTGCTCTTGCTACTGCCACAGAGGATCCATAGAGTTGATTGCACATGAAACTGTCAAGTAGGGTCTGAATGGTATGAATTCATTGGTCCATGGAGGTAAGGACTAAACTAAGACATAGAACTGCATTTTATATTTATAGAAGTACCTCTTTCTTCTGGTAAAATCATTGATACAGAAAGGATTTATAATCCACAGAGGAAAATATGTCATTTGCTCACTTTTGTGTACCAATTTTCTATGTTGGTAAACTTTTTTTTTTTTTTTGATGTGACAAATACCTGAGAAAAAACATTTAAAGGAAGAAAGATTTATTCTGGTTCATGGTTTAAAAGTTTTCAGTCCATGGCTGGCTGGCTCCAAAGCAAAAACATCATGACACCGGTATGTGATGGGTGAAAGATGGTCATATTGTGGCAGCCACAATGCTGAGTGGGGAAAGTAGAGTCAAGGTATACTCATTCAGGTCTCACTCCCAGTGACTTACTTTCTACAACTAGATCTACCACTGCCTACAGTTTCTATCACCTCCTAAAAATGCCATCAAATATGAATTCTTCAATGGATTAATCCATGATGAAGTAAAAGCTTCATCAATGCAAACATAACCAATAACTGCCTCTCTTGATGGTAACTGGTATGGAATAAAGGGCACTATGGAGAGGATTAATTAATCCATGATGAAGTGACTGAAGATCCAAGACTTACAACTTCCAGATGTAAACTATAACAAACCATGTTCTTTAAATACCCTTTGCCATTCCCAAAAATCTATGCAAGTCAAGAGAACAATAAAAGTGGGCTTTGACAAGAACATCTGTGTACATACCTACTTTGAACAACAGCAACTCTTTCTCTTACGTACTGAAAATTTAGATTGTTACCATTATCTAAAGAAACAGCTTTTTACAAATTTCTTTCTTGCATGTATGCAAGTTCCTTGGATTGCTGATCAAACAATGAAACAAGGCAAACATAATCAATAACTATCTCTCTTAATGGTAATTGGTATGGAATAAAGAGCACTATGGAGAGGATTAGTGCTCATCTAGCTTTCAAAACTAGACAAAGTATTTTTAATGACAGAGGCTTTACTTTCTGGCAAAGAATTATGAGGGATGAAGGTACTATCTCTCCAGTGTTTCACCACTGGAATTTTTGGAGTAGACCTTGATTGACTGAGTGAGATGAAGCAGTCTCAAGAGTTAATCTCTCCCAGGGAGTAAAAGCCCTGACCCAACGGTCAATCCAGTCTCCCCAGGAACTCAGGCAAAGACAGACCAGTTGATATCCAACCCCATTATGGTGACAGATAAACCCCTCTGAGTTACACTAGCCACTATGGAGGCTTCAATGTGTGAAATGGTAGATAGTATTACCCTGAGATCATAGCAAAGGGGAGAGATACCTGGGCTGTGGAACATGAGGACTCAAATGCAGGTGGGTCAACTAATTTTCATTCCAATAACAAAGATGGCACTGCTAATCTAAATTAACTATTAGCTTGGGTGGAAACTTCTATGCCTCAGAAAACTCATGGAGAGCCGGCACCCGAGGTTTCCACAGTTCTGAGCTGCCACCATGTGTTTAGATAACACCACTCCTGGGGAGACCGAGCAAACAGGTTTGGGTGCCAGTGAATTGCCATAGTGAGGAATGGGAGCTCAGATACTGGATGGCCTATCAGACAAGAGAAGAAAATTAAAAGGATACAAATAGGAAAAGAAGTCTAATTATCTCCGCTGATGGCACGATTCTATATTTAGAAAACCCCCAAACCTCATGAGATGACTTCTGAAACTGATAAACAAATTTAACAAAGTAGCAAGATACAAGATCAACATACATAAATCATTCACTTTCTTATACTACAGTAATGTACCTGCTAAGAAATAAATCCTAAAAACTATCCAATTCACAGTAACCCAGTAAAAGAAAATACCTTGGTATTAATCTAACAAAGGTGAAGTCTCTTCAATGAAACCTGTAGAACCCTGAAGAAAGAAACTGAAGAAGACCTTAGAAAAATAAAAAATCTCCCATGTTCTTGGATAGGCAGAATTAATATTATCAAAATTGGCATATTTCTAAGACATTATACAGATTCAATGCAATTTCTATCAAAATACCAATGACATTCTTCACAGAATTATTACAAAATTAATTTGAGAATAAGAGACCTAGAATACCCAAAGCGATTCTGAATAAGAAGAAATACAAGGAATATCATAATACTGAACCTCAAATTATAGTACAGAGGTATAGTAACAAAAACAGTGTGGTATTAGCACCAAAACAGACATGAAAACCAATGAAATAGAATGGGAGACACAGAGGCAAATCCACATAGACATAGGCATGTGATACTCAACAAAGGTACCAAAAGCAAATTGGAGAAAAGATAGCATTTTTAAAATGAATGGTGCTAGGGCTGGGGATGTGGCTCAAGCAGTAGCGCTCTCGCCTGGCATGCCTGCGGCCCGGGTTTGATCCTCAGCACCACATACAAACAAAGATGTTGTGTCTGCCAAAAACTAAGAAATAAATATTAAAATTCTCTCTCTCTGTCTGTCTCTCTCTCTCTCTCTCAAAAAAAAAAAAAAAAAGAAGAAGAATGGTGCTAGAAAATGTAAACAACAAAATGTAGAAGAATAAAACAAGATCCCCATTTCCTACCCTGTTGAAAAGTCAACTCAAAATTTATAAAGATATAGGAATTTGACCATAAACAACTTTTAGAAGAATATTTAGGCTCAATACTCCAACATACAGGCACAGACACCAATGTCCTTAACAAGACTTCTAAAGCTCAGGAAATAAATCCAAAAGTTAATAAATGGGATGATATCAAATTAAAAAGCTTTTGCATAGCAAAGGAAATGAGGGAAGAGAAAGCCTACAGAATGTGAGAACTTTGTCACTGGCTTTTTATACAGAGGATTAATATCCAAAATATATAAAGTACTCAAAAGACTTAACATCAAAAAACCAAATAATTCAATCAATAAATGAGAAAAAATAACTAAACCTCTGTTTCTCAAAAAAAGAAATGCAATTAGTCAACAGCAATATGAAAAAATATTCAACATCTCCAGGAATTAAGGAAATGAAAGTCAAAAAAACTACATTGATATTTTATCTCACTCCAGGCAAAATGGCAATTATCAAGAATATATATGTAAATATACATATATGATATATAACATATATGATACATACCATATAATATATAACATGTTATATGTAACACACATATAATACATAAACAAATGTTATATATTATATATGTGATATATACATACACACATGTGTGTATATATATAGTTATTATATATATATATATATATATATATATATATATATATATATATATATATGGTTATTATTATAACAAATGCTGTTAAGATATGGAGGGGGAAGTACACTCATGCATTTGGGGGGATTAATGAAAATTAGCATAAACATTCTAAATGCAGTCTGTAGATTCTTCAGGAAATAAGGATTGAAACCACCAAATGATTTACCTATCTTAGATCTCAATATATATTCCCCAAAGTCTACAATCAGCAGACTATATGGATGCAGCCATATCAATGTTTATAGCAGTACAGTTTACAATACCCAAGCTATGAAACCAGGCAAGGTGCCTGTAAATAGATAAATGGATACATGTATAAAAAATGTGGTATGCATACACATTAAATTTTACTCAGTCATAAAGAAGAACTAAATTTTGGTACTTTCTGGTGAATGAATGGAACATCATTCTAAGTATGTAAACGAGACCCAGAAAGTCACGAGTTGAATGTTTTCTCTCATGTGGGAGCTAGACCAAAATAAAATTAAAATATAAAAAAATGGTGGGGGTTCTCCCATGAAAATAGAAGAGTGATCAATGGAGTAGAGGAAGGGGAGTTAGGAGGCAGGTGAAAAGGGAGAAATGGTGGACTGAAGCTGACCAAACTATGTTAGGTCCATATATGATTATACCACAGTGAATTTCACCTTTATGCATATATATAAGGCACTAATTAAGAAAAAAATTATGAATAAATAGAAGGAAGATCAGTAAAGTATGGGGAGGAAATGAAGGAGATAAAGAAGTTCTGGGCATAGGAGTGGAGCAAATTCTGTCCCACACTTGTATAATTATGTCAAAATGAACCCCAATATTTTATTTAATTATGATGAACTAACAAAGAAGATAGGATGTATGTCAAATAAACAATCTAATGTTTAATCCAAAGAAACTGAAAAAAGAATAATATAGTAATCCCAAAATTACCAGAATCAAAATTAAACAAAGACCATAGTCAAAATAAATAAAATGAAGGGAATAAAAACAATGGAAAATCTCAACAAAATCACATTTGTGTTTTTTAAAAGATAAACAATTGACAAATTTAGCTAGACTAATAAAGAAAAAAGAGATAACATTTAGACTAAATCAGAAATGAAAAGGAGACTTTATAATAAATATCAAAGAAATATAAGAAATCATAAGAGACATATATGAAGAACTACACAACAGCAAATCAAATAATTGAAAAGAAATGGATGAATTCCTGTAAAAATGTAACTTACCTAGAATGAATTAGGAAGAAAAATAAATTTTGAAAAAACCAATAAGATGTAAAGCATTTTAATCTGTAATAAAGCACATATCAGTAAAGAAAAGCCCAGGGATGTTTTCAGTGTTAAATTATACCAGACATTTTTTATAAATCCTTTCCAAACTCTTCCAAAAATTGAATAGTAGGAAATTCTTCCAAACTCATTATATGAGGTCAATGTTACAATGGAAAAAAATATATAGGAAAAGAAGCAATAAGCCTATAAGCAATAAGCCTATAACTCCCTGGTTAACACAGAGGCAAAAATTCTTAACAGAATACCAGTAAAACAAATTCAACAACATTAAAATACCATTCATTCACTATAACTAGGTGGGATGCACCCTAGAAATGCAAGAACAACTCAACAAGCAGGAATCAATTAAAGTGACATTAACTGAATGAAAGACAAAATTCATATGATCATTTTAATATATGCAGAAATAGAATTTGACAAAATTAAATATCTCTACACACAACAATTAAAGAATATTCTCTTCAACTAAATGATTAAGAAAATGAGAGACATCAATATGTAAAAAAAATAAATAAATTAGACCATACCTTACTCCGTATGCAAAATCCAGTTAAGATGGACTAAAGGTATATTTGTAAGAACTGATGCCATGATATTACAAAAAGAAGTAAAGTGAAACCTCCATGACTTTGGTCTAAGCAATGATTTTTATTTTAAAAATATGTAAGTTCAAAAGTATAGGTAACAAAGGAAAACACAGACAAATGATATGGTGCTGAGAGCCATAGCCGAGTCCGAATGATGCATGGCATTTTTGCCAGAATGGAGTGGTTGACAGGTGAAGCCAGCAAGCCATTGAGATGATAATGGTTATGTTAATGTTAATGGTTATGTTAAGCTGTGTATATTAGACCCCTGCTGTCTGCAGGCCTGCTACTTTGGAGTTCTCCCTACTTTGGAGTTCTCCAAGGATTCCAGGAGAGTTCCCATTGGTTGGGGAAGTGCAGGAGGAGGGATTTTTCTGGTTGGTGGTTCCTGGAGGAGCCACGTGGCTGGCTGGCATTCGGGAGAGTTCCCGGGGACCATGTGTGGAGTGTGCTGGTGGAGTTCAGAAATAAAGTTTGTTCCTGATTCAGTGGCTCATGATTTGTGCCCAGCCAGACTGCAGCAATATGTCATCAAAATAAAAAGTTTTTGAATAACAAAGTAAACAATCAAGAGAATGAGGAAACAGCTTACAGAATGAAACAAAATATTTACCCACTATACCTCTGAGAAGGATTAGTACCCAAAATACATAAGGGACTCAAACAGCTCACACAAGAAAACAAATAATCTGATTTTAAAATGAGTCAAGAACCCAAATAGACATTTCTCAGTGGAAAACAAATGATCAACATCACCAACCATCAGTAAAACAAAATTTAAAAACAAAAATAAATTATACCTCACTCCTTTAGAGTGGCATATGTTGAGAGAAAAAAAAAAAGCAGGAACATTTTTGATGAGGATGTGAAGAAATCTTCTCATAGTGTTGGAGGAATCTAAATTTGTGTATCTATATTGGAGATGGCATGGAGATTTCTCAAGAAATTAAAGACAGTACTACTGTATAACCATTACTGGTTATATATCAAAAAAAAATGAAATTAGTATGTGAATTGAAAATGATTATATACATCTGTCTTCCCACCCACTCAGTAGCTGAGGCAGGAGGGTCCTCAGTTTGAGCCCAGCTCAAGCAACTTTAGCAAGACCCTGTCTCAACATTAAAATAATAAAGAAAAAGGATTGGGATTGTATCTCAAGAGTACAATGTTTTCATAGCATGTTTAAGGCCTTGGGTTCAATACTGAGTTCTGAAAAAGAAAAAAAAAGAAATAAAAAGAAAAAGAAAAAAAGGAGACAAATAATTTTCTATGTCTTCCTTTTCCCATTCTCCCTCCCCCTCCTCTCTCTGGTTCAACTTTATTTATAATAGTTGCTATATAGAATCGACCTAAGTATTCACAAGTGGATGAAAAGATTAAATGAAGATGTTATATACACACAATGAAATACTCCTCAGCTGCCACAGTCTGGCTGGGCACAAATCAGGAGCCACTGAAGCAGGAACAAACTTTATTTTTGAACTGCAGGAAAACACTTCACACAGCTCCCGGGGAATCCTCCCGAAGGACATGTGGCTCGTCCAGGAACCCCCAGCCGGAAATATCACTCCCGGAAATCCCACCTCCTGCACTTCCCCAACCAATGGGAACTCTCGGAGAATCCCCAGAAATCCCCACGAGAACTCCAAAATAGTGCGAGAACTCAAAGGTTGCGGCAGAGGCAGATAGTAATGCCTCGCCTGTCAATCAATACTGTTGGCAAAATGCCAGGGGCCATACAGACTCGGCAGTGGCTCTCAGCATCTCCCTCTTTTTGTTTAATTAAACAACAAGCAATGTGGCTTAGGGACCATACCTTTTAGGCAGTCCAATTCAACATATGGTCCTTACCCGTCATCGGATGAACTGACCTCTAGGCGTCAGCCTCCTGTCTTAGGTTGGTACCACTGCAATTGGATCATACCCGTCACTGACTACGGGTCCAGCATACAGCCATACTTGGGGATAGGCCTTTGCACCAGTGGGGGGGTGAGGTTCTTTGCCTCACCTCTGTTGGCCCCCAAATTTT
>NW_026000026.1:63462198-63484945 GCF_001458135.2 Marmota marmota marmota | reverse complement strand
AACAACTTCAAACCTTGAGCCAACCATTTTTCCCAATCTGCCTGAGAAAATTCTAGGGATAGGCAGCTTGAAACAAACACAAAACAAATCAAAACAAGAACACATTTTTTTTGAAAATGGTCACCCATTCTCTCGCCTTCCCTTAGGGGCAAGCAATTTCACTTACCCCGAAGCTTCAGACGTTCCCCGCACGGGCCGCCAAATGCCGCAGTCTGGCTGGGCACAAATCACGAGCCACTGAAGCAGGAACAAACTTTATTTTTGAACTGCAGGAAAACACTTCACACAGCTCCCGGGGAATCCTCCCGAATGACACGCGGCTCGTCCAGGAACCCCCAGCCGGAAATATCACTCCCGGAAATCCCACCTCCTGCACTTCCCCAACCAATGGGAACTCTCGGGGAATCCCCGGAAATCCCCACGAGAACTCCAAAATAGTGCGAGAACTCAAAGGTTGCGGCAGAGGCGGATAGTAATGCCTCGCCTGTCAATCAATACTGTTGGCAAAATGCCAGGGGCCATACAGACTCGGCCGTGGCTCTCAGCACTCAGCCATAACCACAAAGAAATCCTTTCATTTCCAACAACATGAATTAATCTGGAGGATATTTTATTAAGAGAAATAAGCCAGGTGCATAAAAGAAAATACCACATGATCTTACTCATATTTGCATCCTAAAAAGGTTGATATCCTAGAAGTAAATAATAGAATGATGGTTACCAGGGGTTGAGAAAGACATTGGTTAAAGCATACAAATTATACAACTTCATTTATGAGGAAGAAGTGCAAGACATGTAGTGTATAACATAATGATTATAGTTAAAATTGTATCATACTCTTAAAAAACATTAAGTGGATGTAAAGTGTTTTCACCACAAAATTATAACTGTGAGAGTTGTTATGTATGTTAATTAGATTTATACATTTGAACATATATAAACATTTATATCTTTTAAAACCTCATGTCATACATAGTAAGTACATATCAGCCTGTTAATTAAAAAAATCATTTAATTAGGGCTGGGGTTGTGGCTCAATGGTAGAGTGCTTGCTTAGCATGTGTAAGGCACTGGGTTCAATCCTTAGCACCACATAAAAATAAACAAATATAATAAATGTCTATCAAAAACTATGAAAAAATTAAAAATCAATTATAAATCTAAAATTGTTTATGTACTGGCATTAAAATCAATTGAGGATAGACAACATAAAACTATTTCACACATACATACCTCAGATACATATCTGGAAAGCATAATATTCACAATGAAAACTCAATTTGACTACACTTGGTTTAAGTATAGACCTTCTGTAGAGATGAGTTAGTAAAGACTTCTATCCCAGGTGACCTGTGTGGTGAAAAAGGGAGGTGCGTGGCTGTGTGTGTTTATGATTATTAATAAATAGTTTAGGAAACTCCCTTTCACCTGGGTTTGCCTAGCAAGCACACTGGTTTTGATTAAATTGTACATTTCCTAGTACTCGATGGTGACTGAGTTATACTTAACCCCACAAAATACTTTTGTGTTTTCCTTGTAACCCCACAAAATACTTTTGTGTTTTCCTTGTCTAAAGAATATCAGCACAGAAAGCACTTTTCTTCATCCTCATCAGATTTTAAGGATCTCTGAAGACTAGAAACTATCGAATGTGCTGAAAATGCCATCACCACAGGGAAAACAAAAGAAATGGGAAAAAAAAAACAGGGAAAAAAAAGAAACAAAATATTAAAAAACTAATGCATTATCATTATCACATAAATCTTTGTCTATGTTTTAAAATGTGATAGATAATTGGTAGATGTGTGTGTGTGTGTGTGTGTGTGTGTTGCTTCCCTTTCTCATAATACTTACGTAGTTATTCTGTGCTGTTGTATTTTTAAACAGATGATGTTTTTCAAATTATGAACTTTGAATACCACAACTGTCTTTAGCATCTGATAATCACAGCTGCTAAGATTCTGTTCTTGCCTTCTCAGCAAAATTTTAATTTTTTACTAATAGTCTCAAGATGTGCTCACAGGTTATTCCATATGTCTGTGCCTAATTAGAATTATTTAAAATGTTAAAATGTGTACTTTGAAAAATAATAATTGTATGCCAAATATAATAGTATAGATAAGTACTCTAAGTGGTGCAAAAACAGCACATTTACATGTATACACACACACACACATATACACACACATTTTGTGAGGGATGTAGTTAAGTGTGACAAGCCACTAAAACAGCATTGAACTTGAATGGCTGAAATTAGGAAAGAAAATGGAATCCAAAGACCAAAATAAATTATTTTTTTTTGCTTATACACTTTTTACACTGCACTACATTTTGATAAATATTTACACTTTATTTATCCACCCTGGCTGATTATGAAACATTTTTTATCCTTGAAAATCCAGTCTTTGTTCCAATGTTTGCCATATATATTTAATATCTCTGAAATTGTCTTATAAAATTAACTGTGTTACAAAATCTATGGTGAACATTAATCTATCACTTCTTAAACGTATTTCATTAGCCATAAAACTTAACTGTCTTTCCTACAAACTTCTAAGTTTCCTTTTTCCTCTGAAATTCTATAAGCATTGAAGTTTCTATTGCATCAAGTCATTTGAAGATCTGGGACTGGTGTGTTAGTGAATATGACCTTAAGGATTGAATGACACTTTCTAAGTTAAAAGTCATGTTTAAAAATCTAAAATATTTTCTTGGCTAAAATGGGTATGATAAATGCATTAATGATTGATTTTCAGAGATAAGTTCATGAAAATTATGGTACATGATAAATGTTACGTGAATGATAAACAATATTGTTTCAAAAGCCTTGTAACATACTTTTTTCCAAAAATTTTGCCATATTACATATGAATTATCTCATGATTTAGAACAATACTTTAATCCCTGGAATAAAGTATGTATTCCTGTTTGAACAATATCAGAATATTCTTATTTTTTGTGTATCAAGTTAAAATTAAACTTGCCAAAATTTTTGTTCAATTAATAAGATCTAGTTGTGTGGGTAGTGGGGAAGAGTGGGGCATAGGAGTAAATAAAAATACAATGCCAATTTCTAATAAAATAGTGGTGTATTGCAATTGTGGTAAGGCAACTACATGATTTTCCTATAAGTGTCCCAAATAGTTCTCTTACCACTGTGAAAAATTCACCATCATAGTTAGAAAGTTTATTTTAACAATTTCCATGCTTAAGACCTCTCACCAAGTAATGATTCTGTGGTGGGGACTTTTTGGTGTCTAATGGTCCATAAAACTCAGCTTAAAACTGGCATTCCATGTAATTTGGAAACAAGTATTCAAAATAGAATAATAAAAGATTCACAAGGCATGTTTTAAAGAATACAGATTTCTCAATGTCAAAGGCATATATTTGCACATATATATAAAACATATATAAATATGTTAAATATATATGGCATATTAAAATAATGTGACAAAAAAGCAAAAAAGGTTATGAATTGTAAAATATTCTGATTGTAAATGACATTTGATGTCACAAATTACATTTTTAATAATCAGTTTTATAATTTATTATTTTTGCTGCTCATCAACAGCAGTAGGAAAATTTGTAGAATTCATCTGATATTTTCTAAAATGTTTATTTATTAGTTTCTATAGCTGTGAAGTAATTGCTTGGCATACATGTTTTTAGATGTATGACATTCACAGAGAAATTTGACTTTTGAACCTATGTATGTTTTTGAGGCACAAACGCTAGAGATTCTCATTTTAAGTCTGTCTAGAATCTAATGAAACTCTCAGTATAGCCAGAGTTTTAGCTGGCCTCAGAGAATATTTACAAAAACTGATGAAATTTCATCATTACAGTTCTCAAAGATTGAAGCCAACATATCCAATAAACCTCATTGAACTTTGTACTGAGGTTATGAACATGATGCAGAGATAAATTGGAGCAGGCTGGTGGTATTTTGTCTTGTTCATAATGAGTTTTTGGTTAGAAACAGTATTGTACTTGTAAAATAATGGGACTGATTTTTTTTTCTGATTTCATAAAACTTATAAAACTGCTTACAAGAGTATAAAGGAAGAGATTGCAATAATGTTGAGTATAGTCAACTTGATGAAGTCAGCATATAGATGTAATTTGTCAACTTTGCAGAGGACAATACATAATTGCCAGTTTTGCTATGTTGATTGGAAAGTTTGCTTCACTAATATGTAGCCACATCTGGAGCACAAAGAGATAGGTAAAATATCTGGTCAGTGCTATCATAAGTCTTTATGCTGACTCTATATCATTACATTTAATAACACAAGAAAAAATGACTATTGTCTTGAAATGAGAGGACTACTGACTATAGCAACACATTCTTGTAATCATAAAAATAAGGCAGAGATAAGTTTCTCTGTTTTCAATACTTCTTCAAAACCTTATTCATATCAATAATTTTATTATGTTTAATCAAATCCTTTATTTTGAAAATAATGAAGTTTAATTATTAGTCTTCTCAGGGAAAACACTTTGTGTATTTTTCACGAAAATAAGTGAATTATCTATAAAATTATTATTGATGAAAAACCTAAATTTTTATGCATATTAGTAATAAAGACATAAAAACAGAATTTAAGCATAATATTAGATAATTTAATACATTTGTGCTTGGTTATTTTCTACTCTAAGACCCTTATGGTACAATCATAAATATTTGAGGAATTTGTTATTAAATTCACTTTTTCTCTTTGATTTGATAAAGCTGAGTTTGCTCTCTTTCTTCCACTAAACAAATTTTTTTTTTTTTCTGGAATATAGATGCAAGGTAACCAAATCTTCTTTAACTCTCAACACCAAAAGTCCTCTCTACTTTCTAAATGGAAGTTAAACATAAATGGGATTTGCACTCATAACAATCTAGAAAAAAAGAATTCCTGCTGTGTATATTGACACAAGCCTCTAATCCCATCAACTCAGGAAGCTGAGGCAGGAGGATCCCAAGTCCAAGGCCATCCTTGGCAATTTAGTGAGACCTTGTCTGAAAATTAAATAAATAAACTTTTAAAAAGGGCTGGAGATGTAGCACAGTAGTAGAGCACTTGTGAGTTCCTCCTCAGTACTGAGGGAGAGGAAGAAAGAAACACAGAGAGAGAGAGAGAGAGAAGAAAAGAACAAAATTATTACAATTTCCAATCATCTAAATCAAATTCTTCTTTCTCATTCTAGGTTTCAGACACATTATACTAATGATCCTAACATTTATCTTTCCCTAACTTCATGACACAGATGTGATTCACAGTAATATAGGTGATGAGCCTTGCTTAAGATCTCCATTACACATTGTCTCTTACCTTATCAGAATGAATGTTTTAGGCAAATGTCTTATTGCATGTGGTAAACTATGTTTTTAGTATTTTCAAACTAAGTTATAGTCACCTGAAAACAAAAGCAGATTGATGAAGAGAGCATTACTTTGATGAGAGAAAGCACAGAAAATTTTTCAAAATGCCTCATTCCCAGTAACATAAACAGATTTCCAAAGGCCATGTTCAGAGGGGAAAACAAAAAGGAAATTAATTAATATTCTCTGTGTACTTGGAAATATGAGCAGAGGAAAAAGATTCAGGAATTTGAATTAGAGTGTAATAGCATATGATATAACTAAGTAGCATAGCCTTGAAGGTAAAAAAAATAAATAAACTGGAATAAAAATGCACACAAATCTTATAGTAGAATAAAACAAGGTTTTGTTGACATGTACTGATGGTAGCATACCAATAACACACTCTAACCTGCACAGATCTCTACCACAAGGCACAGATAATAAAACAACTAATGTTTTTTGAGCTTACTTACAATGATTCTAAGGGCTTTTGTTACATTAATTCACTTAATAGTCACAATGGTCATGTGAGATAAGAGCTTCTAGTTTCCCTTTTCTATAGATGTGACAATAGAAGCTAATTACATGTTCAAGGTCAACAAATTATTAAGTGACAGATCCAGTGAATGAATCTGCCATTTTTTTTTGAGTCAGAGTAAGAATTATTCTGCTCCCATATTCCCTCAATTGAGTTAAGAAAACAAATGTGTAAATAAAAATATGTTAAATATGTTAGGCGGACATGATGGTGCACTCCTTTGATCCCAACAGCTCGGGAGGCTGAGAGAGGAAAATCCCAAGTTTAAATCCAGCCTCAGCAAGGGCAAGGCACTAAGCAACTCAGTGAGACCCTGTCTCTAAATAAATGAAGTACAAAATAGGGGTGGGAAAGTGGCTTAGTGGTCAAGTGTCCCTAAGTTCAATCCCTGTTACAAAAAAAAAAAAAAAGAATATATATAAAGCTATTTCAATTTCACCAAAAAGACACTTCCAACGATTGTAAAACTCCACAAATGGTACAAACTAAGTGAAATAACTTAAATGTCCATCTGAACTGAATTAATAAATACACATGATATGAAATTCTATGCAACAATTAAAGCAAACAATTTACAACTACATGAAACAATTTGAAGGAATATCACAAGTAGTGTCAAATGAGAGAAGCCAGTAATCTAATTCATGCTACACGATTCCAATTACACACAATTCAGATAATGTAAAAATTAATCTATGTGTTCAAAGTCAGGATAATGTTTATTTTTTCAGCGGGAAGATAGTGATGTAGTGGAGTTATATATAGCTTTGGAGAATTGGGCTGTGTTTTTTGATCTGGGCTTCGGTCATACAACTCTGCTCAATTATTAGCTATGTTCTCTTGAACTATTTATTTATGTTTCTGTTTTTGAGAATGTTTTATTTTAATAAAGTATTTCCATGAAATTAAATTTTATAGATAGAACATATGAAAATTGAACCATAGAGTAGAATATCCTAGGTGTAGCAAAACATAAAATATTTAAAATGATATTGCATATTTTAACAATATTATCAATAGGATAGACAACTATCTTTCTGACACATGTGTGTATATGTATGTGTGTGTATATGTGTGTGTGTGTGTGTGTGTGTATATATATATATATATATATATACTCATATTTAGTTCTTTATTTATACATTATTTTAATAACATGTATTAACATGATTATGGGTAAGAAAGGAAAATGAGCCTCACATGTCAGCATGACCATTGGTGATACACTTTTTTAAATTATAGAACTCTCTCTATATATATTTATAAATGCCTTATTTTTAATAATTGCATTCATCTAATAGAGTGTGAGAAGAGAAAACACATTATGGGTCTTAAATGTGCAAAAGAAGTAGCACATAGGCCCTTCAAACGCTAGTGTAAAAATTAAAGAAATTTTCAATCTCATCTTTATGACAACGAGTCTCATAAAAATGTCATGTTTTTTCTAATAACATTTACCTACTTTGTTTTCAGAGTAAAACTTAAAATTTCTTTCTCTTGGAAAAATGCAATTTAATTCTTAATGTCTTAAATTTGGTCTTTTAACACTAATGTTAGCATGAAAAATAGTTGTTTTATTACATATGCATTTACTCTTTAGAGTTTTTGTAGATAAAAAAAATACAATGAACAAGAAATAAAGAAACTTCCTAGAATCAGGCATAATTTCCAAATACTTCACATATATGTAGTATTCCTTAACTCAGTACTATTTTGAATTATCAGGATTCTTGTTTTCTAGAACTCTTCACTCTCACCAGCAATTCTACAACATTTCTTGGGAATAAAGTTGTGTAACTTTGAAAAGCTCCATTCCATTACCTAAGAATTAAAAGATACAACAAGATATTTGTTAAAGGAAAAGATTGTACCATGGTCTTATAAACTTTATTCCTTTTGGTCTCCCTATAAACTATCTTAGTAAAAAGAAGACTATGAAACATCTTCTTTGTGATACTGCCTTCAAGAAATGTGAAATTGATAAATGATATATTGTTTTATGATGATATCTTGCTTAAAAATAACAGTAATTAAGATCAGCCAGAGAAGAGGCAATTCTTCCAAGGATATCTGAAATATAGAACTAAGTGCAGCTGTGGTAGAAAAAACAATGACCCCCCCAAAGATACCCATGTTTTTGTCTCTGGTTGGCACTTACACACATAAATTATGACAAAGGAAAATGAAATTGTGGATGGAATTAAAGCTGTTAATCAACTGATCAGGTGATTAGCCTAGATTATCTGGGTGGGTCCAATCACAAGGGTTTTAAAAGGGAAAATGGGAAATCAGTAAAAGATGTGAGGATAAAGAAAGTGCCAGACTAATGCCATATGAGCAGTTGTACACCAGAAGTTTTTGCCTCTGAATATGGTGAAAGGGAGCTCATAGTCAAGGAATGCAAGTGGTCTCTAAAAGTTGGAAAGTCAAGGAAAGGGGACACAGCAGACCTCTTGAGATTAGACTAATGTGTGCTGGTCTGCTAACAGAACTATAGAATAATAAATTTATGTTTGTGTTAAAATGGTAAACATAGTAATTTTTTACATGAGCAATATGAAACTAATATAGTATATTTTCCAAGCAGCAAAATAGGTATGCTGTTACAGTTAACTCTTCAAACTGTATGGGAATGAACTGGGCAATAGAACAAGTGTTCAGCAGTTCTGTACAAAGCTGAATAAAGACTTTAAAACTTATTCCAATTTATAAAATATAAAACATACCTCCACCGGAACATTGGTGTTGGAAAGCAAAAGATAATGCTTCACTGTGCACGGTGGGGGAACTGGCAGAACAAAGATTGGTTCCGACCAGAGTCCCTAATGCTGTCACTGAGGCCTGAAAAGCACCTGCTTGCACATCATCTGCCTTAGTACCTCTGTCTCTGGTTATTGGGCAATGCTTCAAATAATACATTTTGTGCCAATCCAAAACAGTTCAATTCTCATTCCCTGCAGACCAAGCACTGGGAGCAGAAGGTTGTTCTGTGCTAACAATAACTTCATGGTATTTTATTGAGGGATCCAAGAAAATGATTGAACTATGCAATATGATTTGAGATGCCATTAATTCCTGCTGTTGCAAAGGTAAACCAGGACTCAATAAAAAGAGAAAGTTAAATTCCTCTTTTGTTGTTATCTATAATTGTGTTCTCTCAGGACACAAATAAACAGAAGAAGAGCATCTACCAGAGTCAAATATGCTTGAAAACTGCTTACGTTCACTACTGCCAGAGTTGGCATCAGATTGTGCTGTTTCTGGCACTGAATTGCCAACAACAGAAATCTAAGCCACTGAGAGAGTAACTTCACATGGAGATCCTGAACTCTGCAAAAATTGTTCATTCATGAATTGGCAAGTAGCAGATGGAGAACTCATAGTATATAACATTAAATTCCAAAATGGGAGTAAACAATGCTGAACTATAATTTTAATGAAAAAATTTATAGACTTTTCTCCAAGGTCTATGTACAACAACACATAAAAGTCTAAAAATATTAGGTTGATTCACATGCATTTTATGAACTACTTCCAATCAACAAATATCAATTTTGTTACTACAAGCCAGAGCATAACGTGGTCATTAGATTAATGGGATCCACCCAAAATTGATCAAATTGTGTAGCCTGCCTTGGAAAGTTTTTACCTTGTTCTTTTTCAGTCAAACTAATCATGCAGGGAAGGTAGTTTCACTGTTTTAGATAAAATGCCTGAGTGGAGTCTCTACGAATCTGAATTTTTCCAGGTTCAAAACACCAGGGAAGTGAAAGTGACATTTATGTATTTTGTAACTTATTTTTGCTGTCTCTGATTAGTTCAGATTGAATGGAGTTATGGAAATATGGGACCTTCTGACATCTCATGACTGATGAACTATAGCTCTGATTTTTATGATGATTGATTTTATTTTTCAATTGTTTTGATTTCTGAAAATTTAAACACCCACTTAGCATGAGATTGATAATGGTTATTTGTCATGTAGGAAATCTGACTTAGATTTATGGAATTGCTTGACACATTTCAGACCTGCTTGTACATATGAATTTTTATTATTATGTTCATATATGAATTTGAAATAAAATAAAACTATCTGTTATTAGATTAGCATGAGACATGCAAGTTTTTATTGGCACCACCAATTTTGGTGACACAGAAATACTGCAGTTTATTACATTCCTCCCAGAAGAATGGAAATGTGTATATATATACACACATATATGCCATATTCATAATATATATGATTTTTTCAAAATAAGCTCTTATTGTAATATCACAGTAATGCAGAATTAGTGTTTTGAGGAATTGAACTACTATCAGATCCTTGAGTAATTTTTGAAAAAGTTGCC
This sequence comes from Marmota marmota marmota, assembly GCF_001458135.2. Taxonomy (NCBI): domain Eukaryota; kingdom Metazoa; phylum Chordata; class Mammalia; order Rodentia; family Sciuridae; genus Marmota; species Marmota marmota. Next base: position 63,474,702 of record NW_026000026.1, on the reverse strand, counting down.
ACACATAATAAAAAGAAAGTAGAGTTCATTTTGGCCCCAGCTGGCCAGCAGGCATTTATTATCTGTAATACTTATACATGTCACTGTGAGTTCATCAAACTTTAAAAGAATTTTCACCTCCACTTGAAATAATCATAGAAATTTTGAGTTAGAACTGACCTAAGACATAACCTTGCCTAACCATCACCTAAAGTAGGAATTATCTATGTCAGCATTTGTGACAAGTGGACATTTGGTCTAACTTTCAAATACTACAAATGACAAGAAACTCAGTGCTCTTTGAATTAGATCATTTCACTGCCTAACATATCAGTTTTCTAAAATATTCTCCCTTATGATGATCTGCATCTTTTAAATATCTACTCATTGGCTTTTTCTGGCTCTGTAGTTCTAAGACTATCAGTTTGTAGCTGCTATTGTTTCTCTCTCTCCTTTATATTCACAAAAGTTTTTTTTTTTTTAACTTACCCTTGCTCTTTCAATGTTTTCTTCAGAGCCCACAAATATTTTGCTTCTCAATGTTGAATGTACACTGATTCTTCAACTTAATTTTAAAAATTTGGTCTGAGAATGTAACTGTTTTTCCAGTATAGATTCCAGGGCAACTGAAGGGCTTTTGGGTTTCTAAACAAAATAATTCAATAGAAGACATGCTTTTTATTATGGTTTATATAGTTTTGTCTTAAACCTCAAAATAGTCTTTCAGCATATTTTTATTTTATCTACATCATGTTTTTAAATTTTTTAGTTATTAATGAACCTTTATTTTATTCATTTATTTATATGTGGTGCAGAGAATCAAACCCAGTGCTTCACATATACAAGGCAAATGTTCTACCACTGAGCCACAACCCCAGCCCCTGCCTCATCATTTAACACAAATTGCCTACTCATTCTACAATCTTCTCACAGATGTTTTTTTTTTTTTTTAATAATGCAACACTTCACATTTTCCTTGTTGGCCAATACCAAGGAATAATATTATATTTTTTTCTTATTTTCTCATGCAATATGGTGATATGGTGATGAAGCTTAATCTGCTACTATAATGCAAGTATATTTTTTAAGTCTAGAAATTGTGGTCTTCATACAAGTTATCCATTAAAAAAAAAGTTTGGTAAGGTGAGACCGAATATTAGTCTTTGTGGCATATTATGAATATTACAAAAAATCTTTTTCTTGGGGACAAGGATTGAACCCAAGGGTGCTTAACCACTGAGCCACATCCCTTTTATTTTTTCTTTTGAGAAGGGGTCTCACTAATTTGCTTACAACCTTGCTAAGTTACCAAAACTGGCTTTGAACTTGTGATCCTCCTATCTCCTATCACTGGGATTATAGAAGTGTGGCTCTATGCTCAGCAAGAAATAATTTTTAAAAATTAATCATTATTCATGATGCAGCATTTCTCTGGTATGATCTGCAAGTTCTTTTGATACTTAAAAAAATTCCTGAAACTTTATATCAGATTTTCTAAAAATTATAGACATTTCTTTATTCTGCATATCTTGATTGGAGCTTCATTTTCTTTAATATGTATTTATTTTACCCTGTGAAAACCAATTTTACATCCCTTTATATGTCAAGATTATACTAGCGACTCTTACCATTTAGTAACAATTTGGTGCATTATCTCTCAATATTTTCAATAAGAATCTATTTATCCTCAACTCTGAATCCTGGCATCTGTTATTTTTGGTTGGCACCAATATTTTTCATTCTCGTTTGGCCATGGACACTTGTTTCCTTTTTTGCATGTGATATTTTTAATCATAGGTGCTCCTGAATTTATGATGATGTTGTATCCTAATAAACCTATTGTAAGTTTAAATATGTTGAAAATGGATTGAACACACTTAACCTACCAAACCTCATAACTTAGTCTAGCTTATCTTAAACACACTCAAACAGTGACGTTAGTCAAAGGATTGGACAAAATAATCTAATAGGAAGCATATTTTATGAATAAAAAGTGTTAAAATCTCAAATAATTTATTGAAAAGATAAAAATCTCAAATTCAAAATATAGGTTCATTGTATACATATTGTTTTCACACCATTGTATAGCCCAAAAGTTGTAAGTTGAATCATTATCTATTAGGTTTTGACAAAAAGTCTACCTATATTCAATATTTGATTCTTGCTAAACTTTGGAGAATAGAGGCATTCAAATACTCCTACTCCTTACATGAGTCCTAAAGTACAACTCGATATACATACAAATAGCAAAGCAAGGACGTATAAAAGTAATAGAGTTCGTGTACCATCAGCAGAGTGCTATTGTATTTCTGAGGAAGGACTATCATATTTGATATAAACAAAGGCTGTATGTGCTTGTGTGTGTGCATGTGTGTGGAGGGCATTATATACAGAACTGAATTGCTCCAAAATATATATGTTGAAACTCCTATCCCCCATGGGGCTGTGCTTTAAGATAAGCTTTTAATGAGGTAATTTAGTTTATATAAGGTCATTTGCATGGAGCCTTAATCTTATAGGACTGTTGCAAAGATAACATATAGCTCTTTCTCCATATATGTGCAGATAAAAGGCCATGTGAGGATACATAAAGCAGGTGCCCTCTGTGAGTCCTAGGACACGGGTCTTGTCAAAAATCAATCCTACTGAACATTTGTCTTATACTTCTAACCTATAGAATGGTGGGAAATATATTTTTGATGATTAACCCAACTAGTCTGTAATATTCTATAGAGCAGCCTGAGAAGACTAATACTCGGGCAAGTATTTTAATTTCAAAATATTGGTGAGAAGTCATCTAAATCATGTGCATATCTTCTCCTATATTATTATTACTATGTCTGCAAGGTACTAATAACAATGACTTTTGCTTAATGGAAATTCAATAGTTAACCAATTTATACGTATGACTTGATTTCTCTTTTACCTTAAAAAAATAATGAAATTGGTGGGTAGAACATTTGGTTTTAGTCTCAGATCAATTTGTAAAGCAAGGGGTATGTCTGAAACCACAAATATCTGAAAAAAAAAAACATTTTACAAATTGGTAACATCCTTGTTACACTCTCTAACACCAAACATCTTCCCTTGAAATGACAACAGCTATCTATAGATATCTTCCTACTAATAGTACTTACTGCTATAAATACTGAGAATTTAAGACTTTGTAGGAATTTGAGAATTTATCCCTAGAAGAAAATGGTAAAAAGTCAGAAATGTTAAAAAAAATTAAAAAAATAAAGAGAATAATATAGAAGAAATATTAAAGTGTATCTTACTTTAAAAACCAGAAGACTGATCAATTTTGCAGGACAAATGGAGTTATAAAATAAATATATATTAATATTAGGATAGTAAATGATAATTTTTAAAAAGGGGTCTTCCATTAAAATGACCTTAATTAAACCATGGTGGGGGTAATTTGCTTGTAATGACACTAATATGACTAGAATTTATCTGCTTATAATTATGTTGTGTGTATAATTCTGAACATAAAGGGGAAGTAGATTGTTAGGGTCTGTAAACAAGTCAAGATGGCGCCTGGCATTTTGCCAGAGAGAGTGGTTTGTGAAGTAATGCCAGCGAGCTATTAAGTGTGGAGATTCCTTATTGGTTGATTGCTGTATCTAGTTTATGTTAATTAAGATAAGCTGTGTGTAATGTATATATACCCCTCTGGTCCTACAATAAACGGCTCCCACTCCAGCTGTATCAATCTACACAAGTTGCTCGTCACCCCCCGGTTTGCTGTAGCCAGACTGCGGCAGTAGATGTTGGTTAAAAGTGTATATTTTATGACAAGGGAATTTGTCAGTGTTTTCACTGTGACAAGTTCACTCTGGTGAAGTACATAGTACCAACTCAATGATTCTGAGCCTGAGGACATCTTTCAGGTCTGGATATTACAGAAGATATAGGCAGCACCATCCCAAATCAGTCACCTGTTGCTTCTGTTGACCAGATATCCTGGGTGAATCATAGCACTCTCCATGACAGTCCACCTCTCTATCACACATGTCTTTCATTCAAATGAAGCTAGTCTAGACCTCATTTCCTTTAGGAACCACTTAGATTTTCATACTTAAAATCGGACATACATAGGAAAATGATGTGCTAATTATAATATATAGAAATCAGAATTTATGCTTGAAGATATAGGTTTGATCCCCAGTATTGCAGGAAAAATAAATTAATCCAATAAGAAAATAACATGTAAGTACTGAGAATACTACAAATACATTCTAAATCTCTGAAAAACAATTTATGCGTATTATCATGTTTTGACATAGTACTTCTGTGAGTCAGAAACAAGTGTGTGCTTTTTGTTGTTGGTTTGTTTTTCTGGGGAAGTGATAAGGACATTAATGCAGAGAATAGCTTTGTGACTTGTTCTGGGTCCCACAGGCAAGGCTCATGTATTTGTTTATTTTATGTCTATGAGCTCAATTATCTCTGTAGACTGTTTAGAATGGTGATATGAGGAGTGTTGACAAATATGTAAAATATTTTGTACTATGTTTAATTAGAATTACCCAGGCTTTCTGTAGAAATTGTCTTATTTTCACAGTCAACCAAACTCTAGTTTCCGGTAGTTTAGGTTAATGAATAGACTGATAGTATTTACTCTCAGTCAGGAAATGGCATGAGAAGTCAATAATGGTCATTTTGAGGCATGTTGAGGGACTGCAGAGAAGTAACATGAATTTTATGAATTCAACCAGTTGGAACAATATATGACATTTACTGAGGTTTGAAGAATGACTGTTTTTTTTTTCCCCTTTGTGATAGGTGAAGATGCTATAGAAAAAATATATGCTTCATTAACATATTATTTTTACTGAAAATTCAAACACAAAGCACATACTCAGCCAAAACAGAACCTGACTACTGAATGAAATTTACTCAGGACATTATTATTATTTTCTATATCAGGTATCTTCTTTTGTTGCTTTTTTTTTTTTTTTAAGAATTAGCGCATCATGTTGGGTCAAAAAAGTGAGAACCCATTGGCGTTTGTGTGTGTGTGTGTGTGTGTGTGAATATATATATATATATATATGGAGGGGTACCAGGGATTGAACTCAAGGTCAATCAACCACTGAGCCACATCTCCAGCCTTATTTTGTATTTTATTTAGAGACCATGTCTCACTGAGCTTAGCGTGTGGCTTTTGCTGAGGTTGGCTTATGAACTTGTGAATGTCCTGCTTCAGCCACCCAAGCTACTGGGATTACAAGCATGAGCCAAGGTGACTAGAGCATTTGGCTTATATATTGTTCATACCCATGCATATTATCAAAAAATAAAAATGGGATTTAACCTCCATGTATTTTCTCTGACAAATGAGAATTACAGAACTAATAAAATAAAAGGTTTTCAGAGAGTTGGAAGAAAGGGAATCATCAACATTTATCATAATAAAGTTCATATTATATAACTGTCTGAATTGAATATGATTGATGCAAAAACACCTTTATAAAAAATAAGAGTCAGAGCCTAAATCAAGACAATAGCCAAAGTAAACATATAGATCATATTCCTATTTTGGCTTCACAAAATTAGAAGAAAGTGACTTAGCCCTAAAACCTGAACTCTCTGAGAAAATGCTGTTTAAAACAAGACATGAGCAATTCTAACAGAATGGTGAGCAACCCAAGAGGGTGCATGTTCACCTTCACAGCAATGACAGACTCTTGACAGGAGGAAGAGATGAGTGAGGGAGTATGGAAATCAAAATCCTTAGATGTGAGCTTGGGGCACTCTGCACCTTCCTACTCTGACTCCAGCTATAATTCTTTTTCTCACTCTCTTTTTTTCATCCTTTTCTTTCTCTTTCCGTTCATGCTTTTCTCTCTTTTTACTCATCACTATTAACTTGAGCTCTTGCTATAGGTTTTTTTCCCCAAAAAATATTGAAAATATATAGATGAATTAAACTGTCCAAACAAACAAACATGCTCTGGAAATAAAAGACAAAGGAAGGGAAAGACTCATTTACAGAGAGTCAACTTTCAATAAATGTCTTCTTCTGTTTCATAATCACAACATCATGAGATTGGTTCAATTTACAATAGGGCAAACTTGGACTGAGAGTTTAAAAAGTTGTCAAAAATGGAGAAATAAATTATCTTTCATCCTAGTAAAAATAGTTTAAGGACCTTGATATTGTATAGCTTGTTATTAATACATATTAGGAATATACCCAATAAATTTTAGGTATGTATACTGGGGACAGGGGTGAATTTAAAGGTCACAAAATACCTGGTAGAAAATGTAGTATAAACACTTTTGAAGAATGAGAGATTATCTGCCAATTTAATCTCAGCAGAGTCTCTTATGAAACTAGACACAAAGATGGTACTTGTACAACTTTGGTGCTTGAGAAATGGTCTTTACATTGAGCTTTTTAGGGATTTTTTTAAATTATAAAATGGAATAGTTTGCACCAATATATGTCACACTGCACTGCTTTTAAAATAGCAATCATTTGTACTCTACTAGTATTGTACCAAAAATCAAATGCTTCTTCTGAATGTATCAATGATCACATGTATACTACAATTCCACTTACCTCCTACATGAATCATGTCATGGAGAGAAAAATACTATCAACTAGATTTTAATGATATTAATTATATTTTCTATACATAGCAATTTTTTAAATAAATGAATTTTTTCAAGAATAATCTCATTTAATCAAAGAAAATCTGAATCTAAAACTGTTATAATTCACTTGATAGGATATTTTCCTAAGAAAGTTTTGTGAAAATTTAACTGTTTAGCATTCTTAAAACATATCCTACAATCAAAAACCACTTAAAACATCTATTTGGGTTGTAAAGAAATTCTCAGTTATTAGAAGAAATTGCTGTGTACCTGAATGTCATGTTTTGAGCAGTTGTATAAAACTTTCAGTCCCTGAAAGGGATCTTAGTTAAAGGATCTTGGTGATGATATCATATTATTTAAAAAAAATTTGTAATTGTAGATGGATACAATACCTTTATTTTATTTGTTTATCTTTATGTGGTGCTGAAAATCAAACCCAGAGCCTCACACATGCTTGGCAAGTGCTCTCCCACTGAGCTACAACCCCAGCCCCCATATCATATTCTTTTATCACTATGTTTTCTCACATTGTAAAAAGAAGTAGAGACTTCTAGGAGTGTTTTGTTGTTGTTTTTGTTGTTGTTGTTTTAAAGGTATTTAAAGATAATTTCCTCCTACTTATTTATCTTCTTTCCTTCTTGATATTGAAGCTTCCTAAATGCAGAATGTTAATTTTTACATCATTGTATTTTGGATATTGCTTTCATTAATTTTCCACATATTTTTCCTTTGAAATCCTTTAAATATAATCTTTTGAACAAAGGTCTCTCCTCCTCTAAAACTTTTATTATTTGGTCTACCATCTAAACTTAATTTTCCTTCATTTCTCTCTATGTTACAGGTATGCTCAAAGCAATCCATCTGTCCTTATAACATTTGCATTATTGTCTTTTTATATTTTTTGACATCCAGTTTTAATTTCAAGACCTTATATTTTATCTCACTATCATTGCAGTGCTTGCCTTTTGCCATTTTAAAATATAGTTCAAAAGTTTCTCTATTCCATTTTTTTCTACACTTCAGGACAAAGGTTTTCATAATAGAGTACATTCTTCTTTCTTTAAAACAATCAGCCAAATGTATAAAATATACCTTATTCTTGTTCTCCAACACTAAAGTTTTATTTTCTGTTTGTAAAAGCTAAGGAATGCTTGTCCAGATCTAAAGGTCATATGCACAGTGCACAGATACTAATTGTGTTCTGGAAGCACACAGTTCAGAAGGCAGAAGCTGAGAGGACTGTGACTGCAAGCTACAAAGCATGATGGTGTGTATAGACAGACTAACGTGAAGCTTTTCCTTTCCCCCGCTTTCCTGTGGATAAATTCAGTAAGAAAGGAAAACAACTATGCACTTTATCATGGTAATCAATAGAAATTTTTGTTGAAAATCTATTATGTGCAGTTCACTGTTCTAGATCCTTGGGGGAAATAAGAGTTTTACAACACACATCCTTTAAAAATCAGTAATATAGGTGAGGAGTTAATAGTCATGATACATACATATATATTTTTGGATTCAGAAAAGAATGGGGAATAATATTTCATTTGCTATAAAAACTGGATTGATTACACATTAAACTTTCTGATGAGCTCATATGATGTTTTCACTTTTCTCGCTTCTGTGCTGTTTCTTTCTCTAAAAAACTACTTCAAGCTTAGTTATATTCAGAATGGGGTGCAATGTGTTGATGTAGGGCAGGGAAATTCCCCTAAAAATACATGTATTAAGAGCAGATATGATATCCTTTTAAGTAAACTTACAGTAAATCTACAATCTGATCAGCAGGAATAGTTCAATGAAGATAAATATAAACAGTTTTATGAAATGACAGAAAAACAGTTTATTTATATGAACATAACATAAATTAACATTTGTCTTTATCTACATAGATACAATAGAATAAGTGTTAAAAACCATAAACAGCTTGTAATCCCAGTGGCTAGGGAGGCTGAGGCAGGAGGATCACAAGTTCAAAGCCAGCCTAAGCAAAAGAGAGGTGCTAAGCAACTCAGTGAGACCCTGTCTCTAAATAAAATACAAACTAAGACTGGGGATGTGGCTAAGTGGTCAAGTGACTTTGAGTTCAATTCCTGGTACCCCTCCCCCTAAAATAAAACATAAACAAAATTCAAGTTACATTTTCACAATATATTTACAAAATACCATTAAGAAAGGGTATTTTTAAAAAGCTGAAACTAAAGAAATGAACTAAATTTTTTGGAAAGTATTTAGATATTGCTCTATAAGTTTATAATTATGAAAGCAATGGAAAATCACAAAAAAAGATCATTAAAAGTACTCTTTAATGACCAGTGAATCTCCACAACATGTATGACAGTAAGAATGGGAAGTTATACTCTATGTATATATAATGTGTCAAAATTTGTATGTATTTCTACTGTAATATATAAGTAAAAATACCAAAAATGTACTTTTTATATAAAAACTGGAAACATAACATTGAAATTTCAACTTGAATATATATGCAATATTCCAATCATAATGGCAATCACTATGAATACAGATAATAATAAATGCTGGAGAGGACGTGGAGAAAAAGAAACATTTTTACATTGTTGGTGGGATTGTAAATTAGCACAACTACTATGAAAATCAGTGTGGAGATTTCTCAAAAAACTAAGCATGGAACTACATATGACCTAGCTCTACCACTCCTCAGTATTTACCCTGAAGAATTCAAGTTGTCATAGTAGAGTGACATTGCATATCGATGTTTATAGCAGCACAATACAAAATAGCCAAACTATATGACCAGCTTAGGTGTCCATCAGCAGATGAATGGATAGAGACAATTTGGTACATATACACAATGGAGTTTCATTTAGCCATGAAGAAAAATAAAATTATGACATTTGGAGGAAAATTAATGGAATTAGAGATGGTTATCTTAAGTAAAATAAATTAATCTCAGAAGGTCAAGGTTCATATGTTTTCTTTCACAGGTGGAAGCTAGAGAGGAAAAAGGAAATGCAAGTTGTGGAGGGCAATAACTCATGAAGAGCAAAGGGAGATCAGTAAAATGGTGGAAAGAGACTGTGGGATGGGAAGAAGGGGAGGATGGGGGAGTTATGGGTGGCGATATTGGCCAAATAATATTACTTTATTGTTTGTATGTACAAATTTATAACTTCAAATCCCATCATTATGTATAACTATAATTCACCAGTAAAAATGTAGAACGAGAAAAAATGTGCTCTTCATTTATCAAATATTTATATATCAGTAAAGAAAAAGAACATGTTATAGTAGTAAGTGAAAGAATCAGTATACTCAACTTTATAGTAAGATATAATTTCTCATGTTTTGTTTTCTTCCTCCAGCTCTCTAGATTTCTGTATCTGTCATTGGATAATTATCCATCCATATATGTACATGCAGAGGTAAAGATTTGTGGCAATTCTTTGAGAGGTATTATTTTGTGTATTTCTCATTTTATCTTTACTTTTATGTGCATTCCAATTTTTCTACAAAAAGTAGGTATTGGTATTATGATAATCAGAAAAGGAGTGATGTGAGCATCAATTTCAATAGCCTTACTATGAAGTTATTTGTGGTAAAATATTTCAAGACACATAAAATGTTATAGTGGTATGTATATGAGCTCTTTATTTACTTGTCATAAAGGAAAAGTTTATTCACACAAGTAGATTAATATCAGCATACTCATTAACTTTGGGAATTGTAAGCAATTAGAAAATGCTTAAATATTGTTTGAATTAATCATGACCTGGAATATTATGCAACCAGTTAAACCACATTGAGAATCAGTAATTAATGGCTTGGATGCATGGTCATAATATTAAGAATAAATGAATACAAACATTATGTGTAGTAAAATACGTGTCTCATATAAAGGCACATACTTCCCCTGACATAGATTTTACGTATTTATGGACTTCTTCCAGGATGATACATATTAATATAGAAGTAATTTCAGTAGAATGTAGATTTTGAATTGTTGTTTTTTATATTTTAAATATTCCACAATGAAATTATGTTGCTATATAATCAACAGAAAAAATAAATGGTGCAGAAATTTAGGCTGGGCGTCAATATCTTTATTAGGTTTTATAGTAATGGGTATAAGAAAAGTGATAGGGTATTTTGTCATTGAGCCTGACATATAATTATGGAAGAAAAAAGAAATAGGAAAATGGAAAATGTAGTTAGTTCCCTGTGGGTGTATGAATTTCTTAACTACTAGAATACACACACTAAGCAGCCTTCTGGGGTTGGAAGATAGAGTCATAATTTAGGAATGAGGATGTTGGAAGCTACTTAGAAGTCATTTGATTTTCAGCAGGACTGGATGAGCACAGATACTGTATTGTCTTGCGGCTGAAAGAATAGCCTGGAGCAAGTAACCCTGAGTAATTTCCATGTGCTGTGTTTATGTTGTGGCCTGCTGGAGAGTTTTTCTGTAAGTACTGTCATGAGTCTGAGTGCCAGCAGGCTCCCTGGCCTGATGCATGTTCCTAGATGCCAGATTCACTGATTAGGCATGCAGGGTACATATCGACTTTTGATGAGCATCTCACTAACTATGCTACTTCAGCCTTATGTAGCCAACAAGGGGTTCAGGAGAGAGAGAGAAATATAAGATCTGCTTGTTTCCCTAATGTCCTAAAAGGAATGCAGGCTGGTGTATTCTTAACTAATTTCCAGGTTTTTATAGTGTAATTTTGAAGTTGAATAAAAGAAAGCAAACAGGAAAAGACTGGAAATAAGAAATAGTGTATTTTTTTCACTTGTTCTAAATGATGAAATAGATTCAATCTTATTATAAGGCCATTATATAGTTCAGTGAGAAATTGCCATATATTTGCAATAGTCCTTTGTTATAAAAATCTTTAAAATCATGTGAAATAAAATATGTTTAATTTCTTGATTTTTGTAACATTGCTGTTATTTAATCTCTCAATTTTAGTTTTCTTTGTCATATAACAAGGCTAATAAAATTTAACTTTTGGTTTGTGTGGGCTTTAAAAGAGATTATTTTGGAAGTACAAAGCAAAGCATCAAATACATATGCATGATTAGTTCTCCACTGCTCTCCCTTGTTTAATTCAGCTCTGAGGTCAGTGGAGAGTATAGTACTAAGGATAAGATGTATATGCATGCAATTCTTAGAAAAGTAGGTTACTAGTTGGACATTTTTAAACTTTGGCTTAAATTTTGTCATTTTAAAATAGAATAATACTATCTACATAAATCAACAGAGATTGAGAATATTAAATAGATTGGGGGAAATTTTATGCTTAATCTTTTAATTTGCATTTAATCATCACAAATGTCCCTAAGCAGTTTGTGTTATCAAAGACAACACATGTATCTCACAAGAACACACGTGTTAAGATGTAAGGCAATATTCACCCTCAACTTTTTCTGACACCAAAAGATCTTTCTTCCATTTCATGTGACTGAGAGACTAGAAACCACCAACTTGCACTTCTAGGTGGCTTCATTGCATTGACTGTATTTCTCTAGATTTGTTTCCTTTGTCTGTGAAAAACAACAACAAAAAAAAGATTCCAACATTTAAAAGTCTAGCTTAAAACCAGGCATGGTTGTGCACAGCTGTAATTCCACCTACTTGGGAGGTTGATACAGGAGAATCATAAGTTCAAAGTCAACCTCAACAACTTAGCAAGGTCTTCAGCAACTTAGTGAGACCCTGCACCAATATGTATAAGCCACAGTATCCCACCAAAACTAACAAAAAATAAAAATATAAAATGACAAAAGCCCTAAAAAAAGTAGAAAATAATAAAAGCCTAACTTGAAAATTACCAAATTATATGTCATCAAATAACCTATTCTAAAATAAATATATTGAAGGACTATAACTAAATCAGTATGTCTGAAAAAAAAAAAAAAAAAAAAAAAAAAAAA
>NW_026000026.1:63433812-63459583 GCF_001458135.2 Marmota marmota marmota | reverse complement strand
ATGGTGCCAACCAAAAAGAATTTAGTACCCAGCAAAATTAAGCTTCAAGGTATGTCTGCAAAAAAAAAAAAAAAAAAACAAAACAAAAGATGACTAAGCAAACAAATATTCAAAACTACAAATGTTGACCTGAAAGATGTGCTGCCAGTGAGTGGATGGATGAGACACATTTTGAGACAGTTGTTTTTAATGTTATTTTCAATAAAATTAAGCACTTAGATTGAAAAAGCACAAATGAAGATTAATTAAACTATTTGAGGCAGTCTAAGAGAGTAAAAGCCAGCTTACTAAGTAAATATATTAGCAGAAAGAATAAGGGTTGTAATCAACAAATTGTAAGTCAGAAGTCCCAGAAGCACCAATAAACCAAGAGAAATGGAGAAAAAGTGTTTAGAAGAATAATCAAAAGCAAATATTCAACAAAATCACTGATACAACTGGAGACCGAGTTTTCCCCATAAAACCTGACGATTCATATACAGATGATTAATGTCATCAGAAGGAGAAAGGATGCATCTCTAGGGAACTTGAAGGTTACAGCTAGAATTCGAAAGCTGGAAGCAAAGATTTCATCACATCTTCTGGCTCATTTACTCATTCATTCAATGATTTACTCAATATTAATTTATAATAGGAAATGAATAACTGGTGAAAGAAATATTATAGAGAATTCAAACAGATTTTCTGGCACTATTGTTTATAATATAAAAATCAGTTTTCAGAAAAGGATAAAATTAATCTAAAATAGATTAAAACTAATTTTGGGAAAAGATCCATTATTATAAAGAAAAAATTTTAAAGGGACATGCATGCCTTTCCTCTTCCTGTAAGTAGCCTGAGGAGAAAATGGTTCACTATTTCCTTGAACCTGGGAAACCCTACAAAATCGTGCAAATCAAGAGGTTCAAATCGTGTATTCACCATGAAGATAGTACCATAAAGACATCCATAAAACTTTGTATATATGGCTGGAAAAACTACAAAGTGTCTGATATTACTTTAAAAAATCAATGTGTATCATTCCAACAGTACAATGGTGGAGTTGATTGGTATGCCCAGAACAAACATTTGGGCTGGACAAATGCGTCATTGACCCAATAAAACTGAAGTCTTATTGCACATGCTTAAAAACATAAAGACTAATACTGAATTTAAGGGTTCAGATTTAGATTCTCTAGTCTTTTAATCATTTATTCAGGTGAACAAAACATCCAAGTTGTACTTCCATAATTCTCTATAGCTCATGCTTATATTAATCCACAAACGAGTTCCCTCAGTCACACTGAGATGATATTACTGAAAAGAAACAAATTGTTCCTAAACCAGAATTTGCACAGGAGAAAAAGATAACCCAGGAGACAAAAATTCAAAGCATAACAATAAATTAAGCATAAAATAATTTCAAATAAAAGTTAAAAAAAAGACATGTGTTTGCGGTTGCACAGAATGCTTAGTTAATCAATAAACCAAGAATTCATGGAGAAAAAACCTGTGTTAATCTCTAATACTTTGCATCTCCATTATTACTAACCTGAATTATTGAAATTACCCTTTTGGTCTTTATGATTCTATGCAACATCTGACTATTTCTTGTTCACATGGGAAGAATGATGCTCTTAAAATCTCTGCTATAAGCATCCAGTTTCATACAATACCACCAAATTTTTCAGCAGTAGGTCCTACTACTTCTCAGAAACCCATCTCAAGCCATTTCCCCCATACATCAATAGTAGCCAATAGGCTTTTGTACATTTCTCAGACATCTCAAATTAATCCAACCTTAAGGATTTTGTACAACTATTTCCATTTAGTCAAATCTCCTTCCTCTGATCTTTCTATGGAGAGCTCATTCCTACCACTCATCTAAGTTGACATTATAATTTTGCTGACCAATCTGTTTTTAATATTTATTTTATATGTTAAAAAATAAAAGTATAATATTGATATGATACAATGTAATATTTTGATGCATGAATACATTGTATAATGTTTAAATTAGGATAAACCTATTTATCTCCTCAAACATTGTCATTTGTTTACTGTGAAAACTCAAATTTCTTCCACTTTTTGAAATATGCAGTATAATATATAGAATATAGTTGTTAACTGTAGTCACCCTAAAACCCCACACCACAACTTCTTGCTCCTATCTAAATATAACTTAGTACCTATTGACCAATCTTTCCCTTTCCCTTCCTCTCTCCAGGCTTCCAGTAACCACGATTCTTGTTTGGACTCCACTGAAATCAGGTTCTTAGAGATTCCACAGAAGAGTGAGCACATGCAGTACTTGACTCTGTGTCCCTGGATTATTTTACATAACATATTGATTTCCAGTTCTCTCCATGTTGCCACAAATGAGAAGAGTTCATTCTTTTTTGCGACCGAATAGTTTTCTATTGTTTATATGTACCACGTTTTCTCTATCTATAAGTTGATGGATTCATTGGTTATTTCATTTCATGAGTGTTGTGACCACCCAGTCCAAGCTAGCTCTTCAGAAAATCCCTATTCATCATCCTTGTTAACTTTCTGCTGGAGAGCAAAATTACAGTTTGAATCTTTCATTCAATCATGGTATTTGTATGACTTGATGTTTATCCTACAGTATGATTACTAATACAGTTACTCAGAATATATTAAATTATCCTTATCTAAACATTATAAAAAAATTTTCACCTAAATAAGTGCAATTAACTCTTGAAATTGTCACCAAGACATAGTGAGACAGAGTTTTTGTCTGAGTAGCACAATTCACGTTAGAGTTAGTACAGAGAGAAGGAAAGATGGTAAAATGTTATGCACATACTACATATGTTCTCATTTAATCCTCAAGAGATTTCTGGAATAGATTAAAGCATTTTTCCCTGTTTATCAAATACTGGAACTGTACCCCAAGAAAATGCATGGAAAGCTTCATGATTTAAGACCTAATGATGGATATATTATGTGATTTATGCAATCTAATTCAAAATGTCTTTACCAATAACCAGATTAGAATCATATTTCAAAATTCATTTTAACAAGAACAAACAAAAAATACTCTTCCTTTAAACCAAAGTCTTACATGGAAACCCAGCAAGCAAGAAAGTTAAGATCTTTCTTTATGGCCTTCATGAACAACAGACTGATCCTACATAAATAACTCATGTTTCCCTGTGTGCTTTTTAAATAAATATTAATACGGGATTAAAGAAATGTTTTCATGGTTTAGACATCAGTCTGTATTTTCAAAGCTACTCTTCCTTCCTTAACTCTGTATATTCCTGTGCTGATTTCATTGGTTCCACTCAGTTCATCTGAAAGAAGCACAAGGACATGGATATTGTTGAAAGCAGGTATATTTTTAAGCTGTATATTTTTAAGTGGACTGATGAAGGTGGTGCTACATGATTTTTTATTTTATAATTAACCTTCACAGGACATTGTAATTTCAAAACTCATACATTTAAATACTGATAATAGATATGTAAGTTAGATACATAAATACATCCACATATGAATGCATACATGCATGTGTACACTGAAAGCCCACCATCTTTTATTTATGTTCTCTACTTATCACCTTTATATCCCCTGTTTTCCAAAAATTACATCACTGACATAAATAAAAAATTGGCAAATGAGGAAGATTCATCTCCTGTAACAATTAAGAGGAATGCTGGTCATAAAGTAGCACCTGGCTTGGGCAGTTCAGTTGTGATGTGTGGAATTAGGATAGGGCTGTAAGTATTATGGACTGAATGCAGCACTTAAGACCTCGAATCCCAGAATTGACCCACAAGATTGTTCTGGGGTATAATGACATCTTGTGGGATGTTAGGGGAGCTGATGTTCCTGGTGATGTCATAGTACTGGTTGCCATTTCACAGCCTTCCTCCCCACTGTTCACAGGCCTCTCAGGCCTTATGATTGCTCACCATTTAGCCATCCCCAAAACATGTCTTCAGGGGTTGCTTAATTGTTCACCATATCATATATGGAAATTTCAAAGATGTCCATTTTTCTTGCCTTTATCCAGGATTTATATTTTTTCCCATTTGAACCCACAAAATTTACCCCAAATTATTTGGTCACTATGCCTTTCCAAACAAGAAACAGCTAACTTTGCAATAATAACACAAACATCCAAAGAACTAGCATTATTTTCTCATATGTTAAAGATAATTTATCCCTACTGCAACAAAGGAGAATTTCAGGTTCCTTTCTCACTTGAATATTGGAAAAAATATGTATTTTCTGTAAAAACAACCCTTTGCTATCTTCCTCTTGTAAATGTTATGTATTTGCTATAAAATTAATTCTCTTCTAAATCCCACCCACCCCTAATTCTTTCCTTAGGAGGTATACTGGGACAACATCTTTTATTCAGAGCTTCACTATTCTGCTCCAAGGACAGGTCAGTAGTATGCTCACCCCACACCCAGAATAGCTTTTCATTATGTCAGGGTCATTTTTTTCAGGACATCCTGGAAGGCATGGGCAGTGAGATTCATACCCAGCAATTTTTTTTTCATGCTGTTGATAGGACCATAATTCATGTGGTAAACCCTTAGACTTGAGCACATTTTCAGTCAGTATAGTTATAATTTATAAAAGCAATGATCAAACTTGTGCTCTGCTCTGCTCACAAAACACATCCCATTCTATGTAATCATGAACATTTTTAGTTAGTTATATTCTTTCCAAAATTGTCTAAATTTTCTACTTGCCATTGACAGCATAACTATTCTTAGCTTATAGTCAACCCAGCATAATAATATTAATAGCTTAGTCCTCTTATCAAAAGTTAAAATTCTTCAATCTGTTACTTTAAAAAATTGAAAGATTCAGGTAGTAAAGACAAGAATCTCTTAAATTCATTAAATAACTACTTTTCTTCATTGTTTTCTGTGTAGCGTCTGGAAAACTTGTCTCCATTCTGTTATAGCACACAGTCCTATCATAAGCAATCACAGACTAAGATTCAATATGTTTGAAATTTACTGTCATCTGAAGTCCTTTCATTACCCAGTTCATTACATTTTGTCAGTAACAGAACAAGAAAAACTAAAACACCTTTAGGGGAGCCCTTTAGGTTTACATTTTAGTAAATGAAGCTATTTGTATTAAGGTGTTGAACAATAGTTAAAACACAGGTAATTTTCAAAGACAGGAAGTCAGGAGAAAACGAAACAGCAATAACAAAATAACAGCACCATACTACCATCTTAGTCACACAGAAACCAACTTTTCTTCATGATAAAACATGATAGCATCAGATTAGAAATTTTTCTGCATGTCCTCTGACCTATTTGACTTATAAATGAAGTAAACAATTAACTGGAAGTGATTTGCTCACATATGATGTTTGGACAAAACAGGGAGACAAGTAGTAAGCATGCACAGCAGCAAAAACCCAGAAATCCTTTCAAAAGTTTCAAAAAGCTTGAAAACATCTAATACCAAATGATTCTTTGGCAAAAACAGAAAAGGGAAAATTCGAAAAACTTCAAGATCAAGAATATTCATTAACAATTTAGTAAATAAGTTATTGATTTAGGCAATAATTTGGGACTAGATTCTGTTTTAAATTGGCATCTTTCTTTTACATTTACTGGATTATTAATACAAACACATACATACAATATATACATATAATTTTGAGAATCATTCTCCTTTTTTAAGAGAATAAAATAGAAGTATTCTACAATAACTTCTTGGAAACTTATTTTCTATAGTGGGCTTTCTTTGAATGATGGTGTCGTTTAACTCTGATGGCCATGCAAGCTAGAAAAGTTTCAAGCTAGTTCTTTGCAGTTTCTCTCTCCAGTAACATGCAGTGATTCATAAAGTTTTCCATGCATCATTTAAAACCCCTTTCCTCATTCATTTTAGCTGTCACTGACACAATCAGGCCCTCACTATTCCAACTTTGATTGTTGCTTATGGCAATAGTTTCTTAATTTTGTTTCTTCCTGTGGACCCTTAAGGTCAGAGGAGCCCTCACAGTGACCCCAAAGAAAAAGGTATTTGTGTCTCTTGTATGGTTACTTTGCGCAGCCCAGTTAGCCCAGTTTTCCTGGAGTGACCCCTGAGCCTTTTAGTCACAAACAGAAACCCGGCAAATAATATTTTTCTATTGCTTTCTACTTATTTTGTTTAAAGATTTTTGCTTAACAGCATTTCCCTTTAAACATATTTTCACAATTATTCTTAATTATCATTGTGATTGTAATTATTTTTCAGATGTGAAGAACTTTTATTACATTTCATTATTAAGAGATTGTTTAATATGATGATGACAAACTAGTACAGCATGTCTCTTGCCTCAATTGTTTGAGAACAGACCATAAAATTTTGTATATAAAGTCATCACAATTAATAAAATGATATTCACAAGAAATATAAATGTGATTAGTGCTGATCCTTTTAATTTCTCAATCAGAAGACATATTTTCACATGAATTCAAATAACCTTCTTGCATAGACTATAACTATGATAAATCAAATGCATACTTAAGTTTTTTTTGTAGATGGTGTATACACTATTGGAATTAAAGCCATTTGTTGACTTCATACAATAAAACGTGTTTTCATAGAATACAAAATCTCAGTTAATTATTTAAGATTCTCTTTCTCATAGACAAAACATATTGATAAAGTTTTTCTTCATTTTTTCTTTGTTCCTTTCCCCAAATATTTCTAATGACCACATTGGGAAATAGTTTATAATCATAAGAAATAAAATGTATTTATATGAATAAAATTAATTATTCTCTCTGTCAATAAATAAAACTTACAGGAAACTTAGAAAAGATAATATTTTCATTTTGATGAAATATTTTATAAGAAGCTAAACTAAATGCTGTACCCATTCTCCAGCTGAAGTGTCTTACTTTTCTAAGAATAACATAAAAGTTTATTTTTTAAAAGTATACTTACATTTGGTGTGCATTGGCTTTTAGTCTACATTATTTGAAAACCTTACATAGTTTTAGTGTAAGTAATCAGTGGGTGAATCAAAACATTTACTTAAATAGAATGTGAAGTGTGACACAAGTACTGTACAAGCTTTCATTTGTCAAAACATATCCTTTGGTATGCTACTATAGTATCTGGGCTTCATCATTAGTAACTTATTTTTTTCTTCAAATTTTAAATCTAGATGATTCAGGAAAAAAATTTGTTTTATTAGAGACTAGTCAAGTGATGTTAACAAAAGTGAAAGGGATACTGAAAAAAACGTTAGTAGCTTTGAGCTCTGAAAGAAAATAAAACTGTTTTCTCCTTGCATCAATTTTTAGCAGTATAATTGTCTAATTATATAACTCTCATTTCAAAGTTTGCATTTGCATTAGTCTTATGAAGCCTTATGAAATTTGTAGTTATTTACTTTGCATTACATTCTTGTGTGATGATGTTCTATCTGTGAAATGCCGACCTAAATTAAAAAGATTATAAGAGCAGTTCAATGAATTGTGGAAATTATTCCATAGCATTCTAGGTGGGTAATATCACTGGCATATTTAAAGACATGATAAATTCAGGGTTATAGTGCATTTTTAAGAAATTGTATTTTCACATCTTCACACCATTTAAGGTAAGATAGTTGACGAACTAAGAAACATAAAAGCTCTTTTCTAAAAAGGTAGTTTTTTTTCCCAGTCTATTAAGACTTAAATGCTCTTTTATTCAATACAGATTAATTGCATTACCCTTAGACAAAGTAATATTTTTTTTTTCTCAAGAACAGAAAATGGAGAGTCCAGGGTTTCTTTTGTTAACTAAATAAAAAAAAAAATGTTGACAAGTTAGCATCTAAGAACCCAAAATAACTTGCTCTAACTTGTAAAGAAGATTAAAAGTACTCTAAAGAAAATGCAAGCCTAGCACCGTCTCTGTCAATCATATCTAGAAGTCATTAGAGGCACGCAGGCACATGCACACACACCCACACACACACACACAAATACACACTTCTTTAGTCAGAACTCTTCAGTGCAGTGTATCACTTATAATCAATATTGCATTCATTTTATTTGCTTTCTGCCTATGCCTTTATAGTCATTAAATAATTAAGACTATTATCCTTTCTTATACATATGTGTATGTTTGAAAACAATCACATAGTGTAAAAAATCTTTGTGAATATTTAACTGATAATAAATGGGAATACAGACTCAGATTCTACCTCAAGGTGTGTCTTTTAGAAAGCAATTATAAATAAAAGCCACTAATACAAATGCAATAAACTTGCTATTAAACATGCTGTGCTGACAAGAGATGCTTAGGTCTTCTTGATCACTCAGTGAAATGACAAGTATAAGCTGAGGGGAGCAAAGGAAAGACAACAGCAAGACAGATATATCAACAACATTTTGAAAAAGTGACAACTGGATGGAGGAGTGATAACTGACATGGCAGACTATAAAAAGTGCCCCATAAGTACCTGCAGAGAGTAACATCAACTTCCAGCAAGAATCCAGAAATAGCGGTGCACAGCTGTATCTCGGAAGGCATAGTGGAAACAAAGTTTTAAAAATTCATGAGTTGGTTGGAAGAGCACATGTTCAAGAGTTATAGTCCTCAGAAATTCTAGCCTATTTGACAGCAGTATCACTACATCAATATTTTTGAATACCCCTCCTGAACAAGTTTTCATCCAATGAAAAGTTGCTATCTAATTTGAAAAGACTGAAAGAGAGACAACTGAACTTATTAAGAAAGTTTCCAGAAAGAGGTCAGGCAGAGGAGAAGAATAGAGAACAATGTGGCCAGAAAAAAAATCATCATTCTGAATTAGTGAGATCATCTTTCATCCCTGTATTATTTGAGAAGCACCAGCAGACAGAAAAACTAAAATTTGAGTCACACAGAAATCTTTCCAAATAACTCCATCTTTATTAATGCTGACCATTTGATGAAATGTAGCTATATGTGCAAGATCATATACACAAAATCATTTATACTATAAATTAAAACCAACATTTTAATGACTTATTCTTAAATATGAAAAATCAATTAAGTTGGTTAATTTTCATCCAATATTTGAAGGAAGTCTTCAAAATAAAGGACAGAGACCTCAGTGAGCAAAAGAGAGAACTTTATTAGAACATGGAAAATGCCACTACATAACATCTAAAAAATATACTTAACACCATCTGGGTACAGTATCTTACATAAGGTAAGGGAGGAAAATCACAAGTTCATGTCCAGCTTGGGAAATTTAGCAAGATCTTTTCTCAAAATAGAACATTAAAAAGGGCTGGGCTATAGTTCAATAGTAGAACATCCCTTTTTTGCCCAGTACTGTAATATATATAGAAAGAGATATATTTGACACCCTTGAAAAGACAAAAGATGACATTACTAAACCTATGAAAAAATATTACAATGCACACAAAAGATGAAGAATTTGAGAAAGTTTATTTTGACATTTAAAACAAAATATAAAAAGTTTATAAAAATCAATGGAGAGCTTACTTAATATACTATATAGTGTCTCTTGTAGGTGAAATAGAGATTTAAAAAATAAGAGTAGTTAAGTTCTAAAGCTCTACTATTTCATTTAAAAAAAAACACTCAAGAAAGAAAAACAAAAAACATAAAAGTAAATATAAAGAAGAATGTAAAAAACAAACAAACAAACAAAAACCCAGCAACAACAACAACAACAAAAAAAACCCTCACTTCTGAACAGTTCATATAACAGTAACCTATATGTTACTTCCAGCTCTTTTCACTATTTTAGTGATCCTGAAAGATCAACAAAGCTAAAAATTAGGAAGAGATTGAGTCCATGTGTAAGGGTAAAAGAAATTGAAGTTAAAGCGTAAAAGTTAAAGGGTAAAATACCGGCTGTTGTAAAAGTTTCTAAGCTGCAAGGTCTGAGTTAAAATGTAAAGGAGGTATTGTTAGGTTTCTATGCTACCTGCAAAACCTGAAATTTCTGTAGCTGTTAAGACAATGCTTAGAACCGCCCAGTAAACACTTCCCCTGATTGTCTGGTTGTTTAATAACTGAAGGGGTCTGTGTGGTTGCACGTAGGCCTTGCAGGGCCTGAACCAATCAGTTTGAATGTGTACTCTCCTTAGGAATGACCTATCACTCCAGCCTGACCTGTTCCCGCCAATGAATGAACTAATCATGTTTAGGAGTTGTTGTTCAATTTTCCCACGCCTCATGATGATTTGTTCTGATGTATACAAAGCCCTCCGCCCTCCCCAAAAAGTGTACTTAAGCAGTGCTCAGCCCCTGCTCGGGGCTCTGGGCTGCTTTCCCTTCTTGAGTGGGCACGGAGCCCCAGCATGCTGGTTCAATAAATCCCCTTCTGCCAATTGCATGAGTGGTCACTTGGTGGTCTCTTTCTCCGACGTTTCGCGGGACCCTTACACATGAACCACCTCCTGAATCAAAGGGCTTCATTATTAAAAATAGCTACAGATTGTTTCTCTATTGAAATATTTTGCTTTTCATTCATTTTGTTCATGTTTCATTAATGTATTTAAATAACTCTTTTAATGGCCATGTCTGCCAATTCCAACATTTTGTGACTATTGTAGGTCTACTTCCATGGGTGATTTTCTTTTTCCTGTTTCCTCATTTATTTTATTGCTTTTTATAACATAAAAATAACTCCAGATATTGATTGAAAGATTTCTTTCCAGAAAAGAACTGTCATTTTTTTTTCTTTTTATGTAAAGCTGATAACATGTAGGACTGATCACAGTGATTCAATCAGAAACCAAACCTGTTAGGTACTAGGTAGTTAATTTGGGTCTGTCCAGTTCAATTTTCTTTTAAGCATGCTCTTTCAGTATAGAATTCTATACTTAGTTGGAGTTTGGAATGTAAACACAAAGAGACCAAGAGACAACAAAGACCTCAATGGCTTTCTAGCCACCCACCAGCCTCAAGCACCAACACTTTACCAAGTAACCACTGTAGAGGAGAAATTATCATCCAGTGATCCTTTGCTCTGTCTATAGAGCTTCCCAGAGTTTAATCCTTCACACCACTCCTTCCAGAAGGCTTCTTTCTCAGCAAAATCTTTCTTTTTGCAAAAATCTTTTAGAATTTTTTCTTATTGAAGCCAGAATTAGACAGGCAGTCAGTGTAGATAGATAAATTGAGTTGGGTTGGATTAAGGAGGCAAATTTTGAGTGAGTCTGAGAAGTTGGAAACTTGCCCCCAGAGGGATTGAAATGGTAATTCCTTCAGAGCCCTTCCTCCACCCTTATCAAGAACCTGCCCCTGCTTCAACCTGCTGCCAAGGTAACCTGTCCCAAGAATTTCCACTCCCTACAGGAAGCTATAAGGTTGTTAATCTGTCCTTGACTACTCTGTCCTACCCTTCCCCATTCAACCCACCTGTTTCCCATCTTTTGGCCCTTCCACCAAGCATTCCTGGGCCTAGTCACCTAGGCATAAAGGAGAAAGATAAGGAGAAAAAGGCAGGAGAACAAAGGAAGCCTAGGACATATAAATAAAGCAGAACACCTCCCCTCTTGGGATACCAGGATACCAGCTGTGGCCCCTTCTCCCTCACTGTAGAAGCCTGTGTTACCCCTTTTTAAATAAACCATGCTTTATATGCTTGCCTCCACATGCTTCTCTAATGTTCAAACTTCAACATGTGGGGAAGTAGGACTCATCACGGATAAATGGCGGTATCATTATTACAAGCTTGATCTCCAAAATGGCTCCTATTCAGAAAGAGAAATGACTGCAAAACTCTATTCACTTAAGAGAGATTCTTTCTTGGCATTTATTTATTTATTTATTTGGTTAATTAGTTTTATTTATTTTTTTAGATATACATGACAATAGAGTGTATTTTGACATATAACACATACATGGAGTATGACTTACACTAATTAGTATTCCATAATGTAGTTGTACATAATGTGGGGTTTCATTAGTCCTGTATTCATACATGAACATAGGAAACTAATGTCTGATTCCTTCTGTTTTTCTTATTCCTATCCACTCTACCTTCCCATTATTCCTTCCTCTAATCCAATGAATTTTTATCCACCCCCACCCCCCCACTGTGTTAGTATCCACAGATGAGAAATAACATTCAATCTTTGCCTTTATGGGATTGGCTTATTTCACTTAGCACAATAGTTTTCAGTTCCATTCATTTATTGGCACATGTCATAAATTCATTCTTCTTTGTGGCTAAATAATATTCCACTATGTATATTAGCACATTTTCTTTATCCATTCATCTATTCCAGGGCACCTAGATTGGTTCCATAGCTTTGCTATTGGGAATTGAGCTGTTATAAACATTGATGTAGCTGCATCATTGTAGTATGCTAATTTTATGTCTTTTGGGTATAAACCAAGGAGTGTGATAACTGGGTCAAATGGTGATTCCATTCCAAGTTATCTGAGGAATCTCCATACTGCTTGTTTTCCAGAGTGATTGCACCAATTTGCAGTCCCACCAGCAATGTATGAGTGAACCTTTTCTCCACATTGTTGCCAACATTTATTGTTATTTAAATTCTTAGTTGGGATTATGACTGGAGTGAGATGAAATTTCAGTGTAGTTTTAATATGCATGTCTCTAATTGCTAGATATAGTGAATATTTTTTGATATATTTGTTGGTTTTATTTCTTTATCTTCAGTTACTTTGCTCATTTATTGATTGAATCATTTACACAATTAAATTTGTGTAGTTTATGTCTTTTCTCTTACTAAGTATAATGGTTAAATTAATGCATCACTCTAGTGTTCTACATCTTGACTAGAAACACAACCTATATGAAAGTCACCCATACTATTTTAATCTCCTGCAATTTGAGAGTTTGTTAGTAAGGCTGAATAGATTTTGTTTGACTTACAGAATACAAATTTCATCCAAATTTTTGTTAAGAGTTATAGTAAAGAAAGAACTATGGAAGATAACATAAGAGACACATCCCTCCAAAATCCTGAAATGAGAAAAAGTTAGATAATGTGCAAATTCTATTACTTAAAAAAACTCATTATCAAATTATCTGAAGATGCAGATGCAAATACCAAATAAATAACCAAGAGATTCGAAGACCTTTTTTCACATGAGCAAGAGAATAATAGGTCAAATAAGGGTCATGTTAAGAATTACTATTTTTTTTGCAAGATTTTTTGGTCCTCTTAGCTTTTAAAAATTATAAAGAATAAAATTTGACACCTATCTCTCACCCTGCACAAAAATCAACTCAAAGTGGATCAAAGACCTAGGAATTAGACCAGAGATTCTTAAACTGCTAGAAGAAAATATAGGTTCCACACTCCAACATGTCAGCACAGAACATTCTTAACAAGACCCCTAAAGTACAAGAAATAAAATAAAAATATCAATAAATAGGATAGCATCACATTAAAAATCTGCACAGAAAATAAAATAAGAGTGTGAAGAGAGAGTCTACAAAATATAAGATTTTTGCTAACTGCTCCTCAGTTAGGGCATTAATATCCAGAAAATTAAAGAAAGAAAAAAAAAAAACTTAACACCCCAAATCAAATAACCCAATTAATTAATGGGCAAAAAAACTAAACAGACAGCTCTCAAAAGAAGAAGTACAACCAATTTATATAAAAAAAATGCTCAACATCTCTAGCAATTAGGAAGGGAAGGGGAGGAGGGGAGGGGAGGAGGAGAGGGGAGGAGGAGAGGAGGGGAGGGAAGGAGGAGGGAAACAAGGAATAACAACTGCTTAAATAAAGAGGTTGGAGATGGAGTAGTTTAAAATAAAAGGTGTTTGTTTTTGTTTTGTTTTGTTTTTTTAGAAATAAAGTAGTATGAAAAACTCATTACTTTCAGAAAAAAAAAATAACGAGGATGGAAAAAATAAGCCAGAATTGAGTAAATAAGAGCACTAATTTATTTTCAGTACCAGAATCTAAGTCTGTCAAATAAAATTTTATTGATGTAACCTGAACAAAATAGCTGGTGCTTTGAGATCTTGTAATATATAACCCTAAGAATGAAGATGAAAATACTATGCTATTTATATTTACTAATGAGATATATCAAGGAGAAAAGAAATACGACAAAATATATTGTCAAACTGCAAACTGTTCTGCCCAACAAAACTAAGATGCATATAAATTCTCTTCTGAAGCAAAGAAAACTCAAACAAAGGGAAATGCTGTTGATTATCTTTATCTGGGAATTTCATCCAAAACTTGCCATTTTGGGGTTTGTGGTTAAAATGATTCATTGCTTGTCTCCATACTTTGCCTATATTTACTCCCTCCAATTATATTTAATCTCTCTAATTATCACTTAAGTAATGGTGATCATCTATTTTAATGTTTTTTGAACTCCAGAAAGAGGATAAGAAGAAAAATTTAACAATGGTTCAATCATATATTTCGGTAACATAAGAAACAACCAAGCAAGAAAACGTTTGAGCATGAAGAGTGTACAGGCCAAGCCACAGCCCACTCTTCTGTGTTGCGCTCAAGGACTGTGCTTGACTGGTATTGATGGTGCCCTAGAACACCAAACTGCTCCCAGTACATTGTTCTTCAACTAAACACCTGCATCCCATCATGCTGAGAGTTCGTGGAGTTCCATTTTCAATCTACCTTCTTTGTGTCTGTCAAACAGAATTGGTTATTAAGTATCCCACAGATCCCTTTATAGATATTGTGTAATTACAATGCATTATAGCAATAATGCTCTTAGGGGATGTGATTAGGATCTTCTTATATAAAAACACATTTAATACATTTTTTTAAAGAAAGAGAGAGAGAGAATTTTTAAATATTTATTTTTCAGTTTACAGTGGACACAACATCTTTATTTTATTTTTATGTGGTGCTGAGGATCGAACCCAGGGCCCGGTGCATGCCAGGCAAGCACGTTACCACTTGAGCCACATCCCCAGCCCCATTTAATACATTTTTAAAGATCTAGAATATCTCAACAAGTTGTTAACTCCCCGTTGCAGAATGATTTGCTCAAAAGAAAAAGTGTAGAAATTTTGTGATCAAACACACATATAGAAAGTGCCATTTAGAAAACTGATGTGAACAAGAGCTGAACACAAGCTCACTCTCAGAAAAACAAGCAAAAACCTATTTATTCTAGAGGCTTGGAAACAGTCTGTGACTGAGCTGGGAGCAGATTATTTATTTGTTACTCCTATATATTCTTTTATCTAAAGATAAATATATACAGTAATACAATAGTTTCATAATCTGCTGAATATAAACAAAAAGAGTAAATGAGCAAGCCAAAAATATGAATTGAAAATAATATCCAAGTCATAGAGAGAAATAAATAAAAATAATTTTCATTTAAAGGAACTTCAGTAAGAATGTAAAAATAAATATCTCTTCTTAGCATGAAATTTTAAAAAGATATAAAAAGAGCTACTGTGATAACCTTTTAACTTGCATTGTCTTATTTAATCCTCCAAGCAGAAATTACTTCACATGTTTTGCTGATAAAACAAACAAATATTAAATAAATTACTTGCTCAAAAGCAGCACACCTTAGAAATATTGGAAGCAGGACTCAAACTAAAACTGTATGAATTAAAAGCTTACACTCCTAAGTATCTTTTCTACCTAATTTCTGCATTCGGCTTGCAATAATGAAAATATCCTTGAGTTTTCCTCTCTCTCTGGCCCCATATATGCCTTATGTAATCACTCAGAGTCAGCTGTCACTAACTCTTCAGAATTAGGACAAACATGGAAATTTAGAAGATAATGCAAAAGCTTTTGCCTCCTCCAAAATTAAACAAATAGAAATATTTTGAATTGCAGAAAGTATTTAAATTTATTCTTGAAAATGATTACAGTATACAATTTGGAAATTTGCATTAAAACTTACAAAATCTTTATAATCCTAGACCTGAACAGCTAAAGTTGTTAGCTATAAATGTTTTGTACTTTCTTGTATTTACAATAGTCACTTCAGGTACCTATTGTCTCATGCTGATGTTTTTAAAAAAATAATTTTCACACAATTATATGGGATCTTATAAAAATGCAGACTTCCATTTAGTAGGACTAGATTAGGGGTTTGGATTCAATAATTTCACTAAGTTTTCAGGTTATGCCACTTTTCGTTTTCTTTAGATCACAAATTGAGCACTATTTTATATTTTACCTATCATACATATGTGTATTGCTTACATCAGTTAATTTTGTGCCTCCAAGTATTATTGTGCTGACATGTTCATATAAACTAGTTAAAATATAAAATATATATTTTAGAATTTACGTTTGCTTTTTTTTCTGGAAAAATGATCTCCTTTCTAATCCTGTCAGATAAAATCCATTATGACAACATTAAATATGATGTCAAATGGTTAATGTAATCGTAAACAACATCAAACGAGTTATTTTCACTAAGAAGTGACAAAGAGAAGGATAAAACACACATTATGCACATATCTAATTGAAAACATATATAATTATTTTTATATATAAGTGTATGAGTGTATAGCTACACACATTTACACATACACATACATTCACTGACATAATCTGCCTTAAAATGGCATATGACCTAATTTATAATCATGATCAATATTGCAAAACAATGCATATTTTACTAATCTTTCTTCCATCTTGGTTTTCTACACCTGTTACCATATTGCAGCCATTATGCTTGTCACCGCTCTCCCAAAAACTACATCACTTTTCTTTATCACAGCAAGTCTATGGTACACAGGTTGAACTGATTAGAAGGATTTTTACATTGCTCAATATTCCAGAGCATAAGTGATTGAGCTCTGTGCGTATGAAGATCTAAAGAAATGAATAGGTTAAGAGAGCTGAGTGTTAAATAATTCCATTCATAATGCATTGCTACCATCACTCTGGGCCAATATGACCTGTTATTTTACTTTCCATTTTTTTTTTGTATTGGTTCATTATATCCATTTCAATAACCCACTGAGTAACTACTCCAATATAGCTTATGTATGTACTAATGAGTTATGTGTGATGTGTTTGGAAAGCTTTAAATTTTCAAACAAATGAAATCACATTATAAATGTTACTAATATTTAAACTTTTTCAATTTGCATGTTTTTCATGATTTATTAGTATTTCTATTTAAACTGTTAATTATTATTTTTACAATATCTCTTCTTCTGCACTCACTAAATATTTGCCTTCCATTCCCTGGTTAAACAAACAAACAAACAAACAAAAAACAAAACAAAACAAAACAAAACTTTCTTGGTTACATACAAAAATTATTACCTCAAATAACATTTTGATTAATGCTCTTAAATTATTTTTTACACATCTTGCAAAAAAAAATTTCCTTTTTATCTTAGTCCATCTAGCTAAAGGTTTGCCAATTTGTTGATGTGTTCAAAGAACCAATTTTGGTTTAATTTTGTTTACTAATGATGTTCTATTTTTCATTTTATTTATCTCTGTTCTATACTTTTTATTGCTATGTCATATGGCAGAAATGCATTTAAATTTATATAAAATGCCAAAACAATTTTTCAAAAAAAATTATACCAATGCATGAAAGTTCAATTGGTCCATGTATTGCTGAAATTTGTTTTGTTAATCTTAATTGAGGTATTCTACATGGTATAAGCTTTTACAATTTTAAATTATATTTTAATTTTCACTTTTAATGTAATTTGCCTGTTAGTTTGCATTTATTAGCAACTTAATGACATTTACATGTGTTATTTGCATATTAATATATCTTCTTTGTGAAGAATCTCTAAATATTTTGCCAATTATTTTTCATGTTAATCATTTTATTAGTGGTTACATATTTATATATTAATTATTGTTAATTATATAGTATCTATGAAAGTCTCCAGTGATGTATATAAATGATTTTCAAATGCCTTTTGTGTATCTCTGTGACAATTATATGATTTTCTTTTTTATTATTAAATTATTATTATGAAACAAATAATTTTGCTCAAGTTTTAAATTTTAATCATTTATTCTTGGGATAAATCATACTTAGTCACTATTTATTATTATTTCTATATATTATAGAATTTTATTAGCTAGTGTTAGTGACTTTTATATGAGAAAGTTCAATATTTTTCTTATAATATTCTTTTTAGGTTTTAGAATCAGAGTTTCACTGAACACATAAAGTGAGTTAAAATGTGTTTCTCTTACCTCTTGTTTTTCAAGGAAGTTTCAGAAAACAGGTGTTTTGTCTTTTCTTAAATATTTGATAGAGTTTCCTACCAAAATCAATATGACTTTCCTGCATAATCATACATATATGAATATACCACAGTAAATCTTAATATCATGTACATCAACAAGACTGAGATCCTAATTAGAATAAGATCCATTCCATGTTTGTACAAATATGTCAAAATATTCTTAATATCATGTGTAACTAAAATAAACTAATAAAGGAAAAAAAGAGAGAGAGAAATGAGGGAGACTGCTGCGCCAGAATGTCTTGATAAATAATATCTCAAAAGAAACTGACTTTCACATATGCTGGGAATTACAGTGAGTTAGTATGATCCTTGAGAAGTAGCTTTCTTTTATGGATGCTAAATTCCTTGGGATGCTGGTCATACAATGGGACAAGGAACACTCACTAAAGATGCCACTGCCTCTGTAACCTGGTAGCGTAATCTATAAAATCTCCTTCCCTTTGGTAACTGGTGCAGGATTGAGGGGCTGTGGAAAGAATCAGTGCCTGTCATCCAGGAGGCCACCACTGGAAAAAGTCCCATGGGGGTACAGACATTATTTTCTGGAGTAAAGTTGTGAGGGATGAAGGTATTACTTGGTAAAGCACCATGAGAGATGAAGGTACTATCCAGCCTGTCACCACTGGGTATTCCCTGTGATATTTTTCCAATATAATTTATGTCATCATTGTCATTTCTGGGCACTTTCTTTGGTCTCTTTCAACAAAACCCACTGCCCTACCACAACTGAGTTGTGGACAGTACAAAGGCATTTGTCAATTCCATGTTTATAGTATCTCCTAATCATCTTTTAAATGCCTGCAGGACATATATTGATGTGCCCTCTTTCATTTCTGATTTCCTCTTCTTTTATCTTGATACAGGTTTACAGCATCATTGATCTTCTCAAAGAACCAGCTCTTGCCTATAATTTGTTTTAAATCTCATTTGATTTTGCTCATTTATTGTATTCCTTTCCAATACTTCTTTTATTCTAATTTCCTTGTCCTTTCTTAGTTTCTTAAGCTACAAGCTTATATCATTGACTTAAATAATCATTACTTTACAATGTAAGATTTTGAAAGCTATAAATTTGCATCCATTGACATTTTAAATGTTAATTTAACAGTGCCTTTATGAGATAAATCTAATTTGAACATAACATATTATGCTGTCTCTATATATGGTATTGGATTGGATTTGCTACATTGCTTAGAGTTTTTCACAACTTCTTTTATTTATTGGAGTACAATTTTCTTAGTTCTTAATAGCCTTGTCAAGGCTTTTGTATCAAGATGTGGTGGATTCGAAAAACATTTTGTAATCTCTTATATGTTTGTAAAATCTTATGTAATAAGTTTAGTATAATTTCTTCCTTAAATATTTATGTGAATTGAGTGATAATGTCATCTGAGCTTACTTGTCACTGAGATTATCTTTTAATTTCAGAATGTATCATATTAATTAAATAGTTCTCTATATTTGGTGTCATTTATGTTTTAGATAGGATCATTTTTTTTGTCTCTAGGAATTTATATTTAAATCATGTTTCTGTAGAGGGCAGCACAGAGCACGTGCCAAGTTTGGAAGCTGCTCACTGGAGGATAGCAATCTAATCCAGGCACATTTAGTACATGATTTTAAAGGTAGAGAGAAGGGATGGGTATTTGCTTAGCATACACAAGCCTCTGGGCTCAATCTCTTGCATTTTCCCAAATCAGAACAAAACAAAACAGTAGAGAGAGATACATAAAAGTTTATGTATAATGGATGGAGATTAGACAACTACAAAAGAGCAGCAGTTAAGTCAAATCGTAATGGAAAAATATTTTCTATGTGTTAAAATAAAATAGCCTGTATTGTGTACCCAACAACGCTATTTTAAAACATATATTTTCAGATAAGCCAAACTAAGAATGGTTACAGCTAAGCTATCATTATTAAATAAATTTTGAAGAGATATTATAGAAGAATATTGATTAACTAATTCATTGAGGACAATCTGGATTGGAAGAAGGTGTAGTAAAAATTTTGTAAATGTACTTGAGAAAACATTTTCTATACAGGCAATATTAATACAAGAAGTAAAAGATGGAGGAAGGTAAGGAGGAGAATTATTTATTTTCTATGGCTAAATAAAAATAAGTAATAGGCAATCTGAATGTAAGAAATTATTTGAGTTAAATTATTTAGAAAATGTTATTTTCAGAGGGTAGGAAAGATATTGAGTAATGTTCTAAGATGTTACTTAATTAAGTACACATGATGAAATTTTGAAGTTGTTACTGAGTTAGGAATAAAGTATATCTCTTCCAAAACAGTCATTCAGGGAAATAATTAAAGGAATCACTTATTGTAAAATATTTATTGAATATCTACTTTGTAAGTATTTTTATATTTACTTGGGACACAGGAGAACCCCCACACACAACAAAAAAAAATTAATCTTACCTGTGAACTGAAATCTAGATAATAAGCAGTACACAATTAATCATTAGGCCTAAGGCTAGGGTTTGGCAGAAATGAAGAGATAGACAAGTCAATATTTAGAGAATAACATTTAATACATTGTTGTGACATGGCCCTAAAGAATCGTGCCTAGAGTTTTCAAGAACTATTAATAAACTTAGTGTGACTGTTGCGTTAAAGAGGAAATTGAAAGAAGAGGTCAAAGATTTCAGCAAGCACTAGATTATTGGTGACATTTGTAAGGGCTGTATTTACTCAGAATTAGGGTAAAATTAGAATGATTGTAGAGTTGATGAATGAGTTAAATTCAATTAAATTTTCAATAAGATTACTCTGGCTATTGAATTGAGAATTGTAGACCTGGGGTGGAAGCAGGAGACCAGTAGATCCATTTATACAACCCAGGCAGGAAACCATGATGATTGTGTTTGTGGGTTGACCACCCCCCTGATTTTGGCAGATGAGTGGGAAGTACACTGGGGCACAAATTATTGTTTGGTTCTCCATGAAAGTGAGTAAACATGTTTGCTATTAATTCCTTGGACTTTTCACAAATTCATTGGGGGGCATGAATTCCTCTTTCCTCCTTTTCCAGAAAGTCCTGATGCTATACCACAAAATCAACATCATCAAAAACATCAAGAAGTGTGATTTGTCTGAGATTCTACTCGTAAGGTAGCATGATCTGCCACAATTTCATGGATATTAAAAGAAAACACTGAACCTCAATTCCTGAACGGTGATTTGTAGAATCAGATAATAAATTCACATAAAATGCTCTTTGTTCTAAGGGACGAATTCCCAGATTAGGAAATTTGTGAACATTAAAGTAAGCTGTAAGCATTATTCCCCTTTGCTCCATGGTAAAACATTATCTTCCAAAGCTATTTATAGTTGTTTGCAGTTGTTGCTTTGTTTTTACTAGGGATTATACATGGGGGTGCTTTACTACTGAGCTACATGAGCTACATAGCCACTCCTTTACTTTTTCAACTTTTTTATTTGAGATAGATTCTTATTAAATTGCTGAAGCTGACCTTAAATTTGGGATACTCCATCCTCAGGTCTTCTGAATCTCTGGTATCACAGGTGTGGACCACCACACCCGGCTTGTTTACTACACATTCTTGGAGGATAGGACAGAAAAAAAAAAAAATGTAGTCATTGTGTCCTCTTTAAGTACATGATAAAAAATTAAAGGCCACTGAAAAATTATCTTCTTACAGAAACAAGTCCATATATCTTAATAAATAATAAATATGAGAGAACCAAGCACACATGAAAAAAAAAAGATTGTCAGCTCAGGCAAAACAATTGACATTTCATGTTATTTGTGTGTGACATGAATAAAACTTAAAAACAGAAAAATAAAAGATAAAATATGGCAATCTACATGCCTAGAAACCTCAACAAAAATAAATTTATGTTTATGCATTAAATGTATTAAAATTATGCTTTAAAACAGAAAGTAATGCTGAATGCACCAGCATACTGAAAGAATAATAAACTACAAGTAAAAGAGATTTATTCTTAAGATGCAAGGATAGTTGAACAAATAAAAATCAATTCTCTTAATACAGCACTTTAACAAAATAAGGATTTAAAAATCACATGAAGTTACTAATAGATTGAGAAATAGACTTTGTCAGAATTCAACACTGTTCAATGATTAAAAAAAATTGTCCATAAACCAGGAATAGGACTTTCCCTTAGCCTAATAAAGGCCATTTATGTAAAGTCTATAGTTAATGTCATGGTGAAAATCTGAAATCTCTACCTTTAAAAAAGCAAAAATATCCAATCTCACCACTTATATTCAACATGGAAACCTGTCCAGAGAAATAGAAAAACAAGAAATAAAGTTTTCTAAAATAAGAAAATAAAAAATATTTGCAAATAAGGCTCTTATATGGGGAAAACACTAAATGACTATAAAAATTATTAGAAATAACTTTAAAAAATCAGAAAATTTGTAGAATATAAATTCAACATAAAAAATCAGTTACTTTTCTATATACTAACAATGAAGTATCTGAAAAAAAGTGTAGGCAAATCTCACTAATTTTAGTATAAAAAATATTTCCCAGTGAAACAAAAAATAAAGAAAAATCCAAAAACAAACTGAATGAACTAAGAAGGTGAAAGATATATACTAAAAATTACAAATAAAGTGAGCAAAGGTGCAGGACATCCCATGTTTGTGGATTGGAAGACAAATATTGTTAAAATGTCCATCCTTCCCAAAGTGATTTATACTGAATGTAATATTTACAAAATTGTAATGACATCCTCAATAAAAGTTCAAAAAATAATTCTAAAATTTATATAGAACCACAAAAAAGCATGAATAGGTAAATCAATTTTGATAAAAAAGAACAAAGCTAGAGGCATCACAATTTTTTATTTAAAATCATATTGCACTGCTAGAGCAAAGAATCACAACAATATGCTGGAATAACGATGAGCAAGTAGGTCATTACAACAGAAAAGAAAGTACAAAAATAAATTCATGCATATACAGTTGTCTGATATTTATTTCAGAGTCATTAAAAAATACATAATAGTTGAATAATCTTCTCAGCAAATGATTTTCAAAAAACTGGATCTCTACATTCAAAATGATAAAATGAAATCTTTATATTACCCATGGACAAAAGTCAATTCAAAATGAACTAAAGAACTTAAAAAGCAGAACTGAAACTATAAAGATTTTAGAAGAAAACACCAGGGAAAGGCTTCATTTCTGTGTTCTTGGAAATGATTTATGACAATTAAAAACCAACCAACAGAACAACAACAACAAAAACAAACAAACAAACAAAAAAACCCAAAGCAACTAAATGAGAACTAAATAACTAGAACTGCATAAAACAAAATCTTCTCTATTACAAAGGAAGGAATTAACAACCTAGAAAATGTGAACTGATAGATTGGTTTGATATGAGGTTAATCTTAAATATAAATAAGGATCTCCTAGAACTCAATAGCAAAACAAGACACAACAAAACCAAAACTAAAACAGAATATTTAAAAAAAAAATGTTACCCAAGGGCTGGGGATATAGCTCAGTTGATAGAATGCTTGCTTCAAATGCACAAGGCCCTGGTTTCAATCCCCAGCACCACACAGAAAAAGTGACTTTTTTTTTTTTCCGATTAGAAATGGTTTAAGCACTTGAATAAACATTTATCCAAAGAAGACATAAATATTATCAACAGGTATGTTAAAATATGTGAACATCAGTAACTATGAGGGAAATTAAATCAAAACTACAACGAACCCTTACCTCAAATATGTGAGGATTCAAGAAACAAGGCAGCAGTATTTAATATAAGAAATACTTGGAAATTCTTGGTGGAAGTGCAACAGGGTTCAGCCACTGTGAAAATCAATAAAAAAAAACCAAAAACTTTGTTTTAAAATTTAACACTTAAAATTAAAAATAGAATAATATTTTAAATGAAAACTAGAATAACATAATGTCAAGTAAAACCACTTCTGGATACTTGTCCAAAATAATTAAAATGAGGATCCTGAAGACATATTAGTATTTATGCTTATTGCAGCACTGTTTATGATAACCAAGTGTGGAAACCACCTAAATTTTCACTGATAAATTAATGGATAAAAAATTATGTATACATATAATTGATTGGTTTTTAATATTTAAAACAAGGACATTTTGCAATATGAGACAACACAGATGGGCCTTGTGTATCTTACGTTAAGTGAACCTAGACAGGCACAGAAAGAAAAATGCTCCACGATTCCACCTGTATAAAGTATCTAAAAAATGTCATATCACAGTATGGAATATGGTTACTGTGACTTAGGAGAAGTAGGAAATGGCAAGTTACTAATCACTAGGTAGAGAGTTTCAGTTAACAAGATAGAATTAGCTCTAGACATCTGAAATACAATATAGTACCTGTGGTCAACAATAATGTAAGTGGGTATATCTCATATTAAATGTTCTTGCCAGAATAAAATCAAATAATAATAAAATGGAAATAATAGCAGTATAATTCTAAAGAAATTCAATGCTCATAAAAAATTACCCCATTGTAAGCCATAATCTTGGTGTAATCATAGACCAGATCAAATTATCAAACCATCATGAAAAGATAACATAAAAAGAAATGAAACAAAGGTTTATCAAATAATTCCTGGTTTAAAATATTTAAATTTATTTGAAAAATACTTAATATCATGGCATTTTATTCTTTTTATGTTTAATATCATTTCTCACTAACATTTCACACAAGACGATCTTCAATTTCCTTTTCTAGTTTCTTAAATTATTGTTCTTTCATTTCAACTATTGTATTTTTTCCGTGATGTTTTCTCTATTTTGCATAATACATTTCTATGTTACCAATATTCCCATTTGATTGAGGATGTGCTTTTAGCATGCATTAAAAAACTTATTTTGTCCATTATATAATAAAGGTTGATTGGTGTATTATCTTTAGTCTACTAAAGCTATGCTGTAATTCTCTATGTATGTGTGTCTGTGTGACATACAAGATATATATGTGTGTATGTATACATGTGTACACAATCAGTGATGTACAGGGTAAGAACATTTCAGCATGACAGTGTTTCATAAGAATATAAAGAAGCTGAAATTTTCCCATCATTTAGAGAATGCGTAAGCTGAAGAAGAAGTGAAAGAAACAGAGGATGCAGGAGAAGAAAAGGAAACCCCAAGAAAATTCAGTGAAGGGTTTAGCAGAAGCTTCTGCAGACCTCACCAAGCTCCTCAAAATTTTAAAAACGTAGATCCAACATGAAAATGTTTCTATTACTATAGAGGAATGTTCACAATGTATTATCTGCTTACAAGAAAATCTATGGTGAAAAAGAGAGACAAACCAACCAAAACACTATAGGTATTTTTCTAAAAGGCATAAAACATCCAAAAACCCCATGCAGGTCCTTTCAGGAGGTGTTCACAAAGGAGGTTTGCTGTCCTCACAAATGACAAACCCATGCATGTTACTTCCTTTTGTCCTTCCAATGGGATAGATGTAGAGATGGAAGACAATATAATTGATCTTGACCCTGTGGAGGGCCAAAAGACTATGTATCTTTGTATCAGCTTTGAACAAAGAGTTTAAAGTATATATATATATATATATATATATATATATATATATA
>NW_026000026.1:63403093-63433797 GCF_001458135.2 Marmota marmota marmota | reverse complement strand
TATACTTAAATATATATATATATTTAAGAATATAAACAAGAATAGTAAAATAAAAATATATTTGTACAACTATTCAATGTGTTTATTTTAAGCTAATTGTTATTACAAAAGACTCAAAATGTTCAAAAAAATGTTTATGAAACAAAAAAGTTGAGAGATCAAGTGGAGTAGAAAAAGAGGATTAAAGGGAGAGAGGAGGGATGAAAAAAGTGAGGAAACAGTGGAATGAAACTGATCAAAATTTCCTCCATAGATGTATGAAAATAGCACAGTGAATTTCACCTCTGCAAATTAAAAAAGCATTATAAATAAATAACAGAAATATCAGTAGAATAAAGGAAAGGGAACAGGCGGAAGGAGGAGGGGAATATAAGAGATAGTACTGGGGACTGAATTAGAGCAAATCATAATCCATGGTTTTATAATTACTTCACAATGAATCCTAACATTATATGTATCTACAATGCATTAATAAATACAATTTTTAAAACAAATATAAATCAAAGCAAAAATTTCTGGCAAGGCAATGTTAATTGAAGAAAAAATTATGTAAATCTTTTGTTAGACAAGTTTTTAGGGTTTATAAAATCTATAGTAGTATACACCAGTATTGTAGGCTTTCATGTTCACTCACCAATCACTCTCTTAGGAAGTTCCTGTGGCCTTTGTATTGATTTTTTTCTTTTTCTTTCTTTCTTTCTTTCTTTTTTTTTTTTAGTTATAGGTGGAAATATCTTTATTCTATTTTATTTTTTATGTGGTGCTGAGGATCGAACCCAGTGCCTCACATGTGCCAGGAGAGTGCTCTACCTCTGAGCCACAACTCCAGCCCCTGTGCTGATTCTTTATGTCCATTTAAAATCATTTTTCTTCTTTGAAATCCTCAAGGTTGGAACAGGGCAAAGAGCCAGCAGCCTGACCTCATGTACTATCTTGACAGTAATGAAACTACTTTGCTTTAATCTTTTTAGAATTGTGTGTCTTCTTGTCTATTTTGAATTAAAATTGATGAACTCATCTTCACTGTGTGATATACACTATCACTTTTTTTAGGTAATTGAATTTAAAATTGATCATGTTAGGCACTAAAAAATCCATATTTTTTTCCTTTCTGTTGATTTTGCTCATTTGTTGATCTTATCTTTGCCCAAATCCTAGTCAATATCTTCATCATCTTTTTTTTGGTCAATTTTACTTTGTTATAAAACAGAAATTGCCAAAATCAAGAATAGCAATAAAATGAAATCTGGATTGAATTTCATGATAATATGTATTTTCATAGCAAAAATTTTTTTCACAGTAATGATTTTTTTGTTAATAATTTGAATTGTTCATCTTAAATTGTAACACTCTTACAGATGTGCATGATGAATTGCTACTGAATGCATGCAATCCCACAGATTTAAAACATGACCAGGCTTTGCATTTATTTGCAATAGAGTAGCAGAGGAAAGCTTGGAAAAATACAGAATGTGTTCTGTTTACTAGTAAGTGCAATCTCACCATTTAACAAGATAATTGACTGAAATAAAAATAATGAATTGATTTGACATAGCTAAATTGTAAATTCACAATGAACCTGACTTTGTTTTTAATTTTAAGGTGGGCATCCAAATTTACTCTTCACAACTCCAAACCATTCCATCTTAACTTTACCTGCTAGGTTTTTTGTGTTTGTATTTTGTCTTTTCCCCACTCTTGAACTGTTTCTGATCCCATGGTTTCAATTAGAATCCATTAAATCTGGAACCTGATTTCTACTCTTGTTCCGAAATATTGATTCTAGTTTAATACTTTCTCTTCAAAGGAAACTCCTCAAGAAGCAATTTTTCAAATCAGTGTTTCTTAAAATATGGTCCCACGGATGTAGAATTTTCATGTAA
This sequence comes from Marmota marmota marmota, assembly GCF_001458135.2. Lineage (NCBI taxonomy): Eukaryota > Metazoa > Chordata > Mammalia > Rodentia > Sciuridae > Marmota > Marmota marmota. The sequence goes on along the minus strand of NW_026000026.1, from coordinate 63,431,914 downwards.
GGTCCATATGCTTATTATTTTTTTTAGTTGAATTTCCTAGACAATTTTAAAGTATACAAAAGTTTGAGAATCATATCCTTAAACTTGGGAATAAAAAATCATTAGTTTAAAAGTAGGAAGAAAATGAATTTAGACAAGTTGAAGAGCACTGCTTTAGTCAGCTTTCTTCACTGCTGTAAATAAAGGACACAACCAAAATAGTTGTAGAAGAGGAAAAGTTTATTTGAAGGCTCACCATTTCAGAGGTCTTGGTCCATGGAAAGCTGACTCCATTCCTTGGGGCTTGAGATGAGGCTGAACATCATGGTAGAGTGTGTGGCAGAGGGAAGCCACTCACATGAGATCAGCAAGCAGCGAGAGAGAGACTCAACTAGCCAGATACAAATAGTTACACCAAAGCCACACCCTTATTCCCAACCCTTCCAGTCTCCCCCTACCACTTTAGTTACTTCTCAGTTAATCTTTATCAGGATATTAAATCACTGCTTGGGTTAAGACTCTCCCAGCCCAATCATTTCTCCTCTGAACTTTCTTGCATTGTTTCACATGTGAGGTTTTGGGGACACCTTACATCCAAACCATAACAAGCACCATCTTGAAAAATATACCATGATGTTGTTCAACTCCTACACCCAGAATTACAGATTGCCAGCAATCAGGTTAGCATTAAAGTATTTACATGTTCATTATAACAATTCTGTACTCATTACCTAATTGCTATATATTTTTTTATATCTTAAATGGTCATACCACAACTCAATTGTTATTAGCATCAAGGCTTATATGTAGTACACCAAATACCTAATACTGTGCAATAGTAAGGGACGTGAACTTTACAGCAACCCTGAATGCAAGCACCACCTTTATCAATCAAAGCATATTGTATAAAACATGTATTTTTAAATAAAATATTAAAAAGACAGATATTTGTTTGCATAAAATTCTTTTGACTGGAGGGGTATATTAATGATATGTATGGGAATTTAATCTTTTACTAATGCTTCTTTCCTTATGACTAGACAAATGAAAGCCATGTCATGGACTTCATGCACTGGAGGATACCACATATCATAAGCTTTACAATGTGTAGTATATTATAGAAATTTATTTATAAATGAATGAAGGACTTTTTGCCCAATTTCAGGATTCAAGAGTGGTATTGCACCATTTGCCTGTGTAAGTAAATAAATTTTTAAAGTATTCAGGGAAATATAGCTGTGTACCCCATCTTTATGTCTTCAAAGAAATAAAAAGGCATTTGGCCCATGCCTATGTTATTTGGAGTAGGCATTGATTTAAAATAAGAAAAGAACCTGAGTAAGAGAGTGTTTACAGAAGGTAAAATACATTAATTTGTCAGTATATTTCTCTAATGTAGCAAAAATGCCAACTTATTTTTAGGTTAAAAAAACATCATTTTTAATTCATCAAGGCATTCATTCTCTTGTTTTATTGTTATTTTATTTTTACAATACACTAGTTTATTTTCCAGGGTTAGTCATAAATTAGCACAATTTTTGGTAACAAGTATATGTGACTGAGTATAGTATGTAATAATTTATATTGCCCTATATTTTTGTATGTGAAGGTCCAAAAGTAAATGCATGAAACATAAACTTATTTACATTAGCAAATGCATGAGAACTTAAAGCTGAGATTAAGATGTTATTTATTTAAGCATAAATAAAATTTAGTACAATATGATAACAAAGAAAATATTCATCAAAATTTTATTTTGATTTAAAATTTTAGTGTAAACTTATAATAATATGTATTTTTATTTAATTTTAACAGACAAATTTAAATTTTGAGACTATAACTCTTGCAAACATGAAAATATTATGTTTTCTTTTACATTAATTCATGTTTATTGGGACCATATTCAAACCTGAGTGATTTGAGTATAATTATAATAGTTTATCTCTTTAGATTATCACTTTAAATATGTGGTCAATTTCATGAAAATCTTTTTAACAACATCAATAGTCAACTTTTTAGGAAAAAATTATATATTCATTTACAAATTATAATGTTCATTTATTTCATACCCCAATATTCCCAACCTATAAGCCTAATACACAATCATGGGCAATAGTAAATTGAGTTGTTTTTGGCATTTTGATTACTTATGCAAAAATCATAACTTTGAACTTATAAAAATTATTGAAGCTAATTTTAAGTCATGTATTTAATTTAGCATTTATCTTGCTTCCTTTTAGTTTATGGATTCATACTATATAATGCACATTAATACTTTTGATTTAGACAATATACACATATTAGGGGTGTGCTTAGTTTTTCTTCAAATCATATACAAGTGGAAACACCAAATAGAAGTGAAGTTTTCTTGAATCTGTACCATATTGTGGATGAGTGTGTATTTACTTGGTCCTTGCTGCAATCTGACAGATTCCAGTGACAGGGAAGAACAAAAGATTCTAAATGAACTAATTAAATAACTTTAGTAGAAAAACAAGAACTCTAAAAACTCCAATTTTTGAAATCACATTGGTAGGTCAGACAATTCAATAAATTGTGTATATGATTCTAGAATTAATATTAGATTGATTTCTCTTCATTTTTAGAATTGTTATATTTTAAGATATAACATTAGAATTTTTAGTATGTAAATAAAAAAGCCATAATGGCAAGGTAATTTGATCATGAGGAAAAAGAGACTATTTTGGAAATAAAATTTTAATATTCTGTGAAGCTAGGTTACCTTTCTTTTCCCAAAGATTCAACATTTTTATTACCTAAAATAGAATATACCTAAGTATCATTCTCAGAACTTTTAATGCATTTAGACAATAAAAAATGTAGTAGATGTTGAATATAATTTATTTATCAGGACAGACAGAATATTTCATGCTACTCAGACATGACAATATTTACCCAAAATAAAAAAAGTAAATGCTTAATAATCCTTCATTTTCTCTGCCAAAGGAGTCATAGCTGCTTCGACTGAGGGTGAAATGTTATAATCAATGTTTCCAGACATTCCCCTCTGACTCTGCCAATCTTTCCAAGAACCTTTCTAAATCTGTCTCTCATTTCTCAATTGAACACCTGGGAAATTTTTGATATGTATGAAGCACATCATGCTAACGTTTGTTAAAGATTTCAGTAGCTCATGAAAATTAAATGCAAGGTTAAAATTCACTGTGAGTTTAAGCCATTTCAGAATCACAGGTCAGTCCTATTCTGTGTTAGCCCTATTCTAAAAGTTTAAGATCTGGCTGCTTACAGACCATCTATTCAGAAATAGTACTTTGAAAGCTTCCCCAAATAAACAGTAAGTAAGTTTTTCTCCATCAAATAATTCTTAGGTGGATATGAGTGCACATTTAATATGTCAATAATATGACCAGTGAATGCAGAATCTAAAGCCATTTGGTTCAAATTAAAAAAACAGGAATTCAATGGCACAAAAAGGAATTCTAGTGAATTTTAAAAATATATTTTCCATGTTAATTGCACTTTAGAAAAATATTTATTCTCATGGTAAATTAAGTTTCATTTTTTCCATAATTGTCCATCTTTTGGGAAGTCTCTCACAAATAGAGAATATTGGAAAGTACTTATGGAAGGTTTCCTGAGGCAGAAGCAATGCTTCAATTTAATCAGTAATACTTTTCCAGTTGTCACCTGTAATCTGAAAATATGCTACTATGTAACTCCACCAGTTTCATGTATTAGCATCTTTGGGGAAGTATTTTGTAATGGATAAAAATCATTATATCATCAATTCTGATTTCTCTGCTCACAGCACAATAGAAAAAATGTGAAAAATGGCTATATTTGTAATTCCTTAATTCAGGTAGTTTGTATCATTGTCCTTATAAAAACACACATTATCAAATAAGGTCTATTTTGTTGGCAATTTGGGGAAGAAATATTTATTCTCAAGAAACACTCTAGACTGAGAATTTAATTGTTAGTGTGGGTGTGTGTGAGGAGAGATTGACTACATTTCATGAATACTAAATTTTAATTTAATTTGGCATCCTGAAATCATCTAATGACTCTTTTACTTATAATAAAATACTAAAAAAGTTATGTTTTGAATGATGCCCCAGTACATTCAATTCTAAACAGTATACATTGTTTAATTTTCTTAGCCTGTATATCTAAAGGAAATCTCATGACATTTTATCATGAGACATTTTATCACTACTTTGAGTTTCATCATTACATCCAACAAGTTTGATTGGCTGAATTAATCAAATGAAAATATTATAGGATAATAAGCTTAAGTGTTAATTGTATCATAAAAGTTTAAATAATTAAAATGATCCCAGGAAAGGTAAAGGACGACAGAAGAGAATACACAGTAAGAAATATGCTTGTTCTCAACCATCTGTTAGAAAACCTTGTCAAAATTATTCAATTGCTATCATCTGCTTAGTAAAGCCAGAGTGTGAAAATTATTCTTTTATTCATTCATTAAATAGATATTTAAGGAGCATCCAATATTTCCATGGCAGTCTCTTAAGGATTAGGATTACATAAAGCCCCTCTTTTCATGAAGTGTAGAGCCTCCTGAGAACAACATTTAAACCATGCTAATTTATGCTTGGGAAAAATTCAAGAAGGAGAAAAATACAGTGTAAAAGGAGTGCATTTAACATAAAACCTTGAATTGAATAGGAAAGATGTTCTTGAAGAAGGCATCTGAAGCCCATATTTAAAAGATAAAAGTTAGAACAGAATTGTTACAGCAATGGACAGAAGTATGTATTAAAGCCTTGATATAGGAAGACACAAGTCATTCAGGTAATGAAAAGTAGCCGTAGAAACCAGATACCTGTGAGATATATAGAAAGCAGTTAACATCACACTACAGTGAAAAATGACATTTCACACATACTAAAGGATTTTTATATAAGATTATTAGGTTGTTATCAAAAGAAATAAATGACCTGTTTGTTATTAGGTCACATTTATACAATTAAAAGCTTCATGCTGAGGATGAGTTTTTGGTTCCACATGTAAGGATTCTGAAAGTCACTACTACATCCTATCAACAAGTAAAAAGCTGAAAGAATCAAAAAATAAACTCTTCTTGGTTTCATTAAGAGTAGTAAAAATATAGGAAGAGATGTTGTCCCCAAGATTAAGAAATTCAAGAGTACAAGAAGGGATTATGGTTTGCCAGAATAGAAACATAAGCACAGAAGGCAGAGCCTGGGTAGGAAAACATGAACTGTATTGGATGAATTAAATTGCATTTCAGAAGCATCATGATTTTCTTAGCACACATTGTAGAAAAGAACCAATTTCAAATACCCCAGAGTTCTGTGTTCTTAACTATTCTACTCTCAAGAGAAACTATTGAACTAGGGCCTAACTTGCTGTGGTGTTACCAGAACCTAAATGACATAGTTGAAGGGAAATATCCAACTCCAGCTCACTGTATAAGAGAAATATGAAATTCTAAAACTCTGGCTACCTAGCACTACCTAAAAAAGGACGAAAAACCTGGGAAACATTTGGAATTTCAAAGTCCACTGCCATAAACTTTGTAGAAGACTGATATCTAATCATAATACTGCATTATTTTATATCCTGTGAAAGCATCCTGCAAAAGTGTAGGAGAAATTAAGACTTTCTCAAGAAAACTTGAAGGGATTTGTAGACCTAACTTGTAAAAAAGGCATGAAGTTCTTTATGGAGAAAAATAGTAATATGGTAAATATTCCTATTTAGATAGATAAGTGAAGTGTACTGAAAAGAGAATAAGCAAAGATAAAAACTTCTTTAAAAACTTTAATTTTCTTATTTTACTGTAATTTTAATTTTAATATAATAGTCACAGTTTATTTAAATCAATAACAATAAAATATTTGATTCGCTATATTCTCAAGTATGTATTATATATTTGAATACATAATACAATCTTTGTGGGGGTACCTGGGATTGAACTCAGGGGTACTCTACCACTGTAACACATTCTCAAGCCTATTTTGTATTTTATTTAGAGACAGGATCTCACTGAGTTGCTTAGTGCCTCACTTTTGCTGAGACTGGCTATGAACTTGTGATCTTCTTGCCTCAGCCTCCCAAGCCTCTGGGATTTTAGGTGTGCACCAGTGTACCTGGCTACAAGTGAAATTAATGGGAATAATTATAAAAGATATGGAAAGAAGTAATTAGGATTATTTCATTACTGTAATGTTCCCACATTACCCATAATATGTTATAGTGTCCTTTGAAAGTGGACTTGGATTAATTATAAATGGATATTACAAACTCTACAGTAAAAACTAAAATAAAGAGTAATAATATGTAATTGATATAATAAAAAAGAAGAAGAAATGGGATATGGAATATTAAATTCTCAGTTAAAAGTAAAAAGAAAGATTATAAGACAAAAATAGAAATAAATATCAAGTGCTATGAACAAAAATAGCTAAAATGTGGTATTAATCCATTTTGAACATCAGTGTTCCAAGTGCACTCATTAAGCAACACAGATTTTATGAATGGATCAATACATAATGCCCTAATATTCATTCTGTATAAGAAACCAACGCTAAATATAAGTGTGTTTATAATTAAAAGTAAATGGATGGAGAAAAATATACCACACTAACATTAATCAAAAAAAGGAAAAAAATAGCTATAATGATTTCAGGCAGAACAATTCTCTAAGCAATAGTAATTTGCAGAGAAAATGAAGGTTAGTATAATTTTTATGTAATTTTTTTACTTATATATGACAGCAGAATGCTTTACAATTCTTATTACATATATAGAGCTCAAATTTTCATATCTCTGGTTGTATTCATAGTATAATCACACCAATTAGTGTCTTCATACATGTATTTGAATAGTAATGATCATTACATTCCACCATCATTAATTTCCCCATGCTCCCTCTCTTCCTCTTCATACCCTCTGCCCTATCTAGAGTTCGTCTATTCCTCCCATGCTCCCGCTCCCTATCCCACTATGAATCAGCTCCTTATATCAAAGATAACATTCAGCATTTGATTTTTTGAGATTGAATAACTTCACTTAGCATTAGCTTCTCTAACTCCATCTGTTTACCTGTATATGTCATGATTTTATTCTCTTTTATTGCTGAGTAATATTCCATTGTATATATATGCCACATTTTTTTTTTTTTTATCCATTCGTCTACTGAAAGGCACCCAAGTTGGTTCCACAGTTTGGCCATTGTGAATTGTACTGCTATAGACATTACAATTCACAATAGCCAAACTGTGGAACTAACTTAGGTGGTGTGGCTCTGCCCTATAGTATGCTATTTTTAAGTCCTTTGGTATAGACTGAGGAGAGGGACAGCTGGGTCAAATGGTAGTTCTATTCCCAATTTTCCAAGAAATATCCATACTGCTTTCCATATTGGCTGCACCAATTTGCAGTCCCACCAGCAGTATATGATTGTACCTTTTTCTCCACATCCTCACCAACACTTATTGTTGTTTGTATGCATAATAGCTGCCATTCTGACTGGAGTGAGATGAAATCTTAGAGTGGTTTTGATTTGTATTTCTGTAATTTCTAGTGATGATGAACATTTTTTTTTCACATATTTGTTGATTGATTGTAAAACATCTTCTGAGAAGTGTTTCTTCAGGTCTTTGATCCATTTATTGGTTGGGTTATTTGTTTTGTTTTGTTTTGGTGTTTAGCTTTTTCAGTTCTTTATATACCCTAATGATTAGTGCTCTATCTGATGTGTGAGGGGTAAAGATTTGCTCCCAAGATGTAGGCTCTCTAGTCACCTCACTGATTCTTTCTTTTGCTGAGAAGAAACTTTTTAGCTTGATTCCATCCCATTTATTGATTCTTGATTTTAATTCTTGAGCTACAGGAGTCTTATTAAGAAAGGTGGGGCCTAATCCCACATGATGGAGATTAGGGCCTACTTTTTCTTCAATTAGACACAGGGTCTCTGGTTGTATTCCCAAGTTCTTGATCTATTTTGAGTTGAGTTTTGTGCATGGTGAGAGATAGGGGTTTAATTTCACTTTGTTGCATATGGATTTCCAGTTTTCCCAGCACTATCTTTTCTCCAATGCATGTTCTTGATGCCTTTGTCTAATATAATATAATTGTAGTTTTGTGGGTTAGTCTCTGTGTCTTCTATTCTGTACCATTGGTCTACCAGTCTGTTTTGGTGCCAATACCATCCTGTTTTTGTTACTATTGCTCTGTAGTATAGTTTAAGGTCTGGTATAGTGATGCTGCCTGCTTCATTATTCCTGCTAAAGATTTCTTTAATTCTGGGTCTCTTATTTTTCCAGATGAATTTCATGATTGCTTTTTCTATTTCTATGAGGAATGTCATTGGAATTTTATCAGAATTTCATTAAATCTATATAGTGCTTTTGGCAGTATGGTCATTTCGATAATATTAATTCTGCCTATCCAAGAGCAAGGTAGATCTTTCCATCTTGTAAGATCTTCTTAGTTTTCTTTCTTTAGGGTTCTGTAATTTTTATTATATAGATCTTTCACCTTTTTCGTTGATTCCAAAGTATTTTATTTTATTTTATTGAGGCTATTGAGAATGGGGTAGTTTTCCTCATTTCCCTTTCTGAGGATTTATCACTGATATACAGACATGCCTTTGATTTATGGGTGTTGATTTTATATCCTGCTATTTTGCTGAATTCATTTACTAGTTCTAGGAGTTTTCCAGTGGAACTTTTAGGGTTTTCCAGGTAAAGAATCATAAAGTAGTCCAATCTTGAAAAAGTTGTAACAGTTATTAGATGTCTGTGCCTAGCAGTAGCATGTCAAAGTACATAAGATAAAAATTGATAGAACTGCAGGATATAGATGACTCCACTGTCATATTTGAAGATATCAACTTCCCTCTATCAGAAATAGATCCAGCAAGAAGGATCAAGCTGACCTCCAGAATTACTAAACCATGCATAAGTCCTATATATAGACTATTTCATCAAATGACAAAAAAGTACACATTTTTCTCAAGGTCACATGGAACTTTTATGGAGGTGTTCTAAAACTGAGCCCAAAGCAAACCTTAACAAAATTTAAAAATAAAAATTATTCAATGAGTTTTATCAGATTACCTTAGTATTTATCTAGAAATTTATATTAAAACATATATGTAAAACTTCTAAACATATGGATGTTAAACAGCACATTTCTTTTTCTTGTTGCTCTTTTTAGGTATACATGACAGCAGAGTGTATTTTGACATATTATGTATACACAGAGTATAAATTATCCTAATTTGGATCCCACTTTTGTGGTTATACATAATGGGGAGTTTCACTGGTCATGTATTCATATATGAAAATAGCAAAGTTATGTTTGACTCATTCTACTGTCTTTCCTATGGCCAAAACAGAAATGCACTCACTCCTTTATGGAAACTAATAAAGTTATTACACTGAAGATAGTAGAATAGTAGTGACTAGAGGCTAGAAAGTTTTAGGGAGGGAGAAGAGAAGGAGATAATGGACACAAAAATCTAGTTAGTAGGAATTAATTATAGTGTTCTCTAGCTCAGTTGGATAACTATAATCTATAAAACTTATTAGGTATTTCAAAATAACTAGTAGAGTACAAAGTTTTTCAATAGACAGAAAATGATCATTGTTTGAGGATATAAAAGTGCTAATCACTCTGATTATATCATTATACAGTGTATATATGTAACAACTTTGTGTTCTGAGCCCCGTAAGTATGTATAAATATATTCTTCCATTAAAAATTAAAAGATTTTTTGGGGCTGGGGATGTGGCTCAAGCGGTAGCGTGCTCGCCTGGCATGTGTGCAGCCCGGGTTCAATCCTCACCACCACATATAAACAAAGATGTTGTGTCCACCGATAACTAAAAATAAATATTAAAAATTCAAAAAAATAATAAAAGATTTTTTAAAAGGTCAAAGACCTGAATGATCCCAACCAGAGAAAATACACAGATGGCAAATAAGAATATGAAATATATTCCACATCATATATTAGGAAGAAAGTACAAATTAAAGCAACAATAAAATACAACTATATACATCTAAGAATGACCAAAATTCAAAACACTGATAACACAAAATCTGGGCAAGAATTTGGAGCAACAGGAAGTCTCATTTATGCTTGTGAGAATGCAAAATGAAACAGTCACAAATTATCTTTGGGAGATAATTCACAAAATTAAATATGTTCTTCCCATATGATCTAGGAATGATATTCCTTGGTATTTATCCAAGGGAGTTAAAAACTTATGTACACACACAAAAAAACTTGCACATGAATGTTTATAGCAGCTATATTCATGGTTGTCATAACTTGGAAGTAGATGAGATTTGCTTCAATACATGAATGGATATATAAATTGTAGCACAGTCAATAGCACATTATTCTATATTTTAAGAAATGAGCTACTAACCTATGAAAACACATGGGAATATTTAAGTGCATATTATGAAAGTAAGAGAATCTGAAAAAAAGTAAATAACATATGATTCCCACTATATGACATTCTGGGAAAGGCAAAGTTATGGAGACAAAAAAAATATTGTCTGGCAGCAATTATAGGAGAGGAGCAGGGAGGAAAGAATAGGTGAAGCACTGAGGATATTTAAATATGAAAATTTTTGTATAACATGATGATGAACATGTACCATTATACATTTGTGAAAAACCATAATATGTAAAACAGAGTGAATGCTAATATGTATTATGAACTTCATGTCATTATGATGTGTCAATGTAAGTTCATCCATTGTAATAAATATCCTCTTCTGGTGAGAGAATTTGACAAAGGAAGATAGAAGGCATGTGGGGTGACAGGAAGTGCACAGGAATTATTTTTACCTAACTCTAAAACTTATTGTGAATCTAAAACTATCTAAAAAATAAAGATATTAAAAAATAAAACAACCTCTTGCTTCTGGAGGAGGTTTCTTGTTTGTGGAGATTAAGCTTTAGGTAGACACAATATAGGGAGACAGGTTACCATGTTACTGCACAGTCTAGGTGGAAAAGATGTGAGCTTGGAGAAGAGAACACAAGAAAAACAGGAAGAATTCTTGGCATTAAATACATCCTAAAAAATAAAAATTGAGGGATGGGGGTGTAGCTCAGTGGTAGAATGTTTGCCTGGCACATGTGAGGTACTGCACTTGAACTCCAATACTGCAAAAACAAAACAACACACACAGACACACAAGCACACACATACACACATGCACACATACATACACACATAATTAGGAAACAAGGGGTTGAGAAAAGATAAAAGTGTCAAGAATATATTTCAGGTTGCCATCCTGAGTAATAGCATCTCTGAGTTACTGCTTCAGTGACATGAATTTCAGTGATATGAATGCTGGATGCTTTGTCTTTTTCCTAAAAGTTACCTTTTTTTTTAATTCCTAGATCAGGATTTGATTCTGAGTCCCTTTCCCTTCTCTTTTCTGCCTTTCCTTTCCTTTCATTTTCTTTTTTTTTTCATAAGAATATTGTTAAATTAGCACCATCAATCAACTGGACATGATTGACATTGTGGATGGCATTAACCAATAACAACAGAACACATATTCTTCTCAAGGTTATATGGAATATTCACCAAAATAGATCATCATATTTCTGGGCCATAAAATATACCCTCAACAATTTTTTTTTGCCTATACATTGCCTTTTATTATTCTTTCTTTTACATAAGGCTCATATTTTTTTAATTTATTCTTTTCTAAAAAAAAATATATGACAGCAGAATGCAGGGCTAAGGAGATAGCTCAGTTGGTAGAGTGCCTGCTTTGCATGCACAAAGCCCTGGGTTCAATCCCCAGCAGCACATACACACACACACACACACACACACACACAAAGACATATTCTTTTCAACCACACAATGAACTGCTTTCATTTTCTTTTCTCTTCTCTGTCTTATCTTCTCATATCTTTCTCCTAGTCTCTCTTCTTCTTCTTCTTTTTTTTTTGTCAAGCCTACTAATATCCTCTATTTTTTCTCCCTCTGTATATATTTCACTACATAAAAGTCTTCGTCAAATATTGTTATCTTGTCAAATTTGGGTTCTCTGGATATAATGCCAGATATTTAGTAAGGATCAACCATTGTGGATAAGAGGGGACCTAGCAGGATTGGGTAGAAATGAAAGAGAGGCTGCAGCGCAAGTTAACAAAACCTTTGCCAACCACAGAAGAAACACTAGAGGGGGGAGTGCCACAATGTCTCACAGAGGACTAGCTTTTGTATCTTCACTGCAGGTGGTTATTGGATGTCTGCTGCTCTGGGAATGTATGCTTTTGGAAGCAAGAGACTTTTTAAGCAGAGGCAGTGCCTGCAGGGAATTTCCCCTGGAGGCTGTCTGCTAAAGCACTGCCAGCAGCTGGATCAACAAATCTTCCCATGAAGGAGGGAGGGTCAAGCAGTTTCTGTCTGTGTTCACTTCATAAGGTGTCCTGAAAATGACTCAGTGATGTACCCAAACATGGCTGATCCCCTAGGCTTCCCAACAAGCGATTCTGCATCTCTATTTTGATGTTTCATGCATCTTAATTTTGTTGTTGCCTTCTTCAAAAAGACACCTAATATTCTTGCAAATTTTGAAATATTACCAGAGCTCAAGCCAAATTCATGGAATAATTTGTAATTTGTCCCACTCTTTGACTAGCCAAAATCAAATCATCACTTTTTATCAGTTCTATCTCCGAAATGAACACCAGCAGCCACATCCACAGTGACCATTATTCTAATTCACCATCATTGTTCTTCCCTGGTCTACTGCAGTAGTCCACCAGTCTGTCCTCTAGAATTCACAATTACATACCTAAAATAAAATCATCCTCCAGTACAAGGAGTCCTGATCTCTCTACACGGAATCTTACATGGCTTTCCACAGTTATTTTTTCCATTTTAAACATCTTTATTGGGATATCATTTCATACAATTAAATGATATTCTATACACTCACAGATCTGTCAAATCATAACCACAATCTTTTTTTTATATATTATCATTTCAAGCATACACACACACACACACACACACACACAAGCACAAAGCCATTCTGCCTTTAGCCATTGCTATTCAACATCATTTTGTCCCTATCTCCAGTTCAGTGCTCTTAAGATGATATTCTCATTTGTTATGGTGAGAGTAACATGGCCTGGTCCCTGCTTATCTTTGAAAATCCATCTTACAATATTTTCTTCTTTCACTGTCTTTCAAACACTTTGTTCATTCTTTTTAAATTAAAATGTCAAACTCATACTTACCCCCAGGGATTTGTTTTTAATAGTACTTGTACATAGAATTATCTTTCCTTGGCTTTCTACATTTAACATTCACATTTCATTTCTATTGCATCCACTTTAAAGATGTTTTAACTGTGCCACGTTATCATATCATCCTGTACATATCCTTCATTGCATGATGTGTATTTATTTTGATTTTTCTCTCCTTGACCTCAATATTTTTATTTATTATTTTAATTTTCTTTTTTTCTCTGCTATTGGGGATTTAACCCTAGAGATGTTAAACTACTGAGGTACATCAACTGCCCTTTTTATTTTATTTTATTATTTTGAGACAGAGACTTGTCAAGTTGCTAAATTCCTCGCTAAATTGCTGAGATTGGACTCAAACTTGCAATTCTCTTGCCCCAGCCTCCTGCTACCATGCTGGGCTAACATTAATATTTTTTAAAGGAAGTACTTTTTAAATCACTATACCATTAGCAGCTAAAATAAAGTTAACATATCATACAGCATATTCAAAGTGTATTTTCACCTCCATGAAAAATTGATTGAAGTCATATTTCCTGGAATTGAAGACATTAGGAAAGACTAGTTTTATGAAGGAGAATATTGAATTCTTTTTACAGGTTCTTTTAGATTACCAAGTAGAAATGTCTAGGGTATAGTTGAACCTGTATGTATGCAACTCAAAATAAAGATGTGAGCTGAAAATATCAAAACATAATTGACCACTAAAGGACTGTTTTGTCTAGTCAGTAGGTATAACTTTAGCTAAGTAAGATGATGTTGATAAATTATGAACACCACAATTTTTTTTTCAAAATAAAAACAAAGATGGAAAATAAATTTCAGTGTGGTTAGCTTTAAAATATACTGTGTTCCTTTCCTCTACATTTTGTTAAAATGTAGATTCAATAGAGATGGCATAATTGCACAGAAACATCATTGGACTGATCAACATTATCAATGATCCTGATGTTGAAAAGGAATATTGATACCTCTATAATATAATCTAAGAGAATGTCTTTTTCTCCTGTACTCTCTCCACTTCCCCTTTAATTTAGATCAAGCAGGATACTATTGTTTGCCAACTTTTGTGGTTTTAATAGTGTTTCTCTCCAAATTCCTACCTTGAAGTCTTAAAATTTAGTATCAGAGGAAAAGGACCTTATTTGGAAATAGAATCATTGCAGATCATTATTAAGGAAATATGGGTTTGATAAGGTGGGGTGCTTCTGACTCCTATATGACAGGTATCTAAATTACAAGAAGGAACCTAGACTTGGGAGAATGCAAAAAGGAAAAATTGCTATGTGTTAATGAAGAAAGAGATTGAGAGATTCATTTCCAAGAGATTCATTTCCTTCTATCTTTGGTGCTTCTAAGGAGCACCAAACATTTTAATCGAATCAGACTTTTACCCTATAGAGCCATGAAAGAGAGTTTCATTATTTAGCAACCAAATATGAAGTACTTTGTTACAGCAGCAGTAGTCAACTAGTACATCAATCTACTAATTGCTCTTTTTCCTTCTTTAGACTTTCTTCTCTTTAAAACAGTCACAAGAATAATTATTTCAACAAGAATAGTTGTTATAATTATTCTAACATGATAATTATTCCAATTATTCATACCTCTTTCCTACTTAAGATACTTAATGACTTTCTATTGCCTAAAGGATAAAATGTAAATTCAAGATCTGTCATAATTTAGGTTTTTTCTATCTGACTTACATACCATTTCTCAAATATGTGAGTTTGATTCAATGAATATGACACTGTTTTAGATCTACATACACATGAGAGTTCTCTTTTCTCTGAAGACCATGCTTCTCTTCCTTCACATATCAGAAATACTCCTGCTTCTTAAGTTTTAACTCCTTAATTATACTAGGTGAGAACATTGCTATCAGAAGATTTAGGCAATCTATCCTTTTAAAAAAAATTTTTTTTAGTTGTAGTTGGACACAATAACTTTATTTTATTTAATTATTTTTATGTGGTGCTGAGGATTGAACCCAGCACCTTGCACGTGCTAGGTGAGTTCTCTGCTACTGAGCCACGACCCCAGCCCTAGGCAATCTATTCTTTAACCTTCTATTACATCATGTAAATGGTCCCATTGAGAAGAAAATTAAATCTTGAACAATTTTGTATATGTATTCATCAGACATATTTTAAAAAGTAAAGAATCATGCCCTTCTTTCTTTTAACTTAATAGTATAAGTCATTTAGCAAAGATCTCATATTTCTACCTCATTCTGAATAAAAAGATCAAGGTATATTTTTATAGGAGCACCAGAGATTCCTATAGGATGTTGAGATAAACCAATTCTACCTTACTTTGAGTTATTCAGGAAAGCTATTATTGTCACCAATAGTATAAAATAACAAAACTCAAATCACTCCTGTGTAAAATACCGATAGTAGATGAACAGGATTTATTAAACCAAGTTTTATATCTTAATGACACTGAATGTGAATTCAAAATACCCTTTTTAAGAGTTTAATATATAATTTTTGATTTAAAATATTTTAATAGTTTAACATATTTATTTTACTTTAAGTGTGTGTAACCATCATCTGACTCATGCCATTAATAGTCTCAGTCTCTCTCTCTCTCTCTCTGTCTGTCTGTCTCTCTCTCTCTCTCTCTCCCTCTCTCTCTCTTTTCTTTTTCTTTTTTTTTTTGGTGCTGGAGATTGAGCCTAGGGCCTTGTACATGTGAGGCAAACACTATATCAACTGAGCTATGTCCCCAGCCCCTCATTAACAGTCTTTTTTACAACAGAATTTGTTTTTAAATGTTTTGATTAGTTAAACTAGTATTTATGGAGAAATTACAGTGTGCTAAGTATGGAATGAAATTTATTCACATGATAGTTAGCCACACTCATTTACCCTGTGTTGCTGAAATTCTGATGGGTAAGATAATAGCAGTTTAATAAATCATACACATAATTGTAAAATTAGAGTGATCATAAATGATATGATAGGGAAACATAGAGTGCCTCCTGAGGAAAAAGTAGAAGCACCTGAAATACTAGAGAGTATGAAAATATTTTTTTTCATAAATCTGAAGAGTAAATAAGGATAAATTAGCAATGGATAAGGACAGGGCATTTTCAATGATAGAGCTGGTTGTTGAAATGACACATGCACAAGGAATGAGAAAGACTAGTGTAATTCTATCACAGAGTTTTGAATTAATGAAGGTGATTGCAAACAATAGCAGAGCCTTGATATGAATGTCCCTATTGGTCTGCAGGATTACAGATTTTATCCAGAAGACAAAATGAAGCTATTAAAATATTTTATATTGGAGAGTGAAGTGCTGACATTGTCTTCATTTTAAAAGTCTTATGATTACACAATAGAGAGGTAATTACAAAAGTCAACATGGAAAGAACTTGTAGGAGGCCACAAAAGGAGACCAGATACAAGACAGAGGTAACTGATTAGGGGAACATTCGGTCAAATAAAGAGTGGACACATTTAAGTAGATAAATAGGAAAGGAATTAGAATTAAATCGTATAGGGAGTGGGTGTGGAAGAAGTGTTAAACAGACACTTCTATTTCCAAGTTTGTTCAAAAAAGCTGAAATTCCATTTTATTTTCAGTAATATGTAATACAAGAGTATGAAGCTGGAAGATGTGTCTAAATTAAAAAAGAATAGTACTTACCATACAGCCATAAATAAGATGTGGGTTTGAATAAATACTACAACTATAGTTGTCAATAGGACGAAAAGAATACCTAGTTTTGAACTGTAACAGTTAAATATTACTTCAAGGAGAAAGTGTGAAAAGTGACCAGTACATAAAGAGATGGTTGCAATAATACAAAAACAAGAGAGATCAAGGGTTTCAGTAAGAACAGTAGTAAACAGTGTTAACTAGAGGCGAGATGTCAAGTGAAACCAGTTTGAAATGTCTATTGGAACTTGAGAACTTAGAGAAAGTCATTGCTATGGAGTGACAAAGTTGAAGGCCAGCCTCCTGAGGATTAGAGCTCTCTGGATTCCTTCAAAATGGAAAGTAAAATTATTAATCTATCCAAAGAATCATTATTTTCTATTTGCTGCTTGATTAAAATCACTCTCCATGTAAAATTTTACTTTTAACCTACGCATTATCAAATATTCATCAGTATTTTATAAGTTTAAAAAAGTAAGACTATCATGAACATTTATTTGCTCTTTTTGATTTAAATAAAAGAGTAATAAATTTAACATATGTTAAATTTCTTTGTCAAAATAATTTAATTCTGATAATACATAATTTTCAGTGCTGATTTATTTGTTAAAGTCACATTTTTCTTACATTTGTTTGTTTTTCTTTGAACAAAAATTTTATGCACATGTAGAATATATTATTTGTACATAAAATATGGTTAAAATTATGCCAGAACAACACTTGAAAAATAAAAAAAAATCACAAAATTTAAGTTAGATACTGAAATTTTTTCACATTTTAATGTTTAAATGATCAAATTTACCAGTCTGTATGGTTTATTTTTTAAAGGGAAGCACATAATCTGAGATCTATATAGATTACATAACTTGTTGAAAAATAGTGTCTACAAATGGCTAATACAGTATTATGAAATTGTATTGTTTCTTAAATGAATTCACATTTTTATTTAAATATATTTATAAAAGTACAGTAGTGTACATATATTTATATTTTATTTTGTTTATAACTAAAACTCTAAAGACACATTTATTCTGTTTTGTTATAATCTCCTTTTACAAACTTGAAGTCCATCATTAAAGGATTATTTTGTTGCCAGAGAATGAAAAATGGGGCAAATATTAAAGAGAAAAGCAAGTAGAACAATGAATAAAGGAATAACCAAATGGCCAGTAAGCATACAAAGTCATTTAAACTCAACGGTCATTGAAGAAATAATATTTTGTATCAGATATGCTTTGTTATTCAACAGATTTCCAAAGTAAAATAGAAAATATATGTCTCTGTGTGTGCAGTTTAGAAATTAATTGAATCTTGTTTAGAAAATTTAATTATATATATATATATATGTATATATATATATATATATATATATACATATATATATATATACATATATATATATATATATATCTGAATAACAAGAGTTACAGAATCATAACAGAAATTCTGAAAATAGAAAATTATCAGTGAAGAAGCACAAAGACTGCCAACTCTCTTTTTCCATAGTTTTCTCAAATTAGAGGAGATGCTAATATTTTATTGTGTAAAAATTAGCAATATTCATATATGTAGAAATTTATAGGTAGATAATATGAATCTAAACAGGAGCACAACGTCCTTAATATAATGTAGATTCTTTTGAATCTGAAGATTTCACTGGCCATGAAAATATGCTGATGTTGAAGAATTGAAAACATCAATTCTTATTTAAATATAAGGCAGATGTAAACATATAAGACAGATGGAAAATCTTTGAGTTAATTATAGTCTCAACACCCTAATTTTATTTATTTATTTATCTTTTTCTATGGACACAGTAAAAATTAATGGATAAGAAAATGCCTCTTTATGAGATAATAGAAAAGGTAATGCTCATTACCAAAGGTCTTACGTACATGGACCTGTGTATATGAATCTATCAAAAACCCTAATTAGAACAAGAAAATAAAAATAAAACATGTGCTGGTATTAACAGATTACTTAAACTATAGGCTAATATATGGCATTGGAGTTGAAATATATTACAGGATAAAAAGCTATGATAGGTTTCCTTCATGCCCGAGTATCAAATTTTTCTATTTGTCATCATTTGCGGTGTACTGTTTCTTGGGAATTGTGCATTTATTTGTCACAGACCAGACATGCACAAAGATAGGAAATTTTATGTAACATTAAATAACTTTAGATTTGCTTATGCATTTAGTACCAGGCATTTCTTAAGTTATGAGGTTCTCACTATAAAAAGGTATTCTCTACTCCACTAACTTATCAACTTATGACATTACCCCAAATCTTCACAAATTTCAGGGCTTTTCTCCATTGAAGTTTTTTCTTTCACTTTTATAAGTATTTCTGTTCTTTGATAGGTACCCTTATTTTCCTATCTCTTGTTCATTTGTGAGGGTGTGTTTGTGTGTATGTGCTTGCTAATGTTTGCTTGACTATATATCAATTACATTAGAAAGTAAAGACACTGTTTTAGTGACAAAGAAATAAAAGAGCCATACATTCTCCTAATATCTTCTGGCAAAATTTCAATTTTTAATGCATATTAATTATACAGAATTAACTTCTTTGATACATTTTTATAATGTTTATAATATACTTTGATCATACCCCCATTACCCTCTCTTACCTTCTCCTCCCTCATCCTGCTTCCCTTCCTCTTCCTTAGTTCGCTCCTACTTTTATATTGGTCCCTTCCCAGATTTCACATATGAGTGAAAACACTTGTCTTCATGTGTGTGGCTTCTTTCACTTAACATGATGTCCTCTAGTTCCATCCTTTTTTTGTATCAAATGACAGGATTTCAATTTTCTTCATGGTTAAGTAATACTCCATCTTGTCTTTATTCATTCATTTATTGATGGGAACCTAGGATGATTCCGTATCTTAGCTCTAGTGAACACTATTGCAATAAATACAGACTCAAAGGTATACTCTTTATATGTTAACTTCGTTTTCTTGGGATATATAAATAAGCATGGGATGTCTGTATCATGTGGTAGTTCTATTTTTAGTTTTATGAGGAATCTACATTTGTTTTCCATAGCACCTATACTAATTAATATTTCATTGAACATTATATGAGAGTTGCATTCTCCTTCATCCTTTCCAGTATTTGTATGTATGTATGTATGTTTGTATGTATGTATGACTGGCCATTCTAACAAGGGTAAAGGAGTATCTCAATGTAGTTGTGATTTGCATACTCTGATGGCTAATGACATTGAACACTTTTTCATATATTTCTCAGCCATTTGAATTTCTTTCTTTGAGAAATGTTTACACAGATCATTTGCCCATTTTCAAATTGGGTTACTTATTCTTTTTTGTTGTTCTTAAGTTTTTTGAGTTTTTTATGAACATTGGATGTTAATACTCTGTCAGATAAATAGCTGGGAAATATTTTCTCACATGTTGTAGGTTGTCTCTTCCTACTATTGATTATTTCCTTTGCTTTTGCAGAAGGTTTTAAATTTAATGCAATCAAACCCTGTGGGTTTTTTTTTTTCTAATGAGGAAATCATTGCTTGTGCCAATATCTTGAAGTGCTTTCCCTGTGTTTTCCTTTAGTAATTTCATAGTTTCAGGTCTTACATTAAGATCTTTGGTTAATTTTGAACTCTTTTGATCCATAAGAAACTGTTTTACTGGGAAATAGATATAACTATATATGAAAATAATAAGATGATTTCACAGATTGATGTAAACATAAGTTAATGTGTTAGAGAACCACCAAATAGAGGTAGACTGCACCTTTGTTAAAATAATGAGAAAATGGTTCCTTTTAAGAGCTGAAATTTTAACTTAAAAAATAAATGAAGAAAAATATCTAGTCCTGCAGTACTCTGGGGAAGGAGAATTTCAGGTAAAGTAATATTTAAGTATAATGGAAATAAGGATGCAAAGTGATTATTCAGAAAGTCGAGAAAAATTATCTGGAATATAGAATACTAGGAAAAAATGGGCAGATAAAATCAGAGATTTGGGATTATTATACACCATAGAATGAGACTGAGCTTTACACCAATTTCAATGGGAAGCAAGTGTAAGGTCTTATGAAGATTACTTGATTTAAAATTAAAGACATTATTCTTGTTGCTCTTCATTCACTTGAGTCAGGGCAAAGACTAGTCAGGAATCTAAAAATCATGGTCCTAATTCAATATAATATTGGTTTGGTTCAGAATCAGTAGTAAGTTGGTGGGTGCAGAATATTTGTTGATACAACACTAACAAGGTATGTGGATGAATTATATATGAGAAATGACAGGAGAAGAAGAGTCAAGAACAGATTTTTAAATTGAATACCTGACTAGATAGCAGTAACATTGTTCTAATGACTACTGTAGGAGAAACAGATTATTTTAATGTGAGTGTGTGTGCATGATTGTGGCTGAGCTTGTGTGCTTATTTGTGAAAATCATCTTCTTTGTTATCTATCCAATAACCATTGATGAAAGAAATCAAATAAATAGAAAGATATCCCATTTTCATTAATTGTGATTTCAAATTATATTACAATGACATAATAAACAAAAGTATGGTACTGACACATAAGAACAATGGGACAGAATAAAGAGCACAGAAATAAACCCAAGTATGCCCAGTCAACCAGTTTTGAGCAAGGATTCCAAGAAAGCAGAGTAGGGAAAATAATACCTCCCTGATAAATAGTGTTCGGAAAATTAAATATGTGTATGCAAGACAGTGAGAATGGATCCTTACAACACATACAATAATTATCTCATAATAGAATAAAGATTTAAAATATAAAAGAGTCATAAAAAGAGGAGAAAATCTACTTGAAAGTTTTTTGGGTGATAGTTTTTTTGTTTTGGTTATGACATCAAAATCTCAATTAAAGTAAAAATAAACAAGTTTGACTGGATCAAACTTAAAAGCATATACAAGGCAAAGGAAACAATTAGAAAAATATAAAGATAACTTTGGTTTAGGAAAAAATATTCGCAAGACATAGATCTGATAAAGACTCAATTTCCAAGACATATAAGCAACTCACACAATTCAGTAGAAAATAAACTATTGACCTCATTAAGCAATGGACAGTGTACCAAATTGACATTTTTGTAAGGAAGATATAGAAATGGCCAACACACATATGCCTTATCACTCCTAATTATCAGAGAAAGCAAATTAAAACCACAATGAGAATACTTCACACTTGCCCGATGGCTACTGCCAAAAGCACAAGAAGTAAGAATTGTTGGAGAGGTTGTGAGAAAGTGGAACCTTTGCATACTGTTGGTGAACTGCAAACTTAGAGCAGAGTATCACTTATGAAGAATGTACTGCACTTCCTTAAAAAAATTAAAACAGAACTAATATCAGAAATTCCTCTTCTGGGTATATCCTTAAAGGAAACAGAATAATAGTCATGTACATTCCCGTGTTCATTTCAGCATTATTCACAATAGCCAAAACATAGAAACAGCCTAAGTGTTCATCTGAAGACTCTAGGGAGGGTATGTTACATACCATGAAATATTTTTGAGTCATAAAAGAAGAGATCCTGCCATATTTTGACAAGGTACATGAGCCTTGGAAACATTATTTTAAGTGAATTAAGGCAGATACAAAAATTTAAATATCTCCACAATGTCACTTATATGTCAAATCTACAAAAGTCAAACTCATAGAAAAAGAGGAGAATGATAGCTTCCAGGTACTAAGAGTCGTGGTATATGAGGAGATTTGATGAAAGGGTACAAACTTTTAATTTTATGATGGACAAGTTCTGAGGATCTAATATATAACACAGGTGTTGATGGGTGTGTCAATTAATTTGATTTTGATAATCCTTACAAAATGTGTGTAGGTCAAATCATCACATGGTACACCATGAATATATGCAATCTTTATCAATTAAATATTGTAAATTCAAAAGTGTAAAAATAACCAAAGTGCCCATCAACAAATGAGAAAAGAAATTGTAGTCTTTCTGTCCATGTGTGTCACACACACACACATAACATACATACACACATGTGTATGTATATATAAATTTGTGCATGTATATACAATGGATATAATTTAGTTTTTAAAAAGGAAATCATTCTATTTGTGAACCATATAAAAGCCTGAAGGATTATGCTACAAAATTATCCAGTCACAAAGAGAAAAATAGTTTATAAACTCATTTATATGTGGAATATAAAAAAGAAGCAAATACATAGTGCAATTGTGTTATCAGCAATGGAGGTGGAGTGGAGAGAATGAGAAAAAGCAGATGAAAAACACATCATTGCATACAATCATAGGTATAGAGAGCCACTGATGAATGAAGATTTTAGTTAATGTTATTTTTTGTATGCTGGAAATATTCTAAGGGAGAAGATTTTAGGTGCTCTTTTCCCACAAAACAAGAACAACAAAACATAACTTGAAGGCTGGAGATGTTTCTTTATGGTAGAGTACTTGCCTAACATGCATGAGGCCCTGAGTTGGATCCCCAGCACTGCAAAAAACAACCCCCCCCAAATTATAATTTTCATGCAATTGTGGGTACACTAATTGATTGACAGTAGTAATCAGTTCACTGTGTATATGTATATCAAAACATCATGTTTTACACAAATATATATAATAAAAGACAATGTCACTCAGTTAATAATATTGGTGATAAATTCCTCAAATTATATTGCTAGAAAAAAATCTCTTCATAAGACACTACTCACTTTAGTAATCACTGATTTAATAAGGATCTGCAAGTTTTATTTTTTTATCCTGGCTACCTGGAAATAGAGAAATTTTGTACCCTATTACATAAATATTTCATGCTGTGTATGTAGTACATTCCTGCCATTATTCCTCATAATTATATTTTGGATAAATTTATATTTTAATTTCCCTGCTTCATATGTGTTTTAATATCTTACATCAAGCTTGTTTAGGAACCCGTATCTCCATGAATCATAAATGAATAAATGAATGAGTGAATCAAATAACAATTATCAGTTGCTTCAAACAAAGTCCATCATCAAATTTGGATAAGCAGCATGCAAAATGCATTAATTAAGAACCCTGATAGCATCATGCTCTTTATGAAATTAAGCAATGGGCCAAATCTGAAGTGTGAATCATAAATTCTTTACTTTCTCTTTCCTAAAGAATTAACATTTTCATAATTGAACATATTTTCCTTACTGAATTGACAAAATATGTTGGTAAAATGCAGAAAGTCACAGTTTGTCCCAGAGCCATCACATTTAATATAAACAAAGGGACAACAGATTTTCTTAATTTATGTAAAGACCAAGAAAAGTCTTGTACACATGATTTAAGAAATAACTCTTGAGAATGTGAATTTACATACTCCTGTTCAAAGGCTGAGTTAGTAGAGAACGAATGCATACATTTTGTTTTAGCCTAAAAGAGATGTATAAAACTTATTATACTCCAATATGCTTCCAGGGAAGCTTATAATTCTGGCCGTTAAGTGCATTGCAAACACTGAACTCACTTGTTCACTGTCTGTTTTGAAATTATAGCACAGCCTCATGCCCAGTTCAGGGAAAAAAAAATAGATTTCTTCTGGCCCAGCTCATTTGTTCCTCTGCAGCAGAACAGTACTTTGCAGCCAGACTGCTTAACACAATCTATTTCTCCTCTGCACACTATCTGTGTTCTCTTGGACAAGCTGGTGGCCTTCTGAAGTTTCATTTCTCATCTGTAATCAAGACATGATAGAATACTTTTCTCATCATAACTAAAAATAGTTAGTGCTAAATTAAAATTAGCACTAGCACAATACTATTTTTCTCCTTCTGGGCCCCAAAATAGGAATGCTCACAGGAAAAGCAAATGATGGTAATTAATTTAAAGTGATTTTAGTAATTTATTTGCAGAGATTGCCTCTAGCCAAGCAAATAGCAAAGAACACTTGACTCATACAATCAAGTGAGAAATTGAAGAATGTTTAGGGACCATCAAGCATGTGCCATACAGAGGAAAAAATGAGCAGAAGTTGTATCTTCTTTATTTAGCTTTCCATTAGAGAAATAAAGTAGACATTAAATATTTGCATGTGCAATGAGACTAAGACAAAGAGTGTTAGGAGATGCATACCAATTACCAAAAACTTGATAAAAATACAATAGCTGTCATACCAGAAGGATAAATGTAAGGGAACTAAATGAGAAGAGAGTTAAATTAGAGTTCAAAGAAGGAGTAAGACAATAGATGATATACAAATGAACAAAAGCATATAATCAGATGAGTATGCAAGTCTTGATAACATATTTACTCAGGCCAACGATGATAACTATCAAAACAAAACAAAACAAAAATCAGAAAATAACAAGTGCTGGCAAGGATGTGAGAAAAACAGATATCTTATGTGTTACATTACCATATGATCCAGCAATCTCATTCTGGATATACATCCAAAAGAATAGAAAGTAGAGTCTTGAAGAGGTATCTGTCCATCCATGGAATATTCACAGTAGGTGCAAGTAACCTAAATGTCCATCAATAAATGGACAAGTGAAATATGGCAAGTATTATTCATTCTTAAAAAGGGAGAAAATCCTATCACATGATACAAGGTAGACAGACTTTGAAGACATTATGCTATGTGAAATAAGTGTGTCACAAAAAAGACAATAAGGTTTTATTCTATTTATATGAAGTATCTCAAGTAGTTCGATTCATAGAAAGGGAAACTAGAATGGTAATTGCTAAGGAATGGAGGCAAAGGAGAGAGGGGAATTGTTTACTGGAATACAGTTTCATATAGCAATACCTAAAGTTTCTGGAGATGTGTTTCCCAACAAGGTGAGTATACTTCAGACTACTAAAATTTACACTTAAAATGGTTAAACTTAAAATTCCATATTATGTGTGTGCTGTTTACAACAATGATAGTAGGAACAAGATAATGATAATGAGTCTGCAGAGGTGGGATGGACTTGCCACACCCAAAATCTATTCAGACACTAACTAATATTACCATACATGCACTAGGGGGCATGAAGAAGTTTACTACTGGTATAATAATGAAGATTTCTGCAAAAAGCAGGATAGACTCCAAAGCAGATGCAAGAATGGTATGAAAGAAAAGGGAAGATTCTCTTGGTGTCTTATGTAGCTATGAGGTGGAGCAAGGTCTAGACTTCTGAATGTGGACTGGTGCTTCTGAGGTTGCTGTGATTATTTCTACCTGACAGTATCAAAGGAAATATCATCTGGACTTTCTTTGGAGAGGGGGTTTTCAGAAAGAGAAGGAAGAATTGTGGGGCTTATAGGTCATCTGAATTCAAAAATTTAAAAAAAAATAGGAGTCATATTATTACAACACATGATTGTATAGACTGTTACAATTCATAATGATTGACTGAGGACTAAAATATGCTATATTTCATTTAAATAAAATTTTGCATAAGCAATCATAATTTTTTTTATGGTAACTGTAGCATTGAGACCATAAGTGAGGTGAAATTTCTGTGAAATGCCTCATTCATGAGTTCATCATTTAAGGTTCTGTATTCCTGCTTCTATATGGTTTTTTATATACAAAGAATCAAATGTGACTTTCATTTATAGTAGGGTTTCTGTGAGACACTCTTTGGGGACAAGCTTGAGCAATAAACTGTTGTTGCTGCTATTGGACAGACTAAATAAGCAGATCATTGATAATAGCTCAAGAGTTGACAAAAGTGTACAGATGGAGCTAATTGTTGGTTAGGGCATCCAGAGCTCAAGAGATTGTATGACGTTCAGCAAACTATGTTGATGATCAAGGTCCATCCTAAATCAGGTACATCCTAGTTAAGGGCCAAAAAGTACAGACCCTTAACCCTGCATCCAGGAAACTCCATCTTGTGTATTTTCAATACAGTTTGTAAAATATATGGATTTCCTTTGCTGTCCATACCATAGTCAGTTGGACCAGGGATGGCCTCATCGTCCAACACCAAGGCATCTGTCAAGATAATGAAGACTAGAGAGACTACTTATCTGAGTTTATTTTGTGCCACTATCACAGGATATTTGTGATTGTATAACTTATACAAATATTAATTTTCTCATAGTTCTGGAAACAGCTAAGTCTCAAATCAAGGCAGTGGTACAGGATATAGGCTTACTTGCTAATTCAAAAAAGAAAAAAAAGAGAGGAATTCTGTGTCCTTATATGGTAGAAGGGGGGAAATATAGGCTTAGTTCTGTAAGCATCAATTATAGCAGCATCAATTCTTAACTGCTTCCCAAAAGCTCCATGCTTGCATTGGGAATTATGATGCCAACACATGAATTTGGAGATATATTTATAAAACCACCTCTTCTTATAGAAACGATATTCCTTAAGGCACAATTTTGGGTTTAGTTAAAGGAAGGTTACCATTATGAGCCTACAGGATACTGAATCTATGACCCATAGTCATGGATGAAGCTAAATGGCAGCTAGATGAAGAAAGAGGGTCATAGACTCAAGACACATTAGAGACACATTTCCAGAATTTTCCAATGGTAACCAGAAATTTCCCCTCTAATGATTAATAATATGGGGCTGAGAAAAGCGATTTCTTATACTAGAAGTTGCTAGGCCATTCATGGCCATTGGAGTGATCTACAGACTCCAGGATGCATACAAGGATGTTTCTAAAGCCTGATATGGAGACTTTATGGCATGCTAATGGGAGTGTTATTGTATTGCAATTTGAACAAATTCTTAGAGACCTTTTTCTTTCTCATTTCAAGTAGGTCAATGAATTTTAGGTTACAACATAGTCATGTATAATATGTAATTAAGAAATATGTTGCCTACAGAATCCAGAAAGGTATAAAAGATGCTTTAATTTTGTGCATGCTGTTTGTTGATGGTTTCAGGGATGGGGCACACCTTTATTGCCAAACAATGTTTAGAAATTTAACTGAGGAAGCAGATCTTTTTATTATGTGTGGGTCAATATTCCATTCACTTTCTGTGAGCTCCTTTGTGAGTGTTATATTCTGAATGAGTGAGTGCATCAAATGTTGTCAGATGATATGATGTTAGTATGATATCAGACCTGTGCTTTTTAGAAATATGGTGAAGATCTTTCCTGAAAAGGTTGTATGTGGTGGTAGGGCATTGCAGTTCTGAATAAGTGTCTGGGTAAGGGTACCTCTGCCAAAAGGAAGGCAAATTGCAGCTAAAAGACTTTTCAGTCACCAAATAGGACACATTGGCCATATCTATGACTGCAAAGTATTTACCCGTTGCTGATTGGAAGGCATTAGTAATTTCAATAACATTGTGAATGGAGTCTTAATGGGTGGGTCCAGAAGATTAATATTTTTGTAATCCATCATGGAACACATTTTATTTTTGCAGTTGTATGTAAGAACAGGCCAGTTAAACAGAGGAAAAGTGAGGATCATCACATCTAAATTGGTCTGCTATAATGAGTTCCTTCCTTCTTACATGCCAGTTTATTATCTATTGTACTCTATGAAGTACTTAATCTGGGTAAAAGGCCCATTCTTATAATTTTTAAGCTAATTTTAGGTTCCAAATGTCTCAATAAATTTTCATTTATTATTCATTATACTGGTGCATGACAGGGTATTTTAGGCCACCTGGGCACTTGGCTATTTTGAATTTAGAGCAGGCGACTTTTTATTAGCAATGTAAAGCATATGTATTTATCCTCTTTTTTATATGCAGTAAATCTATAAAATTGCAGAGGATATCTGATTTAAATTATATAAGATCCATGGGTTAAACTGTGTGATTTGAACCTTGATATTGTTAAGGCCATTAAGATTTACTCGTCAGTACATTTAGAAAGATATTAAAGCTAATTCAAAAACCTTTGTTGTCTTGGCACAAAAGTTCATCATTATCACTATTTGCAGATGACATGATTCTATACCTAGCAGACCCAAAAGG
>NW_026000026.1:63395227-63400889 GCF_001458135.2 Marmota marmota marmota | reverse complement strand
TAATGTGGAGCCTTTAAAAGTATTGAAAGGAAAAATAAAATATTAATTAGAACAAAAAAAGTTCATCATTGTCTTCTAATCATTTTATTACATAAGTTATTTTAATAAATTTTCTATTTCAAATTGGATCAAATTGTGAACTTATATTGCAGTTTTCATTTCTTTTTCCCTGTATCCAGTAGAACAAAGGGTTCTCCCCATGTTGATTATATTTAAATATTTCTTCTTGTAGAGAACTTTAATTTTGGTAATTGTGATTTTATACTTAAACTAAGTTTGAATCAACACATTGACTTTGCTGTGGAAATGGCATGGATGTGTTTTCATAACCCTGAGGAGTTGGTGCTTTTTCCTATGGTGCTCTCAGAGGAGTAGTCATTGTTGTTAGCCACTGAAAATTCATTTTATGTGATTCAAGCAAGCCATTGCTTTTGGGAGAATGAGTATGCCACATAGGAACTACTTTTCCTTGGTAGAGGGAAACACCCTAGTGGGCCTATGTATTGCACAGCATATTATTCTTTCCCCCAGGCCCAGTAAAGAATGGGGAAAAAGCCTCTTGTTGAGATAGACATCCAACAGTAACAAGGGGAGAGATGTGACTAAGAGCCCAGTATGAGTTAGGACTTATGTCAAAGTAGAGACACACTATTCACTCTGAGATGCACAGTTAGAAGCATGTGTCCCAGAGTCACTTTAATAAATTTCTCAGTACCATACTCTTGTCCCTAAATAACAACTATAATTCTGATTTAGGTTGGGATGAATCTATAACACAGAAATAATTCAACAAATAGAACACAAAACAGCACAGATCAAAGTGCAATCATGCCATCAGGCAGTAATACATCTCAAGAAAAATGCTAATCAGCAGATAGCAGAGTCAGCAAGTTTAAGCAGAAGGAAAAGACCCCCAGTTGTGGTGGTCATTGCCTAAACACCTTTTCACTTTGCCAATAATCATGTCACCTCACAGAGGTAGAATGGACCTTCACAGCCAAAATTTTGTTCAGATGCCAAAACTAATATATAACACATGTGACACAAGGCTATGAAAAGATTTATTATTCACATAATGAGGCTTTAGAGGGACAGCAGGTTAATTCCCCAGCAGGTACAAAATGCATGCAACAACAGGGAAAAGAGACTGGCTTGGAGTTTTATGATAGTTAGGTGTCAGGGTGGAGGTTCAATTCCCATACACAAGTTGATTGATGCTTGTGTTGGTTTAAACTTCCCATTTCTACTAAAGAGGTCCATGGGAGCTTTCTTATCAACTTATACAGATATGGGCAGATGGGATGGGAAAGAGGTAAATTTTGAAAGCCGTCAACCACTGAACATCAAAGATGGTGTAAGCTTGTTACAAAGATGGCATAAGCCTGTTACAGAAACAAAGGCCCTGATGCAAGTGAGAACATACCATTGTGAAGGAAGTAAGGTTATGACTGAGTAACAGAAAGTGGAAAATCAAAGGAAAGTGTGTGGTAAAATAGACTTTTTTATGCCTCTCTTTGCAGATGCAAAAAAATCTCTTCAGCATGAAAATAAAATGCAGACACCTGTATCACAGTTTATAAGAAGATACAATGACTGCTATTAGGATTTATTTCATAATGATTTCATGAAAAATGGTTATCCACTCTATAGAATCTCCATGGATAAACGGAAAAAAAATATAACAACTTTCCAGTCTAATCCTACTAATTTTTAGATATTTTTACTAATTCCAATTTTATTTATTTTTAATTGATTGGTTGTACACTTTCTGTATGGTTTTTATTTTAACAATGGATATCAACAGATTTTTTTATAACACACAATTCTAAAATTTTTGCAGCAAGTGAAATAGTATTTTAGGTCACTTGAAAAGCTTGCTTTATAATGGCAAGTGGCACTTGCTTACAGGACTTTTAAAAGGACATCCACATTCATTATCACATTTTACCTTCAAAATACTCTTGTGATGACAAAAACATATGGTTAATATGCAAGCATATTATATACATATACCTATATGTATGTGCTATTTATGTTTCATTCATGAACAAAATCAAAAGGCATTGTATTTTACTCAAAGTTAGGCAATCAGAAATAAAATCTGTATCTTGTGGGCTAACCCCAACTGATGAACCATTTTAAGAAAACAATTAAAAATATAAGTTCAAATCAGTAATATGGCATAGCAGAGTCAAGAAAACAGAATACATATTAGTTATTTTAACAGAGATGACTTATTGCAAGTATTTGATTTACAGATAACACCAAGCCAATAGCAAGAAGCAGATTCCATCTGTAGAGGATAAAAGGCTATCTAGGAACTTGTAGGAGGGTCCTGAGTAGCTGGTGCAGACCCATAAAGGGAAGCTTAGGCCATGTTGCTGCTGGATCCTTGCAGAGGTTGGGTTGAGGCTGGTTTGGGAAAGCCGAAAATACTATTGGCAACTAGAACCAACTGCTTCTTCAGGCATTGAGAGCCACTGACTAGGTGACAGCACAGGAATAGCAGGCAAACTAGAAATGAAAAGCCCTGTGTCTGCCTGCAACATTTTGATTTCCTCAAAGTGTTCCTTTTGGCTGAAACTAATAGTAGCCACCAATCAAGGAGAAAACGTAATTTTACACAGTCTAAGTTCAAAAATCATAAAAGTTTGGACAGGTGAGTTTGGAGTTGAAAGACTCTACTTACACAATGTGAGAATCTTAAAATTCACTCAGTGGATTTATAATGTGAATGAACTTGAAAGAGAAGTAGCCATTTTACATCCATGTAGATGTATAGAGTTGATGTATATGACCATTTCTCCTATTTTTCCCTTTAGTATTAATATTTAATAAACTACACTGTTGTTCATAATGTAAGAATTACCAAACTCAACACTCTATAGGTAATTTCTGAAACTTCCTTTAAGATACTTCTTATTAAGGAAGTTGGGACCTAATCCCACATGATGGAGATTAGGGCCTACTTTTTCTTCTATTAGATGGTTTTATTTCTAAGTCTTTGATCCATTTTGAGTTGAATTTTGTGCATGGTGGGAGATAGGGGTTTAATTTCCTTTTGTTGCATATGGATTTCCAGTTTTCCCAGCACCATTTGTTGAAAAGGCTATCCTTTCTCCAATGCATGTTTTTGGCACCTTTGTCTAATATAGGATAATTGTAGTTTTGTGGGCTAGTCTCTGTGTTCTCTATTCTGTATTATTGGTCTACCAGTCGGTTTTGGTGCTAATTCCATGCTTTTTTTGTTACTATTACTCTGTAGTATAGTTCAAGGTCTGGTATAGTGATGCCACCTGCTTCACTCTTCCTGCTAAGGATTGCTTTAGCTATTCTGGGTCTCTAGACTCCTTTGGCACAATAATTAAAATCAAAAATCAATAAATGGGATGAACACAAACTAAAAAGTTTCTTCTCAGCAAAAGAAACAATCTGTGGGGTGAATAAAGAGCCTACATCTTAGGAGCAAATGTTTATCTCTCACATATCAGATAGAGCACCAATCTCTAGGGTATATAAAAAGTTCAAAAAGCTAAACACCAAAAAAAAAAACCAAACTAAACCAAAACAAACAAACAAAAAACCACCAAAGAGCCCAATCAATAGATGGGTCAAGGACCTGAACAGACATTTCTCAGATGATATACAATCAATCAATAAATATCTGAGAAAATGTTCATCATCGCTAGCAATTAGAGAAATGCAAATCAAAACTACTTTAATATATCATCTCACTGCAGTCAGAATGGCAGCTATTATACAGACAAACAATACATGTTGGCAAGGAGGTGGGGGAAAAGGTACACTCATGTACTGCTGGTGGGACTGCAAATTAGAGCAGCCAATATGGAAAGCAATATGGAGATTTATTGGAAAATTGGGAATGGAACCACCATTTGTCCCAGCTATCCCTCTCCTTGGTTTATACCCAAAGGACTTAAAAACAGCTTACTACAGGGACACAACCACATCG
The DNA here is from genome assembly GCF_001458135.2 of Marmota marmota marmota. Lineage (NCBI taxonomy): Eukaryota > Metazoa > Chordata > Mammalia > Rodentia > Sciuridae > Marmota > Marmota marmota. The sequence goes on along the minus strand of NW_026000026.1, from coordinate 63,396,916 downwards.
ATGTTTATAGCAGCACAATTCACAGTAGCTAAACTGTGGCACCAACCTAGATTCCCTTCAATAGATGAAAGGATAAAATAATGTGACATATATACACAATGGAATATTACTCAGCAATAAAAGAGAATAAAATCATGGCATTTTGCAGGTAAATGGATGGAATTAGAGAAGATAATGCTAAGTGAAGTTACTCAATCCCAAAAAAACAAATGCCAAATGTTTTCTCTGATATAAGAAGGCTGATGCACAGTGGGGTAGGAAAAGGGAACATGGGCGGAATATACAAACTCTAGATTGGGCAGAGGGATTGGAGGGGAAAGGAGGGGGCAAGGAGCTAGCAAGGTTGGTGGAATATGATGAACATTATTATCCAAAGTACATGTATGAAGACATAAATTGGTGTGAATATACTGTGTATACCACCAGAAATATGAAAAATTGTGCTCTATATGTGCAATAAGGTTTGTAATGCATTTCACTGTCACATATAAATAAAAAATAATTTTAAAAAGATACCTCTTAGTTGGTAAGAATAATTATATTGATTAATTCAACAGGTACATATTGAGTAGCTATAATTTTCTAAATGATATGGGTTGCTAAAATAAAGCATTTAGAAAGTTCAAAGAACAGACTAGGTTGTGGAAAGCCCCATTCACCTAATATATAATCGAACATACTTAATTATAACATTCAAAATCTTTAAACATTCTAAAACCTGGCTAGATTTTGTTATAAAATTTTGTACAAGTTTTAAATATAAACTAATCACCTTCCTTTCTCCATGTGTTTGCTTCTGCTGCTCCTGCTTTTCCAGGAACATGGGTTGGCTACATTCTTAAATGAATCACCTGGACTTTAGCATGGTGTTAGATTTACAGGGCCAGCCAACCAGGGTGCTGCATGCCTGGAATTTTTTCAGACAGTTATAAGCTTCCAGAGAATGGTCCTTCATTTCTGCTAGCTTAAGCAAGTAAAGATACCTTGCTTCTTGTGTGGCCTCAAAACTAGAAGGGTTTATGTATGGGTTATACAGATAACTATGAATTTAAGTACAACCTCTCAATTCTAAACATAACGTAATTTAACGTCCTTTTTACTGCTTTAACATCTGTAGCTTCCAGGTATAAGTGTGCAATGTTAATTTGTAGTCAACCCACCTCTATATGGTGGTAAAAATTTTCTCTAGAAAACAAATGGGTGCACAATTTCATTCTTTATAAAGTACTTAATTAATTGTCTACTGGTGGAAACAGGATAATCTAGACTCATATTCCTACGTGTGCCTCCTTCTCAATTTCCAGCATGGATTCTGATAAACATTAATCCAGGCAAATGTGTTCTGACAGAGATATTTCTGTTCTTTTACAGCTGAATAGAGTAACAACAGGTGAGGATAAAATCAATGTAAATTTTCAGTAAATTAGATTCTTATGGGGAAAAAATGCCAAGTGCTTCAGATATAAAAAGGAAAAAAATAACAGAAAACAAAGGAAAAAGTAAGATTCTTGTTTAGCTTTTCTGTTTGTTTTATTTCGAATACAAGTAAATTCAGTCTCTTATGTCCTGCTCTTTAGCCTTTCTTTCCTTTGTCTGACTATTTTGTGGCAACTTAAATAGTAAAAGACTAGCATTCAATTGACAAAAAGAAAAATTTTCTATCTTTTAAATAATTATATATATATATAT
>NW_026000026.1:63364421-63394786 GCF_001458135.2 Marmota marmota marmota | reverse complement strand
TATATATATATATATATACATACATATCCTCATAACCTACTGTTTGCTTCTGTTTTTACCATTTTATTTGTCTTTTTTTCCTTCCTAATATTTGTAAATGCTATGAATTTGTTCATAGACATAGTACAAGGGTATCAACGACTGACTTGATTCTCTACTACTTTGCAGATCCAAATTATTTGAAGTGATGTATAATAAGCACAGCAATCAAGACTAATTGTACATAATCTTCATTTCAAATTTAAAGGAGAAACTTTTTAAAGACTTTCTCTTCTACAAAAACAATTTTTTAAATGGTACCTTGATCTCCAGAGTCTATAACAATACCTTATTTAGCCCACAACATCCTGAGTCAGAAAGGTATCATACTGGAATACATCTCTGGAAGCAAAGCTTCTTGGGAAAGCTCATTCAGAGTTCAAACTGTGGGCAATATAATACCCACTCCCCAGCAAAGAGGTAACTGGGTAAATCAGCTCTTTGACTTTAGATGACCTATAAAACAGCTGAATGGCATTATCTGCATTATCTCTGTGAATGTAAGAGCTGAATGGGAGTGTGTGTAAGTTAGCTTTAAGTTTATGTGTTCAGTGGTGGTGAGGTAAAGATTTGCCTTTTCCTCATGGGCTGGTAAATTCAAGAGCAGATTACCTCCAGGGGCTTCCATCTGCTCTGAACCTGTGTGGAGAGAGGTCTTGGTGTGGCAATATAAAGTAACCGAAGACAAAGGATTCTACCCACAGAAAACGAAAATAGCTTTGAACTTGAAGCCAGGAAAATTATACCTAAGTTCTAATACATAAATAGTTCCGATCATTTATGTATTAGAATTTAGGTATGCCTGAAGTCCTTGCATGCCTATAGTCCTACTCACTTGAGAGGCAGAGGTAGGAGAACTGCAGGTTGGAGATCCAGAAGAACTGCAGGTTTGAGATCAGCCTAGGCAATTTAGTAAAACCTTAGCAGCTTAAGGAGATCCTATATCTAAATAAATAAATCGGTAAGTAGGTAGGTAGGTAGGTAGATAGATAGATAGATAGATATGATGGAATGGGGATGTAGCTCAGTAGTAAAGTATCCCTAGGTTCAATAACAAGTACCAAAGTATAATAACAACAACAATAATAATAATAATTCCAAGAACAATGATAATTTAATTCAATTACTTTATATAAAAATAGATATAATGATACTAAGGTTATGGTAGATATGATGTTCATATTATGTTGAACTATAATGTAGTGCACTTTCTTTTTTTTTTTTAGAAAGAAAAGAGAGAGAGAGAGAATTTTTTAATATTTAGTTTTCAGTTTTCGGTGGCCACAACATCTTTATTTTTTATTTTATGTGGTGCTGAGGATCAAATCCAGCGCCCCATGCATGCCAGGCAAGCGCATTACCACTTGAGCCACATCCTCAGCCCAATGTAGTGCACTTTCAATTGTAAACATGATATTCTGTCACTTTTGTTTTTGCTACAAATAGTAATCAGGATTATTTTTTAGATGAGAATCCTTTTATTTTACTTATTGGAGTTCTGGAAACACAATAATTTTCTTCTTAATTGAAGCTCTGGTCTCAGATTATTTATCTACACTTTGGTTTCTAAAGAAAGCAATGTATCCCGATTCTTTCTTTTTTCTCCTCTAGTGCCCTCCCTTATATCTTTCTTCTCTCCCTCTTTCCCTCTCTCATCTTCCTTCTCTCCTTTCTTTCCTTCTGTTCTCTTTCTCTTTTTGTGTGTCTCTCTTTGTCATTCTTCCTCTCCTTCTTAGTTTCTTTCTGTTTTTCTTAGGTTTTATCAGTTATTTACTATGGAAAATAAGAAGGCAACAGCTACAATGTATATAAAAATGGTGGATATATATATAAATTTTATATATATATATACAGGTCAACCAAAATTCTCTATTTTACTTAGATCATATAAAGATTAGTTTTTCATGGATGATAACTTACTTTCAGAGAAGAAAGTATAGATGGAAGATTCATTCACATTCATAAAAGAGGTTCTGAGAATTTTTATGACAAGACATATCACAGCAATCATGGTCCTTAAAGAAAAGTTACTTTTGCAGGAAAATAAGGACCAGTAGCCTGGAAATGTGATGCTGCCCAAGAAAGCAGCCTAATGAGACTGAGAGTAAATTGTCAGGGTGGGTCCTGGGTATTGAAGTCCTTATTTTTTCTTCCCTGATATTGCAGCAGTTGAAAATTTTTAAAAATAAATACTTTTCTTACAATTTCATTAGATGTTTGTCTGAAACTGACCAATAATTAGAATCTTAGAATTAGAGCTGGGAGAAAAACCCAGAAGTCAACAAATGCCCTTGTGTTGGTGAGATGCTGGGGAATCTCTTGCTTAGAGATTCTGATTCACAACACCTCGTGTGTACCCCAGCAATCTCAAGAAATGTCTTGGAGATTCTATTGCTACAGTGATTGCAAGAATACTCTCAAGTTGTTGCTTTGGAACACCCACATTTGAGAGTCAATATAGTACAAAAATTAATTACAAGATCCAGTAAACTGAAAGGAAGCTAAAACAGGTTAGTGCTAGACTTTGGTTGAGAACCTACATCTTCTTTCATAACAGAGCTCTTTTTTCTCTTATTCAAGGTCTGACTCATGACAAAATAGCAAATGTCTTTTTCTCATTGGTTATTCACCAGTCTACGCCCCATAAGAACAATGTATATCAAAACAGGAATTGTTTTTACTTCATATACTGATGAAAAGGAGGACAAGCTGCCCAAAACTTTTAAGCAACATTTGTGAGGTGAGCTAGGATTTAAAACCAGAACTTGACAAGTTTACAAGGAGTGGCTATGAATTCTAATAAGTTACTGAGTGAAACTGAAGGTTTACTTTCTTTCTTCCTTCCTCCCTTTTTTCCTACCTTCCTCCTTTTCGTATGCAGCAGAAAAATATGTAGTAGAAAAGACAAGTTATTCACATGTAGAAATCTACTTTACCACTTTAATTTAATAACTTACATCCTCTTTGCCTTTGGATTCTAACTTCCTTTCTTTATTAGAAATTATTAATAGTCATATAAATTTAAATGAAACCTATAGATAAATGGAAGGGGATTACAAACACTAGCATCTCTGATTCTTTGTGAATTGTGAACTATAACGAAAACCAAATGCTTTCAATTCACTCTTATTCTATTTCATGGTTCTTTTCCAGTTGTTAGTAGTCAACAAATTAATTTTAAAAGTTAAAAAACAGATAAAGACACTAATAATGAAAAAAGTAAGAGATACAGATAAATTACAAGAGATGAGCAAAGTTGCAAAATGAATAATTGTATATTCAGTATTATATGTATTCAAATACAAACAAATAAATATATTTATATACAAACAAATAATACAAACACACATATATATATATATATATATATATATATATATATTTCTTTAACCTAACATATTTTCTCATTTTAAATAAACATGATAATTCCACAATGGTCATTAGGATGTAGGAAAGAAAAACGGTAGGCAAAATTGGGGAGAATAGAAAATTTGTAAGCAGCCTTAAAATGTGCAGTGTCTCTAAAATGGTAAATGTAATTTTAAAATTTATTCTAAGGAAATCATTGGGAAAAAAACAAAGATTTCATTATTTATTAATTACTCATCCACAAAAACTAAGCATTTGCTGTGTCACACAATTTCCTAGTCACTGGCCATGTGTTCAAGCACAGTCAAACACAGTTCATGCTTTCAGGGGCAAATAAAGTTTGATGAGCTGATAAGCTTAAAGAACAAGATGATATCAGCTGCTTCACTTGTTTTCAGAATTACTTCTTCTAAGAATGTAACATTTAAGTTAGTATTGAAATAAACAGCTAAGAAGTAGATTCTGTCCTGTAAATTGGAGATGACTGTGGCTTATATATGACAGGTAAATAGAAATAAATGAGTTCAAGTGAAATATATATATAGTGGGTGGGTTGGATCTGGTATGTTAGACAGCTCTCTGTGACCAAATACCTGACAAGGACAACTTAGAGGAGGAAAAGTTTATTTTGAGCTCAGAATTTCAGAGGTCAGTCCATGGGCTGCTGACTCCATCTCTCTGGGCCAGGGGTGAGACAAAATGAATGTCATGGCAGAAGGACCCAGCAGAGGAAGCTGGTCACCTCATGGTGCCCAAAGAGAAAGGGAAGGAGGGGGCAGGAGAGTAAGGGCACACATCCAATGACCCACCTCCTCTTGCCATTCCCTACCTGTCTATACCACCTAGTATAGATCCTTTCAAATTATCAATCCATTAAATTGATTAGTCCACCAATGAAGTAACAACTCACATAAATCTAATCATTCACCTCTGAACATTTCCTGAATTTACATTGGAGCTTTCAGAGAACACCTAGTATCTAAAGCATAACGTCTGAGGAAGGAGAGGGAGGAATTCTTTGTTACTCTAAGGCTTGCTGAAATGAGTAAGAAGAAAGTGATTACAATCAAAAGAGTAAAAGGACAATGATTGAGGGAATTGTTTTGGCACACTGTGTGATAACTTGTGTGTGAGAGCTGACTTTGCAACTGCTATGAAAAAGTTGCTTCTAAGACTTATAAGAGATCATGTTGTTAGGTCACTTGAGTTTGCAATGCTCAAGGTCAGAGGAGATAGCTACTATAAAGATACAATTATGTTTCCTGGGTATTTAATAATAATCAGAGTCATGAACATAAATGAGAGTTTTCTTGAAATTATATACAGTAAGGGAAAAATGGAAGGAAAGAAACCTAAGGTCTCAAGTCTTGGAGGACTCCAACATGAACAGCAGTGGATAGTTTCACAGCAGTGGATAGTTTCACAGCAGAAACTAACAAACTATCCCATGGTTTAAAAGAACACCAAAAAATCCCACTTTATGAGAAAATACAGGTCAAAGGAGAGAGTGCCAAAGAGGAGAAAGTTATCAATGTTAGCAATTGAGTCAAAGCAAGGAATGACTGGTTCCAGTGAACTAGAATAACCATGATGTATGGAGTGAGTTGAGGAATAAGCAAAGGTTTGAAAATGGAGTCCTTTATGATAGAGAGAATAATAAAATGGAAAAGAAGATGCTTGTGTTGCTGAAAGGAATGTGGGGTTGAAGAAGGAGATTGATTATATTTTTCTTGTAATTTTTTTAAAATTTTAATACAGAAGGTACATGAACACCAAAAGAGTATATACCTGAAGGAAATGATCTAGAGTGATTGAGGGAAAAGGATGCCCTGGTAGTAAGATTTCCTGAGAAAATAAAAGATTATAGACTAAACCAAGTCACATTAGTTAAATTACTTTTTACTAACAGGATATTTGCATAATATACATTAAGTTGAGGATGTTTTATAGAGGAAGAAAGTTAGAAACTACCTAAATATTAAACCAATATTAAATTTACTATGAAATAAACTAAAATTTGGCTATGGAAATTATCTAGTTATTAATTTAACTTCATAGACAATTGTTCATTTTTTTTCCTTTTTACCTCATGGTACACAAAATGTTTGGCATGTAATATATGTTTAATACTAACTGATTAAATAAACAGACAATTTAAAGTAAAATTTCCAGTACATAAATAGCATTCAAGGAATACTGATCTACTGATAACATTTCTTGTTTTTCTATACATTAGCTCATTTTTGCTTCCAAAACCCTCATGTTGTGAAGTCCTTGTGAAAGATTCAGTCTTAGTTTTCACCTATGTCCCTTTTCTTACCACCAGGTTGCTACTAGTGTAGAAACACACACCTGATCATTGGCAGTGCTTGGTTATCTCAATGCCAGCTATGATCTGGGCCACATGGTTCTCTCCAGGCTGTTATTCTACCTCAGTGGGACTCTGAAAATCTTGAGCTGTAGGACTAAATTGAAAAGGCTGGCTCCCTGGTGAATGAGCAGCCTTGCCTCCAGAGAATGATTTGTTGTTGTTGTTGTTGTAGATGAACACAATATTTATATTTATTTATTTTGTGGTCCTGAGGATCAAATCTAGTTCCTCACACATTGTAGCAAATGCTCTACCACTGAGCTACAATCTCAGCCCCTCCAGAGAATATCTGGACTTCACAATAGTACATTGGCAGAAAAGTATCCAGGCCTCATTGACTTCTATGACTTAGGCTGTTATTTCCATTTTAAGATTTCTTTCAGCAAATGAAGCACCATTTATTCTGATTTTCATCCCTTCCAATGGCTTTAAACTTTAGAAAATAAAGGACAGCTCTTCAATAAAACTGTCCTGAAAACTGAACATGTTCTCTTGGAAATGGAAAAATTTCCAAGTGGCATAAACACTAGTATCTCAAAATTTTTCTGATTATACATATATCAGGGCTATAAAAACTCAGAGGGCTGGGGATATGGCTCAAAGATAGAGCACCTGCTTAGGATGCACAATGTCTCTGGTTCAATTCCCAGCAACAAATGTACACAGACACACATACAAGTCAGGATATTAGAGAGAGAGAAGAGACTGTACACAGTTTCTCTGTAGTGGGACAGAGTGATAAATTAAAAAATTTATTTGGTTTTGCTTGACTCATTTTCTTTTTCAAAGAAATTCAATAATTTTTCATAAAATATATCATTTATTCAATTAAACTCAGGAAAATAAAAAGGAAAAAGAACCCTGTAACTATACTATTCTGGAAACATAAGCTGTCTTCCTCTTAAAAGTAGAGTGATTCCTAGAGTTAAAACATGGCATAATCTGATAACAGCCCCAGCTTCCGAAAGACACAGGACCTAGGATAGGAGAACCACAGGTCCAGGCTGGCTCTTACAACCATGCACTGTTGCCTTAGTTATCGCCAATATGCTATTAATTTCATGCTCTACTTTGAGTATTTTTCTTTCCTAAATCATATTATATATGTTACTACATCATATTATATATGTTACATATTTTTTTCCTTTAGGGGAACTCTACCCTTCTCTGCATTTATGTAGTTTTTGGGTACATTATGACAAGGTCTCCAGTTACAGTTGGAGAACAGGGTCTAACAAATCACAGATTTGGGGAATTTTATATGGGAAAAGCCATGTTCCATGCGTTTGCCATTTCTAAAATATATCACTCATCCATAAAAACATTTGGGTTATAAAAAGAGCTTGGTCATGTTGATATTACTGTTGAGTATATTATTGAATTGACTGAGTTTAGAAATTTTGGGCCTCATTTAGATAACGATGTTGCCCATGTCACCTGATTTCATAATATCTTCTTCCTTTTCTTTTACTCTCTCAGCTGTCTAAGATTGGGAATGTAATTTCTTTTGCTTCTTTTCCCTTAGGTAATAATTTGCTATGACCAAATCCCTCTCTGTAATGTTGACAACATGTTGCTCCAAACAAGAGTCTTCACTGCTTATTGCTGTTGTCCCTGCTCTGCTAGACTCAGGACTATACACCAAAGGAGCATATTCTGATCTTCGCCATAGAGAAGGTCAACGTGAAGCATGAAATGATAGCTACCTACTGTTATTCTAGTTTGATTCTAAGAATTATGCATAATACTTTTTCTTATCTTCATTTTGTATACAATTCTTTTTGCTCCCAAGGCCAATGGATCATCAGGAAGTTAGAAGCAAAAGTAGAACCTGAAAATTCTCAATGTGAGGACTCTGTTAAAACAAAACTTTACCATAATATGCATGTGTTTGAGAGATGCATCACTCTTTGTGCCTTTTGAGACTTCAATTCCAGAAACTAGTTGTCAGATATATAGCCAAACCTTCATTTAAGGATTTGGGGCAGCAGCTATTGGGCACAAAAGCTGAAAGGAGAAGTTAGGAACTAGAAAATCCAGTAATTCCCTGAGGCTGAGCAAAAGTACTAAGATTTCCATCAACATTGAACCAGTTTACGTACCAAGCACCCAGATCAAAAAAACTGAGTATTGTCTGTATCTCAGAAACCAACACAAGTAAGTATCCCTTACAGTAGCTGTGGTTTGACAAAGATATCTGCTGTCCTGACTTGCAGTTTGAAGCATTTTGTAATTTATGCAAATAGATTAATATATAATGTACTACATTATGGCTGTCTTCTTATATTCAAAGTATATTTTTATGATTCAACAAATTTATGATTACTTTTTGTAGATCAGTCTTTATAAACTTTACTTTTATTTGTTCATTATAGATATACACAATATTAGAGTTCATTTTGACATAATTATAAAATCTTGGAATATAATTTGCTCCAATTCAATCCCCATTATTTCCCCTTTCCTTTCTCTCTTTTCTCCCCTATTCCTTTTCCTTTACATAGATTATTCAGTTTTACACATTGCTTATGAAAAGATGTACAAACTCACTTGAGAACTGAGAATTACAAATTAAACTAATTGAGGCACAGTTTTCTCTATCTGATTGGAAAAATAAGAAATTAATAATATAGTTAATAATTATATGATACAGATATAATTATATAATATATTTAATTATATAATTAAATATAATTATTATAGTTAGTTATGATAATGATATAATATGGTTAATAATATAGTCTGTTAGTGAAGTTACCTTATTAAAGGGACTCTGAAAATAGCTAACACATTTACAAAGACATTTACCTAATCACATCCAGGATTTTATCTTGCAGATATACCCATAACAATATAAGAAAATTAAAAAAAAACATATCATGTAATTGAATGTAGCATCATTTATAACTGACAACTGAAAATAGTCAATATGCTCAGACACAGAAGAATACTTGAATAAATCATAGAATACTTGAATAAATTCACAAAGGAGAGTTAAAAGAGCTGTCTGAACAAATAATAAAAAGTTCTACGAACAGACAGGAAGTGATTTTGAAATTATTTTTAAATAAAAATCACAGTATAAAGCACTACCTATATGATTTAATGTCCTACTTAGTGTCCTATTTTAGTGTCCTCATACTTAATAAATAAACCCAAAAAGAAATAAATGAAAAAAACAAATAGGGAAAACAAGGAAGTTTTTCTCCACGTAGATGGTCAAGTAGTAAATACAGAAAGGACAGGAGACTAAGTAGATGAAAGTTTAACTCAAGAGTTAATAATATAGTCTCAAAGTTTCCCAAATGACTTTATTAATTAGAAAGAGAAAAGCAGTGTAGAAAGCAGTTCAGAAACTTTGAAGAGAACCACCCTATATAAAGCGTCTATGTTCATATTTACCAATAACAGTAAAAATTGCTTCATATCCACCTTATTTTTTGAGAGTACCACAGCACTTCAGGATCTCACTTCCATGGTATCCCAGCCTAAACTGCAAAACCTCATCATGATAAAAAATAAAAAAGAGGGGATCCTATTGACAGATACAAAATAACTGTCCAGCATTTTTCAAAAATATCAATATACTGAGACTCAAGGGCTACAGAATTGCTTCAAATTCAACAAGTCTAAAGAAAAAAGAGAGTTGGGTACAATACATTACCCAATTTTTTAATTTTACTATAAACAATATAATTATAATTAATAAATTGATGAAATTTAAATTGTGGCTGCCAGTTAAAGCATAGGTGTTGCATCAATTTAATTATCTGACTTTTATAATAGTATTGCCGTTATGAGATATTTCAGGTTACTGTCCAATGATTATGGAAAAAAAATAGTCATATGCTAAGTATAGAATGTAAATTATAAAATATCCATATAAATGCCAAATTTCAATATATGCACATTTATCTTTACAAACTTACACATACTTGTGTAATTGAGGGTACCTGCAATATAAGCGGCATAAAGGATTTTTTGTATATTTTGCAACTTATTTATGAGTTTGAAATCATGTCAGCAATAAAAAATGAAAAAATTTTGAAGGTCAAGCACGTACTTCTTAGAATAAAAAACATCAACTGATCAGGTGTCACTCCTTAATAGAAAGGAAAATTAGAGAAAGCCTAGAAAAGTAGTAGAAAGTAAAGAGGCACAAGAACTCAGGGTTTGGTTGCTGGGACAATCAGCTCATTTTGCCAGATGACATCTCTTTCATTTACACTATTTTGAATCAAGGATATATATATATATATATCCCGTGCTTTAAAATAGTGCCTAGGAATTGGACACACACAAAAAAATCACAAATTTCTGAAAATGTTAGTGTATTTGACAGCTAATCCTTTTCTCTCAGCTTGCTTAATGACTAGAAAATAGTTATTTAATTGGGAAAGTCTTGTAATATTTCTATTTCCAATTAAACATTTCCCTTTAGTAAAATTGTCATGGTGACTTGTATACAGTTTTTAGTGTCTGTTATAAAATAATGTATTTGAATTTGTAAGGCTTGCTTAACTTTCATATTATTTTAAAGTATACATAGAAATCTCTTAAATATATTTACATAATTAGTTTCAATTCAAGTCTGATATAATATACAAGCTTAATTGTTTAAAATACCAACAAGATTTAATTAACAAGTATGCTAATTGTGTTAATTTAGAAATTAGGCTCAATTCAATTTTCTTGGAAATCATGCAAGAGTGGATTGTAGTCAAACTAAAAGATGCAAATAAGTTTTTTTGAAATATATATTTTTGTTTCAATATTTCATTGTTAGCATTTAGACCTGTGTACTTTGTATAAAATATCTATGTATTTTGCAAAGTTTAAAAATGTCATTTGATATTATCTTTTGCTTATTTCTTTCTAGTGGAAAAAATACAAGTTGACCTTTAAATTAAAAAACAAAGTTAAAAGCAAACAGTGTTCATGTTTTTGATTTGACAGGCCTCAAAGACAAGTTAAATTCCCTGCTAACAGATAGAGGGAAAAACAAAGTGAGGTATTGTATAATTATAGCCTTTTTGAGGAAAATGTTGTCTTTCTGAAAGCCAGCCTACACAGCAAACAAAACTTCCACTTCAGTATTCATGACTAGTAGTTCTTAAATCCATGAATCAATGTTGACAATGAATGATAAAAATCACAAATTTCTAATGAAAACACCAAAACAAAACAAAACAAAACAAAAAAACCTGATTTGGAAACTATAATAAAATAAAATAAAATAAACTAGGGAGGGGAAAAATCAATTTTGTAAATTGGAAATTTCAGGTTAAGAAGGAATAGTTTATCTACATATGTAGAGAAACATAATTTGCCCTGGGCTCAAGGTAAAACTGTTATTTAATGTGACCTGAGTAGAGCATCTGTGTTTAAAAAATGTTTACTAAGGAACTTCAATCTGCCAAGCTAAGCCAAAAATATCTAAGACAAATTTTTGAATATTATGTCAGTGTCTGAATAATAAGTTGTGTGATATTTACAAAGGAGACAAGTTAAAACATACAACAACAAAATACAAAGCTAAAAATGACAGGAAAGAAGCAGCTGTTAGAGGCAGGTGATAACTCTGCTTTATTCTCTTAGATTCTCAAAGAAACTGAATTGATTTGAGGTATATTTTTTTAAAACAATTTTTTGATTTTTAAATAAAAACCTGTTAATCTACAATAGATCAATTTCTATAAGCCTTTCTTTTACTAGAGGATGTATTTTAAGCAGTTTGTAGGAGACCTATCAACAGGTAACCTCTCTTCTTCAATGATCAAAATGATAATGCAATTTTCTGCCATGTTTAAGAACTTAAATATCATAATTTCAGTGTATTGATTCATCTTTCATTATATCTTTATGCATATTTTCAGATTTTTTTATCTTCCTTGATTTTAATTAAGATGAGTGTCATAAAGACCACCCAAAAGATAAAGACAAAGTATTATTTGTATAATATATGTGTGAAATTTATATGCCAAAGCTTCATATGTTTTTATTTGTTCTATATTTTCATTAAGTAAAAACTATACTTACATTTCTTTCTATAAAACTTTCCTTCTGTAATTTAAAGTGTTTTAATGTTTTAGAAAATGAGTAGATAAGATTTTATGAAATTTCTGGATATTTATGAATTTTAAATTTATAGTAAAAGACAAGAGAGGAAGAAGATTATGAGTCTAGAAAGCTAACAACAATGTTTAAAGTAGTTTTAATGAATAAACATAGGAGCCAAATGAATCATTGTTTTAAAAGCTAGGCCTTCTGAGTTGCTAAAGGAAACATGGTTTCCTTTCATTCCTGTGGAGAGCAGATAATACAGAAGAAAATCAAGCTCTCCTGCAACAAGGATGAAGGTAATTCCAGCCACACCAAATCAGTTAAAGCAAACTTTATATTGGCCTTTGTTCACAAATGTCATGTCCACTGCATTTTGCCTTTGGTTTCCTTTCATTTGAAACCCTAGGAAACCTGAAACTCAAAATAAAATCTCTACCCTTTGCTCAGCTCTGTGGGTTTGGAAACTTCTCTAGGGTTTAGTTCATTTCTTCCTTCTTACCAACTGGCATTAGTGTTAGACACTGATCCCAAATCAAACCACAAAAATTGGTTTCAAAATAGTCTTGGCTAGGAAGAGAGAGCAAAAGTTAACTTTATAAGTTCACTGAATGGTTCAGGGTTCTGAAAAATATTCATATTATACTTGGCCCCTTTAATCTTTATTTTCAACCCAAGCTAATGAATCCCTCATGATTTAAGGCTTCAATTTTAGGACAGAAGCTTGGAAAGTAATACAGAAAATTTCTTGCATAGATACTCAAGGAATTTTGCATGATTTTGAATCATATGAAAAGACCAATTTAGAATTCCTCTAAGCTAACATCAGAGAATTGCTACAAAAGTTTGTAATGTTACAAACTAATCTCATTATGGATTCAGAATGATGGAACATCACTGATCCATTCACTAGATTATGCAAACCATGATAGGTTGAGTGCAATGTAGGCATTTTATGTTTTAAATAATTTGAGAAAAGTAAAATCCACTGTTTTTGGACTAGTTATTCCAAACTTGTAAGTACAATATAAATAAAGATTATTGACTTTCCATTGAAGAATAGGACTGACAACTACAATTATTTTGTGAGTAATTGGGGATCGACATGAAAATGTTATGGGCTGATCTGGAAGTCAAGTCAGGCTGATCCCATTCTGCTCCAACAACTCACTCTGCTTGGGGAGTTGTCCCCTTTCTGTTAAAAGCCCATTTGCATAGAAGCTGACACCCCCACTCACTTGCACCTGGCCACAATGTCTTTAAACTATGGAGCTTGTGCTAGTCTACTTCTTGACTAGGTATAGGAGGTGCAAATTTCTGAGAATGTACTTGTGCCTCTACTTGCCTCTCCTGACCCGCTCCTTTGAGGTTTTTCTGTTTAAATGGCCCCTCTACCTGCATTTAGCCTCTTGGGCTGCAGAACTGTCTGCTTTGTGCTCCCTTGGACCTGGCCAGAATAAATACTTTGTCTTTTCTTCAAAAAGGAGTTTTGGAGTTTTGTTTGGAATTTTAGAATCACACCTTATCAAAAAACTGTAGACAAAGCAAGTTATGGTCATCTCTTCTACTTTGAAAATAATCCATCAATTTTTTTCCCACAACTTCTGACATAAGGAAAAATAACCATCTGCTGTTTTCATAACTGGACTACACTAGTAGCTTATCATTCAAACCTATATGATTTTGTTGTTGTTGTTGTTTAAAAGCAACTACAAAACCAATACACTTTCTCTTAACCAGATAAAGTTTTAGGATTGAATTTGGATTAAATTTGGCCCTAGTAAATCTGCACAAACATGCACATGCTATTGATAACAGCACTGTTTATTGACTACAGTTGATTAAAAAATAGTAATACTTTCCTTTTATATATATATGTATAAGAATTTTGAATATGTAAAGATAACTTCAGAGATGTCTAGACATAAAGATATTAGTTTTAATATCACAGAAGAAAATTGCATAATAGCATAAAGAATGATGAAATATGATCTAAAAATTATAATGCAATTTTAAAATGAAAATGAAAAAAAAATCATCCCTAAAGGTAACCAGAGAAACAAGGTAAAGGAATTTAAGAATATGTAGAAATGAACAATAATTTTATTGACTGCAGTCTTCTTCTTTGCAACACCAGAGTCCAGACAAGAATGATACATCATTTATTTACACTCAGAGAAAACATATTAACATTGAATTCTATCATTTATTTAGTAAAGGTAAAATAAAGACATCTTTAGACAAAGACTTTTTTTGTATTATCTACTATGGAGACACTCAATATCATTTTATAAAGACAACTAGTCAAGCAAAGCATGATTCTTTCATTTCCCTTTATATTATATAAATGACTCTCAACCTTGTCAGCATATTATAATCACCTGGATTTCATTTCCTGGCTTTACTGACATAGATAAAATCAGAATCCTTGGAGTTGGGATACAGGCTTTAGTATATTTTAAAATATTGGAAATAATAGCAATTTGAAATCAAGTTGAGAATGATCATAGGAAATAGTTTGGCATTTTTATATTAAAAAATTAGGGGGTGCGTACTAGGGATTGAATTTAGGGGCACTTGGCTACTGAGCCGCATTCCCAGCCCTATTTTGTATTTTATTTAGACAAAGTCTCACTGATTGCTTAATACCTCACCATTTCTGAGATTGGCTTTGAACTCACCATCCACCTGTCTCAGCCTCCCAAGCCTCTGGGATTGCAGGCATACACTACTCTACCTGGCAGCATCTTTTTAAAAATTTTTATTTGTTCTTTTTAGTTATACATGACAGTAGAATATATTTTGACATAACAAACATACATGGAGTGTTACTATAGTTTGGCATCTTTAAGTTCCACTGAAGACTGTTTTGTTCTGGATACTAGTTTCTTCATCTGTTTACTCTCTGAATTAGTCCAACAAAATAATTAGTACAAAGGGTTGGGGATGAAGCCTTCTTTCCTTCTGTATGCAGGACAAAAAGAAACATATCTAAAATGCTGGAGGCAAGTACAGCAGGAGAGTATCATGATGATAAATAAATAAAACTCAAGTTTTTGATAAAATAAGTGGACTTAGTGAAGGGAAAAATCCTTAAAATTATTTTTAAGTTTTTTACAATAATATTATAGCAGTTTACACAGTTCGATTTTCTTCTCTGTAGCTTTTATTTCTATCTGTATACTTACACATTGTTGTGTTTCCAAGTCACAGAATCCTCAAAACATATATACGTACAGATACACAGGCACAGAGAAATGTTACATTTCTAAAACAAAACAAAAAAAAAATTTAACTTACAGGGGTAGAGCAGTATGAAGTAATTTAAATGTTTTAAAGATTAATTTTAGTAGTAGAATAGAAGTATAATCAATTTTAGAACTGCCATGCTGTGGGTAGGCATATTATGAACATAGGCTAGTCTTAAAATAAAAGAATAGATTATATAAGGGACAGATAATAACGTGATGGTTGACACAAAAAAACGCAATAAATAACAAGAAAATAAAGTAGAAGCAAAACCTATAAAGAAAAAAAGTATATATGCAATAGAAATAATAACTGTGAAAACATGATTATCTCCTAAAATACTCAAAATGAGTGAAGTTTTTAAAATATTGCAATAAAAATTTGCAAACATGTTCAAAACACAATTTCACAGGAATATTGAAATTATAGACATGGTAAAATGTCAAGTAAAAAAAAACTATATGTATATCATATTAATGTCCAATACTGTTTTTCTTGAAGACTACTTATAGACATAGAAATAATTACTCTCCTCCATTTTCATTTTACTGTAACACTCTAGAAAAGTAGGATCACACATAATTGGTAAAAATACTATCAATTATAAATAATACAAATGCTACTTCAGAAAAATTTTGAAAAGTCTGACCATGTCACCTATAAATGAGGATATCACTAAGCAAAGCATTGAATGAGGGGCTGAAAACTTTCTGATAGCTTATAATAAAATATAAGAAAGAGAGATGAATTGATGAAGGAATTTTTAGGCAAAGAGGAAAGAGAAATACTTTTCAGTATTTAGAAAATTCTGGGCCTATCTATATTGCAAAAGAGAGAGAGAGAGAGAGAGAGAGAGAGAAAGCATTTCTAAAGAGAGCAGCAGGAGTGTGGTTGGACTATTACACAGTGAAAACACTATGACTTATATAGCAGAAACATTGCCTGTTTGAGCTGAAGAATGTAATTTAAAAAGGTTTTTGGATTTATCAGATTAGGATGATGGAGCTTTGTGGCTACTAAAATGTACTTTTCTTCAAGAAAAAAAGAAACAAACCCCAAAGTTGATTTGAGATCATCAGGCATCTTAGGGTCTGAGTTTCTGTGTTCCCCCAAAATTCATAGTTTGAAATCCTAATTGAAGACCATGTAGTATCTGAAACTGAGGTTTTCAGAACGTTATTAAGTCACTGAGGACTCTGCCTTTTTGAAAGAAATCTCAGAGAGCCAGCTAGCTTCCTACAACATTTGAGGACACTGGGAGAAGGCAGGAAATGAGTTTTCACTAAAAAATAGGTAATGGGCCTCTGCAACTGTGATAATGAAGCCCTGGTATCTGCCAGACTCCTAATTTATGGTAATTTCTTGCAATATTTCAAGTGGACTAAGACATCATTGCCTCACTGTAAAAATGTCTCAGGCCTCCACCCTAAGACTTGGGGGTTTGTCTGCCAGAGTCATACGGACAGGGTCTACACCCCAGCAGACTACTGATAAGTGGGTAAGACTACTGATCCAGGGGTCCAAATGGCAGATCATGAAGTCAAAGAGGAGTACTTCTGAGCTTTAAAATCTGATGTTACTCACATGACTAGGTATGGGATTTGCATGGGGCTGTCATTTTGTCTTTCTTTCCTGTTTCTTCTTTTAATAGTGAAAAAAATATATGCTATGCCTGTGCTTCCATTGTGTTTTGGAAACATGTAACTTGTCTAGTTTTGCATATTCACAACTGGAGAGGAATTTTGCTTCAGGATAACCAGTACCTGATATCTGTCTTATGTTGATTTAGATGATATTTGTTTAGATTTTGGAGTTTAGAATTTAGAATTGTTGATTTAATGAATTAAGATGTAAGGAGTAGTTTAAAGCAATTAATGTATTTTCCATGCATGAGGTTTTTTTTTGTTTGTTTGTTTTTTTGGAGGTGGGCACAAGGGTGGGATGGTATGAACTGAATAATCATATGTTAAAAACCCTAACCCCCAGTATGATACTATTTGAAGATGGTCTTTGAAGGTAAACAGAGTTAAATTTGGACATGAGAGTATGACCCTTATGGGATTACTAATTTAGAAGTAGGAAACCATATCTCTTCTCTGCATACATATACTGAAGAAAGGACCCAGAAAAGAGATAACTGAAAGTCAGGAAGAAAGCCTTCACCAGAAACTGAGTTAGCCAGTACTTGATTGATCTTAACTTTACAGCAAATGCATATCTGTGGAAAAAAAAAAAAAACAGTGAAAAGTGTAGTATTGGAGGACCTGAATCATACTTTTTTTTAAGGTTGTTTGGTCCACAGACTATTTGTTCTAGGGCAGAGGAAAAGGTTGCCAAAAACACCAAAAAAGAAAAATAATTAAAAAAAAAGAAAGAAAAAAAAACACACCTGGAGACATTATGTGAAACAGGAAAGAGGCTTAATGAAAACTGTCTATAGGGAAGATCCAGTAGCAATGAGTTGGTCATATACAAAAATCTGATGGTGATAGGCTGAACAGGTGTGCCTCCATTTCATTTGGTGTTTTGCCAGAAATTCCCTCCATCTCTTTTTGTGCTTTGTCCATGGATGAATGGACAAACTCTTTGTTTTTCATGGTACTCTTATGGGCACCAGTTATTTAGTACAAGGTGTTTGTTAGGCCACAGAAGAAATGACTGCAGCAGTTTGCTTCATACTTTGTACAATCAGCATCCCAAGAAGCAGTTGTCCTGGTGTGCATGCGAGAGAGCAGTTTCTACAGAAAACACTAGTCTGCCAGATGTGTCTTTTTCATTTATATGAAAGTCAGTGTCTTTCATAATAATATTTACCTGGACATGCTGGTCTGAGCCAGCTCTTAGTGTCCCCCTAGCTTGGCTAAGCTCCTGGGAGCACAAAGGGGCATTTTAGTGACACACTATCTGTCCTGTTTTTTATAAGGATGACACAAAAGTATTTGTAAAAAACAAACATGTGACGTAACTATGACTAAAATTATAAAATTTATTTTAGGACACATGCATATTAACAGAAATAGTGGTATACTGCACTCATATATGGGATGACTACATGTATTACTGGTGTCAGTCCTTTCTCAAATTAATCTATAAATTCTTTGCAATTTAAATCAAATTCCCAGTTAAAATTATATCCAGAATTAGACAATCTGATCCAGTCATTCATATGGATGAATAAAAGACCAAATATAGGCCAAATGTTTTGAAGAAAAAACTTTGTTTGGAGAGGAGAAAAGGGCTCACTTGGCATGCCAGATATTGATATGTAGTGTAAAGATTTAGCAACTGCAATCAAATGATGTTTGTAGAGGTATTCAAAACCTGAATGTAATTGAGAGCTCAGAAGGATATCCAAATCACATAGCAACTTGATACATGACAGTAAAGCCCTGACTTTGTGAGGAATGGATAGAATAGGCAATAAATATTATAGGTATCTTTGCTACATCTATGAATAAGTGATTCATGTTTTACACAATTTCCCATAACAAAGTCCAGGTGAATTTATTATGTAAATGTGAAAAGTAAAAGTTAGAAAGTTAGAACATGATGAAGTAACCAAACAACTATTTGTGTATAAAGTGTATGAGAACCTCCCTATATTGTATGAAAACAGGAACAATAGGTTAAAAAGTTGGAAATAAATATGAGCAAGTAGGAAAGCTGAATGATTAATAAATATATAAAACCAGACCACTTTAGACAGCAAAATGATTCATTTTGTGTTTCTTCTGCTATGCTAAGGAAAACATTTTTATACTAACAAGAACTAAAGAACCTCAACACGTACAAAAAGATCACTAAATTTTTTTTCTAGTCTCAAAAATTGGGACTTTCATAAAAAGGGAATTAAAGAAATAAAGTCTCCTATGGTATTATAGTCACACATGTCGATAATTTTTAGATATTGAAACGAATAATACGAATGGATGTATCAACATGAATACATTTGGGGAAATTGTGATTTCAAACTGTTGCAAGATAATGCATATATATGATAACATGTTAAATTAAAACACAGTCTACAATTCTACATGTAGAGCTATGTAAATGTGATTACATGCATAATATGCATGATAGTGTATCATGCAAATGAATGAAATATAACAGTCTAAATATTACAGCTTCATAGGGTAATAGTTCGACCAATTCCCTCTTTGTTGCAGACAGATCCACAATGTACATGTAATAGTTCATGTATTTAACAATGAAGATTCAAAATCAATTATAATAAAATTTTGGCATTAAAAGTTCTAGATTGTAAACGGGTAATCTAGTGTATTATCTGTTTTTATAAAACATTTTATAAATAAAATAACTTTAAAATATAGTCAGTTAGTCAGTATAATTCTCAGTAGAAATTAGCCATATCTTACCAAAATGCTTTTATGAATGCAATGGAAGCTCCTTATATATCACCTAATCATTCTGTCATCAATTAAAAAGCAAAATACCACCATTCTTTAAATATATCTGTGATAGTTGTATGTGTCAAAGTTTAGATATTGCTATGGAGGTTTTCTTAGGTGTTATTAACATTTACAGTCACTGAAGGTTAAGTAAAATTTATTCTGGATCAGAAGAAAGAAGATGGCGGCGAGGGGAGTGCATTACCCCCGTGTGCTGCTTCACTGTGTGGGAGTATGACAAGTCAGGACGGCTAAAGGATATCTTGTTAGGAATTTCCAGCAATAGTGGGGTGCTCCGGAACATGGAGGAAGGATTTCCATCGCATGAGGATCGGCTACGGGGACTCAAACGCGAGAGGTTTGTCGCACGGAGGGTAACACGGCTTATTCAGCAAATCGCCCCGCGGCTAGAGTCTGCAGTGCGCGCTGGGATAGAGACGCAGGGTTACAGCGCTGCAGTTTCTGCCAGCCGCGCAAGCACCGTACTCAGGGCTGAATTCTGGGTTCGAGACGGGGGAAGGAAGCGGTCCATCTCGGTTCTCCACACCGGTCAGACCACAGAGGAGGCCAGCAGCCACCATGTTGGTAAACTGACGTCACCTTCCCTGTTTTCGACTGACCGCAGCTCATTCAGCCATAGATCAGGTAATTTCAGGCTGCAATTCGCCTGCGGCTTGCAGACAGATTGCTAGGGTTCAGCGCCTGGGTGCTTCTTAGAACCTGAGCTTATCGGAGCGAACACCGAGCGCGGGGCGGCCGAGTTCCGGCTCCCGGAACCGTCCCACGGAGCCTGCGGAGGCTGCTTCTTGGACCCTGCTCCTATCAGAGCATACAACAAGCACTAAGCAGCCGAATTCCGGCTCCCGGAACTGAGCCCGCGGGGACTGCTTCTTGGAGCTTACACTTATAGGAGCTTACACCGAGCACGGAGCGGCCGAGTTCCGGCTCCCGGAACTTCCCTGGACCGGGGCTAGGAGCCCGCGGAAACTGCTTCTCAGTCCGGGTCCTGCTGAGGGCCGGTCAGGACTCACCCGTTGCTTTGGTTGCCCGGCAAGGGGAACGAAATGCTGCCATTCGCATAGGATACCAACATGGCAGAGATCTGATGTCAGCAGAAAGCGGCGGAGGAGAGAACTTCATCAATTCCAGCGGTGACATAAGCAGTTGGTCTCCTGGTAGGGGGGGTGAGGCACAGTCACCCGAGTCTCCTCAATTTGTCGTTGAGCCAGAGGGGAGAAGCCGGGCCGCCGCCAGCGCCCGGAGCAGGCCCAGCGGCTCGCCAGCGTGGTGACCGCGTGACCCCAATTGGAGAGGGGGCGGAGCGGAGCCGCCACCCGCACCCGCAAGGTGGGCAGACCCGCGACCCAGTGGTACATGGGCGTGGTAGGAGGGGCAGGGCAGAGCCGCCGTTCGCGCTTGCAAGGTAAACAGACCTGTGACAGCCGGGCGGGTCAGGCCCAGTGGCCTGCCAGTGTGGTACACATGTCACCCCAACTGGAGTAGGGGCAGAGCAGATCCTTCTCCCACGCCCGGATCAGGCCCTGCCGGTGTGGTGGTCACGTGACCCCAATTGGAGTGGGGGCGGAGCGGAACCGCCACCCGTGCCCGCAGGGTGAGCAGACCAGTGATCAAACTGCAGATCAGACCCAGGGGTCCGCAGGCGTGGTAGGAGGGGCAGGGCAGATCCGCCGCCCGCGCCTCCAAGGTAGGCAGACCTACAACAGACCGGCGGATCAGGCCCAGGAGCCTGCCGGCGTGGTACAAACACCACCCTAATTGGAGTAGTGGCAGAGCAGAGTCGCCGCCCGTGCCAGGAACAGGCCCAGCGTCCTGCAGGCGGGGTAGTCACGACACCCCATTTGGAGTAGGGGCAGAGTAGAACCGCCGCCCGCGTCTGCAGGGTAGGCAAACCTGCAACCGACTGGCGGATCAGGCCCGGTGGCCTGCCGGCGTGGTACACTCGTCACCCCAATTGGAGTAGGGGCAGAACAGAGCCGCCGCCAGCTCCCAGAACAGGCCCAGTGACCTGCCGGCGTGGTAGCCACGACACCCCAATTGGAATAAGGAGAGAGCAGAGCCGCCGCCCGCACCTGCAGGAAAGATACGCAAGCAGTATGAAAAGACAAGGAAAGAAAGGACCACAAGCAATGCAGGTCAACGCAACTTTAGAAGAGGTAACAGCTGCAGCAGATGGAATGTCAGATAAAGAATTCAGGATATACATGCTTCAGATGATCTGGAGTATCAAGGAAGACATTAAACAGCAAAATCAGACAATGAAAGATCACTTCGACAATGAATTACGCAAACAAATCCAGGAAGCAAAGGATCAACTATACAGGGAGATAGAGGTTATAAAAAACAAACAAACAGAAATCCTAGAAATGCAGGAAGCAATAAACCAACTTAAAAACTCAATGGAGAATACTACCAGCAGAGTAGAACACTTAGAAGATAGAACATCAGACAATGAAGACAAAGTATTTCAACTGGAAAAGAACATAGACAGCTCAGCAAGACTGTTAAGAAACCATGAGCAGAACATCCAAGAAATATGGGATAACATTAAGAGACCAAACTTAAGAGTCATTGGGATACAGGAAGGTACAGAGCTCCAAACCAAAGGAATGAGCAGTCTATTCAATGAAATAATACGAGAAAACTTCCCAGACTTGAAGAATGAGACAGAATCCCAAATCCTAGAAGCCTACAGGACGCCGAATGTGCAAAATCATAAGAGATCCACACCTAGACACATTATAATGAAGATGCCCAACATACAGAATAAGGAGAGAATTTTAAAAGCTACAAGAGAAAGGAAGCAGATTACATTTAGGGGTAAGCCAATCAGGATAACAGCTGATCTTTCAACACAGACTCTGAAAGCTAGAAGATCCTGGAATAACATATTTCAAACACTGAAAGAAAATGGGTTCCAACCAAGAATTGTGTATCCAGCGAAATTAAGCTTCAGGATGGAAGATGAAATTAAAACCTTCCACGATAAACAAAAGTTTAAAGAATTCGCAGCTAGAAAACCATCTCTTCAAAACATCCTCGCCAAAGCATTACAGGAAGAGGAAATGGAAAATAACAATGAAAACCAACAGTGGGAGGTAGGACAGTAAAGGGGGGGGAAATAATCAAAGAGGAAAACAAACCATGTTTAGTAACAGAAATAAACAAATATGGCTGGAAGAACAACCCATATCTCAATAATAACCCTAAATGTTAATGGCTTAAACTCACCAATTAAGAGACACAGGCTAGTAGAATGGATCACAAAACAAGACCCAACAATATGCTGCCTACAGGAGACGCATTTGATAGGAAAAGACATACATAGGCTGAAGGTGAAAGGTTGGGAAAAATCATATCACTCATATGGACTTCGGAAACAAGCAGGAGTGTCCATACTCATATCAAATAAAATAGATTTCAAGCCAAAGTTAATCAAAAGGGATAAAGAGGGACACTACATACTGCTTAAGGGAACCATACACCAACAAGACATAACAATCATAAATATTTATGCCCCAAACAATGGTGCAGCTATGTTCGTCAAACAAACTCTTCTCAAGTTCAAGAGTCTAATAGACCACCATACCATAATCATGGGAGACTTCAACACACCTCTCTCGCCACTGGACAGATCTTCCAAACAAAAGTTGAATAAGGAAACTATAGAACTCAATAACACTATTAATAACCTAGACCTAATTGACATATATAGAGTATACCACCCAACATCAAGCAGTTACACTTTTTTCTCAGCAGCACATGGATCCTTCTCAAAAATAGATCATATATTATGTCACAGGGCAACTCTTAGACAATATAAAGGAGTAGAGATAATACCATGCATCTTATCTGATCATAATGGAATGAAACTGAAAATCAACGATAAAAGAAGGAAGGAAAAAGCATACATCACTTGGAGAATGAACAATAGGTTACTGAATGATCAATGGGTTATAGAAGACATCAAGGAGGAAATTAAAAAATTCTTAGAGATAAATGAAAACACAGACACAACATATCGGAATCTATGGGACACATTGAAAGCAGTTCTAAGAGGAAAATTCATTGCTTGGAGTTCATTCCTTAAAAAAAGAAAAAACCAACAAATAAATGATCTCATACTTCATCTCAAAATCCTTGAAAAAGAAGAGCAAAACAACAGCAAAAGAAGTAGAAGGCAAGAAATAATTAAAATCAGAGCTGAAATTAATGAAATCGAAACAAAAGAAACAATTGAAAAAATTGACAAAACTAAAAGTTGGTTCTTTGAAAAAATAAACAAAATCGACAGACCCTTAGCGATGCTAGCGAAGAGAAGAAGAGAGAGAACTCAAATTACTAGCATACGGGATGAAAAAGGCAATATCACAACAGACACTTCAGAAATACAGAAGATAATCAAAAACTATTTTGAATCCTTATACTCCAATAAATTAGAAGATAGTGAAGGCATAGATAAATTTCTTAAGTCATATGATCTGCCCAGATTGAGTCAGGAGGATATAGACAACCTAAACAGACCAATATCAATTGAGGAAATAGAAGAAACCATCAAAAGACTACCAACTAAGAAAAGCCCAGGACCGGATGGGTATACAGCAGAGTTTTACAAAACCTTTAAAGAGGAACTAATACCAATACTTTTCAAGCTACTTCAGGAAATAGAAAAAGAGGGAGAACTTCCAAATTCATTCTACGAGGCCAACATCACCCTGATACCTAAACCAGACAAAGACACTTCAAAGAAAGAAAACTACAGACCAATATCTCTAATGAACCTAGATGCAAAAATCCTCAATAAAATTCTGGCGAATCGGATACAAAAACATATCAAAAAAATTGTACACCATGATCAAGTAGGATTCATCCCTGGGATGCAAGGCTGGTTCAATATACGGAAATCAATAAATGTTATTCACCACATCAATAGACTTAAAAATAAGAACCATATGATCATCTCGATAGATGCGGAAAAAGCATTCGACAAAGTACAGCATCCCTTTATGTTCAAAACTCTAGAAAAACTAGGGATAACAGGAACATACCTCAATATTGTAAAAGCAATCTATGCTAAGCCTCAGGCTAGCATCATTCTGAATGGAGAAAAACTGAAGGCATTCCCTCTAAAATCTGGAACAAGACAGGGATGCCCTCTCTCTCCACTTCTGTTCAACATAGTTCTCGAAACACTGGCCAGAGCAATTAGACAGACGAAAGAAATTAAAGGCATCAAAATAGGAAAAGAAGAACTTAAATTATCACTATTTGCAGATGATATGATTCTATACCTAGCAGACCCAAAAGGCTCTACAAAGAAACTATTAGAGCTAATAAATGAATTCAGCAAAGTGGCAGGATATAAAATCAACACGCATAAATCAAAGGCATTCCTGTATATCAGCGACAAATCCTCTGAAATGGAAATGAGGACAACCACTCCATTCACAATATCTTCAAAAAAAATAAAATACTTGGGAATCAACCTAACAAAAGAGGTGAAAGACTTATACAATGAAAACTACAGAACCCTAAAGAGAGAAATAGAAGAAGATCTTAGAAGATGGAAAAATATACCCTGTTCATGGATAGGCAGAACTAACATCATCAAAATGGCGATATTACCAAAAGTTCTCTATAGGTTTAATGCAATGCCAATCAAAATCCCAACGGCATTTCTTGTAGAAATAGAGAAAGCAATCATGAAATTCATATGGAAAAATAAAAGACCCAGAATAGCAAAAACAATGCTAAGCAGGAAGTGTGAATCAGGCGGTATAGCGATACCAGACTTCAAACTATACTACAGAGCAATAGTAACAAAAACAGCATGGTACTGGTACCAAAACAGGCGGGTGGACCAATGGTACAGAATAGAGGACACAGAAACCAATCCACAAAACTACAACTATCTTATATTTGATAAAGGGGCTAAAAGCATGCAATGGAGGAAGGATAGCATCTTCAACAAATGGTGCTGGGAAAACTGGAAATCCATATGCAACAAAATGAAACTGAATCCCTTTCTCTCGCCATGCACAAAAGTTAATTCAAAATGGATCAAGGAGCTTGATATCAAATCAGAGACACGCCGTCTGATAGAAGAAAAAGTTGGCTACGATCTACATACTGTGGGGTCGGGCTCCAAATTCCTCAATAGGACACCCATAGCACAAAAGTTAATAACTAGAATCAACAAATGGGACTTACTCAAACTAAAAAGTTTTTTCTCAGCAAAAGAAACAATAAGAGAGGTAAATAGGGAGCCTACACCCTGGGAACAAATCTTTACTCCTCACACTTCAGATAGAGCCCTAATATCCAGAGTATACAAAGAACTCAAAAAATTAGACAATAAGAGAACAAACAACCCAATCAACAAATGGGCCAAGGACCTGAACAGACACTTCTCAGAGGAGGACATACAGTCAATCAACAAGTACATGAAAAAATGCTCACCATCTCTAGCTGTCAGAGAAATGCAAATCAAAACCACCCTAAGATACCATCTCACTCCAGTAAGATTGGCAGCCATTATGAAGTCAAACAACAACAAGTGCTGGCGAGGATGTGGGGAAAAGGGTACACTTGTACATTGCTGGTGGGACTGCAAATTGGTGCAGCCAATTTGGAAAGCAGTATGGAGATTTCTTGGAAAGCTGGGAATGGAGCCACCATTTGACCCAGCTATTCCCCTTCTTGGTCTATTCCCTAAAGACCTAAAAAGAGCATGCTACAGGGACACTGCTACATCGATGTTCATAGCAGCACAGTTCACAATAGCAAGACTGTGGAACCAACCTAGATGCCCTTCAATAGACGAATGGATAAAAAAAATGTGGCATTTATACACAATGGAGTATTACTCTGCATTAAAAAATGACAAAATCATAGAATTTACAGGGAAATGGATGGCATTAGAGCAGATTATGCTAAGTGAAGCTAGCCAATCCCTAAAAAACAAATGCCAAATGTCTTCTTTGATATAAGGAGAGTAACTAAGAACAGAGTAGGGACGAAGAGCAGGAGAAGAAGATTAACATTTAACAGGGATGAGAGGTGGGAGGGAAAGGGAGAGAGAAGGGAAATTGCATGGTAATGGAAGGAGACCCTCAGGGTTATACAGTGGAGGGGGTAGAGAGAGAGGAGGGGAGGGGAGGGGAGAGGTGGGGAGGGGGGAGGGTGGAGGATGGGAAAGGCAGCGGAGCACAACAGACACTAGGATGGCAATTTGTAAATCAATGGATGTGTAACTGATGTGATTCTGCAATCTGTGTATGGGGTGAAGGTGGGAGTTCATAACCCACTTGAATCAAAGTGTCAAATATGATATGCCAAGAAATTTGTAACGTTTTGAACAACCCACAATAAAAAATTAAAAAAAAAAAAAAACTTATTCTGGATAACATGGGTGGGGCCTCATCCGATTAGTTGACAGAATTTAAGAACAAAAGTGAGACTTTCAGAAGGAAAAAGAAATTATGCCCCAAGACTGTAGCATCACCTCCTGCCTGAGATTCTCTAGCTTGTTGGACTGACCAGCTGACTTACCCATCAATCATGTAAGCCAGTTCTTTGACATAAATCTCTTTGAGCCTGTGCATGTACATATGCCTGTGTGTGTTGTGTGTGTGTTTGAGTGTGTGTTCTGGTTGTTGTTTTTCTGGAGAACACTGATTGATACAGTTGTAAATCATGAGTTATTATACAGTTATTACATAGATTCATAATATTATATTATTTTATGTTAGTTCAGTTTAATTTAAAGCAGTTTTTTGTGAATGTGTATGTGTTTACATGTATATGTGCATGTATACATTTTTATGTGTGTTAGGTACTATTATTGCTTCATTGGAGTTTGAAAGTTTCTACATGTCTGTTTATATAGAAATATGTAGGTTACTGGTCCAATATCTATCGACCAATTCCCTCTTTGTTGCAGAAAGAATCACAATTTGTCTAAGTAAACATCTTTCAGGGACAGTGATCCTAGGCCACATGAAAATTTATAAATCTGAGAGAATTTTGGTAATTTTATTTATCTTTCAGTGAATTCTTGTTTAGAACATTACTAATTTCTGAGCATTCATATATGAGGAAAAGACTGCTGGAGAGTTCAAAGGGAAATGCCTATTCTCTTTAAGAAACTCTGAAAAAGTTGGTCCCTTTTCTGTCTCTGAATGTCTAGCCAAATTGTCCGAAACTATTGCAACCATTGTTCATTCAGAAGCAAGACTGAATATAATTTGATTTTTTGGATATTTTACATGCTCATATTTTTTAAATTAATCTAGGCTAGATTTTTGTTATTTCTGGCCAATGTCACCTTGATTTTTATACATATATCTACTTATTTACTTGGAATTTAACAAAATATGTAATTTGCCAGCTATCAAGATTCTGCATTTCAAATGACCAGGTAATTTAAGACTTGAACATTAAAATCAGAATGTTAGGGTATATTCAGTGAAATCCAATATCTTGGTCGACAATCTTTAAAAAAAAACAGTTTGGTTGAATTCAACTAATAACACTTAATTGCACTTTTTTGGATAGGTTTCAGTCAATTGAAGGCATTATTAATGTGGAGTGCAAATGGGTATGGATTCAAAAAGCATTCACTTCAATTATATTCTCATAATACTAATATAGATCAACCTTTTTAACTACTGAAAGTATTTCTAATCCACATCTAGTTAATCATGTAGACTAATAGAAATATCTATTTCTAGAATAGAATATTGTTTTATCTGATTGCTTACCTTCAACTCTTTTCTGAATTAGGAGACATTTAGGAGACTTACATGAGAGACTACGACACTAAACAAACCATTCATTTTCTTTTACATACTGCCCAAAATAGAAATGTTAGTTGTTCTTTCTTGGAGGATGGGTGTAATACAATGCAGACTAGATGTTTCTTTGCTGTGGACATCAGCTAAATATTAAAGTGACAAAAATGTCAATAATAATAATCACCAAGACAACTTTTAATCTCATTTTTAAACATTGATATCTAATAATGGCTCTGTAAATTGTACCTGCTTTAATTCACCTAATTTATCTATCTTTTTACAGAGTTATATTTTTCAGTAGTCAATGTGAAATAACTGTAGTTCATTCCGAGTTGGGAAGACAGTGTGTTTCAACTCTGAGGTTTGCTTTTGTGCTACTTTGGGCAATGAAAAAGTTACTGTAATTCAATATTCTAATTGTTTTTTTTTAATAAAAATTTAATAACTTTCACAAAAGCAGATCAAAGGAGGTATTTTCTTATTTGGCATTTCTTATGTATCACTCAAGTAATGAATTTATGGCAAAATATATTTAGAAATATGCTGATATGCAGGGTTTCATGGGCCTCTCTTTTCTTGTTTTGTTTTATTTTATTTTGAGAACTGTTTTCTTACAGAATAATTAGAACAGGAACATAGAGCATAACATAATGAAAAGACTCAGATAAACATTTTATGGTTTTGCAAAATATTGACATTGTGTAATATGTGCTTACAGCTTTGTTCAAATTATTAAAATAGCACAGAGGCAAAAGCACCCTGTGAACTTTCCTGTCATCGCTTCTCATTTCCCCTGTAATGAGGTCACCATTATTTTGAATTTCCTCTTCATCATTCTCATGAATCATACCGATCAGCTTAGGCTAAGTTATGCAGTGATAACAAATGGGTAATGTAAGTGGCTTATAACTCAAAAGTTTATTTGTCACATTGCAAATTAATCATAGGTGAGCCATAGTACTACTCGGATATGTTAACTGAGTCTGGGCAGAAAAAAGCAGCTCTTGTATGAGACAAAACCTGTCCTGTGACAGAAGGGAAAAAGACATGGAGAAAGAGAAACTAGCTTTTAAAATTTCAGTTTGAAAAACTAATTATATGTGTATTAGTTTTTCATTAACAAAACAAGTCACCTGAGATTCCTAATATAAACTGGGATAGATTCTCTTCTTACATGGTAGAGTCTATGAATAAGTTTGATTCAATGGAACAAGAACAGGACAGGAAATTATTTCAAAATAATATATTATATAAAATAAAAATTATCTGAAATTACCAAACATGGACTCATAAATAGGAAAAATGCACAATATAGTTATACATTTTAAAAATGTATAGCTTATTGTACATATAATTTCAAAGCTAGTACTTTTTGTTCAATGTTTCTGAAACATATCATTTTAATTGAGACATAATTTTAATCATTTTAATTCAGCATATTGAGATTACAGAATAACTAATTTATTGTTTTTATATTTGGTGATAGATTTTAATTCTTTTCCTTTTACAAACAATTTTGACATGAAATTATTCCATTCATTTTTCTGAGCATTTGGTATAAAAATTGCTCTCAGTGAAATAAGTAGAAGTGAAATTACTACATGAAATTTTATATATTTGGTGCTGCAATATTGTTCTTTAAAGATTGCAAAATAATTTCTCTCTTGTATTTGTAATATGTGAAGAATATCATAAATTCTTCTTCAAAATTTAATGTATTAAATTTTGACATGACAATCTTGTTTATGATGGAGCCTCATTATAATTTGATTTTTTCCTTTAGAGAATGAATTTTTTCATAGGTGTATTAAACTTACAAAGATCAAACAGATTTTCCTTCCTATGAAAATTCCTATATATATATATAAATTTTAAAATAATATTTTACCCAGTGTTTTTTATTTGTTGTTTTTAGATATACATGGCAGTAGGGTATATTTTCACTACAACTTTTCATAGATGAAAATCAGCCATGAATTTCTCAAAGAAATTATTTTCCAAAGATTTCTTCAAGACTTTGTAAAGATAATAAACATTTGAAGAGAAAAAAAAAAA
>NW_026000026.1:63360590-63363607 GCF_001458135.2 Marmota marmota marmota | reverse complement strand
TGATATATATAAATATATATATATATATTAGTACTGGGGATTGAACTCAGTGGCACTTGAGCACTGAGCACATCTCCAGCCCTATTTTGTATTTTATTTAGAGACAGGGTCTCACTGAGTTGCTTCACACCATGCAGTTGCTTAGGCTGGCTTTGAACTTGTGAACATTCTGCCACAGCCTACTTAGCCAGTAGGCTTACAGGCATGCACCACTTTGCCCAGCTCATCTTCATATTTTTTATTTATAAAATTATATGGTCAATTTTTGCATGTTAACTTAAGACACATTAACTTATCTTTAGTTTTATTTGAAGTAGTGTTATTATGTGAAACTATTTTATTTGTACTAAACTGCAACTGTAACAAAAATCTAAAATATGTGGAATTAGCTTTAGGCTGGACAAATTATATATATGTTACTAAAATAGCTGAAAAAATGATAATCTGTGTCATGAAGATGTGAAATATTGATAAAAATGTTACCTCAGCAACTTTAAAGAAAAAAATAGAACCATACCTAATGAACTTTTTTTTTTTCCTAATGAACTTTTGAAATATTTTATTTTATTTTTTGTTATTGGAGTTGAGCCCTAGGCAAAGCCCAGAGCTTTGCCATTTAGTTATATCCCTATTTCTTTTCTTTTCTTTCTTTTTTTCTTTTTTAATTTTGAGACAGGATCTCACTAGGTTGCTGAGACTGACCCCAAGTTGTGATTCTTCTGCCTTAGCCACCTCAGTCAACTATATTAGAGGTGTGCACCATCCTACCATCCCTAATAAACTTTGGAATTGTGAGTTAACAGATTCCCATGAATAATGATAAAGAGTCAGGTGCTCTTGCTAATTGGAGATAATTTAATGCAAAAAGGATATAAACTCAGAAAAATGAATGAAGCGGGGAGACATTGGAGGGAAAGTAAAAGAATATTATAGCTTAGAAAATAAAACAACTTTTCGTGTTCAGCCTCTAAATGAGGTAGAGAGAAAGTTCATAAAAGTTTTTTTCATTGAGAATAAAAATTCAAGCATATCAAAACAAAGATTATCTAAGTAAAGCCAATGTATGTCACATACTCAAATTCAGAGCAAAGTGAAGGGAACAGAGAACAGCCTTATTATAACCTTGTAGTGAAAGCAAAGTCATATGTCAAGATTGTGCATAAAGCTGAATTTGAGAAAATTATACTCTATGTTTTTATAATTATGTCAAAATGAATCCCAATGTTATATATAACCAAAAAGAATCATTAAAAATTAGAAAAAAGAGTGTGCATATAGAGTGCAGTATAGAATCAAAGTCATGAATGCAATGCATTGACCAGAGCCCCTCCCTCCTGAATTCCCAGCACAATTACTCTGAATGTTTCACACTCTTCACGGAGACATCCATAAAATATTATCTGATATCCTCAAGCATCAGATTGAAATCTAGGATCTCATATGTTATGTCCATGTGGATATGGTTCCTCTGCCTTGATAAATGAACCAAGAAGACAAATAATAAACCAAATACACACACCCACACACACATACAGACACACACACACATACACACACACACAGCATAGATAATTGTTATAAGCATTGAAGCACGGCTATTGAGAAAGGGATGAATAAGAGGAACATACAACCAGAAATTCCCTTGCATTTCTGCAATGTTGCTATAGAAAGCTCAAATTCCCCCACCATGAGGGTATACTGTTTTCTTTTGAGGTCTTCTTTATTTTCTGAGAGTGGTTTCCCAGTTCACTGTTCTCTTCAGATGTTTACTATCTTTACAAAGTCTGAAAGAAGTCTTTGGAAAATAATTTCTTTGAGAAATTTTCATGGCTGGTTTTTTCATCTATGAAAAGTTGGGGTGAAAATATACCCTACTGCCATGTATATCTAAAAACAACAAATAAAAAAACACCAGGGTAAAATATAATTTTAAGATTTGAATTGTTTAAATATGTGTTCAGCCAGGAAGGCAGTGCTTTTAAGAGATCACCTACTATCACCTCAGTATTAGGCATGTAGTGTTCCATCCAACTGCTCTTTCTAGAGGTGTTTGATTCCAATAAGATGTGTTAGGCAACATCTTAGTTCTATTAGAGAGCTTAATAAAGGATTCCTTGGCATATCATTATCTTTCCCAGTTTTGTTTTGTTTTTGTTGTTAGATATAAGAGAGAAACTTTTAATTTTATTAATATGTATTTTTTACTATAATCATCTATTCTTCAATTTTGCTAATTTGAATATTATTTTTAATATTTCTTTTTCTCTGGGTTTTCAATTTTTTTCTTTATGAAGATACTTATAATAATTCCATAAGATACTTCTGCCTATTTTATTTTCACAACTAAACTTGATTTGTGTATTTTAATTTTTACTTAAAATGAATCATTGTTGCATTATCCTCTTTCCTTATTTCCATTCTTCTTGAATGCTTACTTGACATCATACATTCCAGTCACTTCTGAATACCCAACTGCTAAATTTTTGTGTTTTCTATAGGGTCTTTAAAAATTATTTTTTGTTGTTTTCAATTCTCTTCTTTTTTTTTAAATTTTTTATTGTTGGCTGTTCAAAACATTACATAGTTCTCCATATATCATATTTCACACTTTGATTCAAGTGGGTTATGAGCTCCCATTTTTACCCCATATACAGATTGCAGAATCACATCAGTTACACATCCATTGATTTACATATTTCCATACTAGTGTCTGTTGTGTTCTGCTGCCTTTCCTATCCTCTAGGATCCCCCCTCCCCTCTTCTCCCCTCCCCTCTTCTCTCTCTACCCCCTCTACTGTCATTCATTTCTCCCCCTTGTATTATTTTTCCCTTTCCCCTCACTTCCTCTTGTATGTACTTTTGTATAACTCTGAGGGTCTCCTTCCATTTCCATGCAATTTCCCTTCTCTCTCCCTTTCCCTCCCACTTCTCATCCCTGTTTAATGTTAATCTTCTTCTCATGCTCTTCGACCCTACTCTGTTCTTAGTTACTCTCCTTATATAAAAGAAGACATCTG
>NW_026000026.1:63328504-63353868 GCF_001458135.2 Marmota marmota marmota | reverse complement strand
TATGCGAATGAGTTAATTGTAGTTAGGTTCTCAGGGATTATGGGAGTAGAATGAATAAGGTAAATTGTCAGGTATTCTCACCACTCTATTTTCACCAAATGTTTTTTGAATGCTCCTAGTCCCTACTTTGAGTCCTGCCTCTCATCTGTGATGGAAAAAAGGAGGCCAGTTTCCTGCTGCATACTCCAGGAAAAGGGATCAAATTTGCCTTCTAGCTTCTACATAATAATTCTGTTTACCAATCCCTATACCATGGCCTTCACCAATACCAAGGACTTCTAATACCTGGGATATTTCAGTTTTAGTGACATTAATTGCTTTCTTTTTCTTTTTCTCTCTCTCTTTTCTTTTCTTTTCTTTTTTTTTTTTTTTAGAATTTCTTGTGCCACTGCCTGTTAGACTTCAATGTCCTTCAGTCTAAAATTTGGTTACCATTTGTCCTTCATTTCTTCAACTTGTCGTCAACAGTTGTAAAGTATTCTGTTCTCACTCATAAATTTTTAATTGTTTCACTGTTGTTTCATTGAGATTTCATAAATGTAATGCGTCAATGATCTGTATTCTATATATATATATTTTCTATAAGGTGGCATTATTATATTTGCTAAGCACAGTCACATTGAAACAATGTTCATTTACTCTGTGCTTTAGATTATTGAGATGAGAGATAGGTAAACTATATGTGCTTAAAATCCATAGAATGTAATGTTTTGTAAGATTGATGTTAACTATATAATATTTTTACTAATTTTTATACCAGTACGTCTTTCTGAAATAAATTTGATTTTTAAAATTTTTTAAATAATTGAGGATATATATTCACATTAAAAATAAATTAATATAACTGATAACAGTACTGAATAAACAGAAGCACAAAAAGTGCATATGCCATTAATAAATCAAAATTTAACAACTTTCTTTTACCTATGGAGGCAATATATTTTTATACCAAGCCTGTTTTTGAAAATTGATAAACTGCACCTATAAAATTTACAATCTTGTCTTCACTGATTTACTGAATCTTGTGCATTATGAGACATCATAAATGTCTGAAAGCTGAAATATTCTGAAGTTATTAAATATTCATAGATTTTAATAATACAATAAACATATATTTGGTCAGAAGGGAAAAAAAAAAAAACCTTTACCTAAAGTGTCCAAACAACTGAGACTTTCTTATATTTTTTCTTACACTCTTTCAGAACCAAAGAAACCTGTTAGAAGAATTCATAACAATGCTTCTTTATTTCAAAATCTGAATTCTGAATAATCTTTTATTTATATTATATGAATCTTCATGGCCTTAATATACCACAATACACTTCATAGTTTAAGTATGATTTTTGCTGAATTTTTTCAGAGTCTGTTAGCATGGGCAGTTAAGTATTATTCTGTTCAGCATGGTAGACTCAAGTAATGGAAGGTTCTGATTCGGAACTTCATAGGTTTTTCCATAACACTTGCAGTTGGGAATAATTTTTATAACTTTTTAGCTGATATCATTTCACAGTGATTAAGATTACTTATGGCATAAATTATGTTTCTTGGATAGTTTTCATTTGGATTTTCTAAAATAGAGAAAAATGTACAATCTAATTTTATATGGACTGTCTCATAATAGCAAAAGATTTTTTAAATTTGGATAACAGTTTTATATTTATCCAGATATTACGAGTTAGACCAAGGAAATAGTGACCCTAACATTCTTTACAGTGTTAAATAATATTAAGTATATTGGCTGTACTGAGCTCTATCTGGGTGTTGTGATGTTTTTGTTTCTAAGTCAATCAGATTGCTAGGATTATTTATTTATTTATTTTTAAGAACATTTTAGTTGTAGATGGACACAATACCTTTATTGTATCTTATTTATTTTTATGCAGTGGTGAGGATTGAACCCAGTGCCTCACTTGTGCTAGGCAAGCACTCTACCACTGATCTACAAACCGAACCCATATTGTTAGGCTTTTAAAGAGGTGGTGTTTTATTAATTTTTTATGCATAATTCCCTATAAATCAAATTTGTCTGATAAATTACCAAGTGAGATAGACAAGAGTGATCTGAAATTTTTATTTTCTTTTAAAACATGTTTATGCCCTTAAACCTATGGCAGAAGTATAGAGAAGTCAACAGGTCATTTATGTCAAAACAGTAATTACTTGGATAGCAACAGTTTCATGGACTTGTACCAGAGAAAGCATGGTAAGCTTATATGTTAAGGATGCCTTGAGAACTACAGATTATTTCTTGCTCCTTCCTTTCAGAGCATCAGTTTTTTGGAAAATGATCAGCGGTTACATATTTACCTACTTTGGCTTTAGATTGAATATGAACTGTAAGTTCATGAGTACTGAGGAAAAATTCTCCATAAATTCTGTCACAATTCTGAATGCTTTGGCAGTAGAGGCAGTGTTTTTTTTTTTTTTTCTGGAATATCTGTTTGAGAAAGGGGATATAATGAACAGCCTTGGAATACAGAGTAATTGTTACACTTCAGAACATGGGACAGGTTTGCTTATAGTTTTGAAAGATAGGCACATTTTTTGTTCTCTCTCTGAATAGTTTCCTTGATATTTTCCAGTGAGAAGACAAACATGCTTACTGTCATAGCAACCCCCACTGCCTATATGGATAACATCTGGTCTTCTTTTTGCTTTACTAAAAATTAGGGATTTGGGAAATCAGGATAGGAAACTCTAAAACTCTGATTATGGCTATTACTATGATTAATAAACAATCCTTTGTCTCTGATCCAGGAGTCTCATGTCTTCTGCCAAAGTTCATCAAACTCTCATAGATTAACTTGTTAGCTTGCCAAGTCAGGTAAAATCTCAGGCTCTGCACATTCTTGACAGAAGGAACATTCCCTTACTTCAAATTTCAATTCCAAATTACCTCCCTCAAAGTAATACATCTGTCTTCTTTTTGTCTGCATTCACCTTTCTTAATTACTTGCAAGATAGCTATGTATCTTTCCTAGACTTGCTACCTTAAACTTTTGGAAATATTAAAAGTGTCTTGTTTAATTTATTCTAAGAGAATTTATATTTAAAGAAACAATTTTTGATAATTACAATATTAGTAATTAGGATTTTAATTACTGTAGTAAAACATTACATTCATAAAGCTTTGCTTGAAAAAAATGTTTAATCATATTTTGATTCTTCAAGTGT
This sequence comes from Marmota marmota marmota, assembly GCF_001458135.2. Classification (NCBI taxonomy): domain Eukaryota; kingdom Metazoa; phylum Chordata; class Mammalia; order Rodentia; family Sciuridae; genus Marmota; species Marmota marmota. Next base: position 63,350,694 of record NW_026000026.1, on the reverse strand, counting down.
GAAAGCTCAGAATTCATTTTTGCATGTATTTTTTTCTTTGACTTTAAAACTTTTGGTGTCAGAGTATATTGACACCCAATGCTAGAATTCACACTTTCTAGGAGGAGCATTTGAATATGAAGAGCTATAGGTTAACTCCATTTCTAAATGATTTGTATACAATGATTTGTATACAATGATTTGAGGACTACAGATTTAGACAATTTGGAGTCTGCCTCATCACCAGAATTCCATTTCAGCTTTACATCCTAAAGGGACATTCATAGCAGCGTTAAACTGTTCTTCTTTATGTCTAATAGAATTCAAGGCATTTAAAAATCTGCTATGAATGCAAGTGGCACTAATTTGATTGCTAATTCTGAAAAGTGATTTGGTGCATATTCATGTTTATTACTTGCATTTAATGACTGCAGATGGGTACAAAAGTCTTACAAGTCAGTGCCTCCCTCTCCTGGGAGCTAGTAAATGTAACTGATATCTAGACTTGGATATTAATATCTGGAAAATAACTTTGACTTGGATTCTACTTTGAATTAATTATTTTTTTGTTATAAAGTGTGATCTCTTTCCTTGTTATTATAGTAAGGTTTGAAGCCTTAGAATATCGTATTAAATTAATGTGTATCATAGAAGCTAACACTTTTCTCCCAAAATGCTACAAACAGTTGGATAATGAGCACTGAAATACAATTACATAGGAGGAATGAATCATAAATTACCACAACTCAATAGGGTGGCTATAGGTAATAATAATTTATTGATATTTTATAAAGAAATAGAAGAAAGCAGTTTGAAGTTTCACAGTACAAAGGAAAGCTAAATTTTTGAAGACATGAAAAATGACAGTAAATGATTTGATCAAGACACATTGTATACATGTGTCAAGTTATCATGGTATACCCCATAAACATGTACATTTATTGTCAATTTAAAAAAATAATTTATAAAAGTATGTGTGTATATATGTGTGTGCTTAAATATATAAATTGCAACCATAGTGTCCATCTCACAGACAAGTTAAAGCAATCACACATGTGTGTAGTATATGTCTGCATTTGTATGGGGTAATAGACATTATAATATTATCAATATTATATGCTAGTCAAAGTAATAAAAATAATCCAAAGAGTAATTTGTTAGTTTATAGATTTGTGGGAAAATGCTAGCTACATTAAAACAAAAACAAAAACAAAACCTTTTAAACCATCTGCTTTGTCAGTTTAAAAAATATAAATTTTTGTAGTTTAAGAGTCAAAGCTGTGTGATTTCTATATTTTGGAAATACTAAAATTGGGGTGTAGAATAAGATAGTCTTTTAGTTCATAAGGACATTTAACAAGAAACTGAGTACTATAATTCTGGTTCACCTGTGTCAGATTTATTTTTTTATTATTATTGTTATTTTTTATTTTATAGAGCAAGTGATCAAGTGATCAGACCTAGGACTCACACTTGCTAGGCAGGTTCTCTGCCACTGAACAATTGGAAGTTGAATTTTTAACTGCTTAGGTGATTTTGATTCACAATAAATTTGAAAAACTCTGCTTTATGAAAGAGTCTCCTATAAGAGAGAAACATGCTCCCCATCCAGATCACAAGAAAATAAAAAGTGTTTCCAAAGAAAGTATATGCATCAAGCAAGCAATGTCATGGAAAGTGTTTGAATGAGAGGTACACTTTGTTGACGTTATCTTTGTTAGCAATGTAAAGACACATTGGAAAGTTGCCTAAAATTAAACCCTTCTTGTGCCAGGCTTATATTGATTTGTTTCACTCATGTATTATCTGGAGAATATATTGACTGCCAGATGGAGATATGATGATGAGAAAAATTACTTACTGGGGTGGAGGAATGTTTAAAAATAATGTGTCAGCCTTTTGGCAGGGCTGGGCCCTGTCTCCACTATGATGGAAAAAAACCCTGGGTATGGAGCAGTGATCTCAGTTCTGGGAGACAAAAGTGACACCAGAAAGTGAATGTTTTAAGAGTGCCTTTTCAAATCTCAGCCACTAGTTCCTCCCTTCCAAAGAACCTTAAAATAATAAAGATACAAATAATAATAATGCCCATAATTATCTAATTAAAAGATATTCTGATGGATAAGGGAGTGTATAAAACAAAAGACTGATCTAGAATGCAGGGTGGGGAAACATTCCTTGAGACTGTATTAACCATCTAAGCTCCAGAGGATGATTGAGAGTGAACCGTATGAAAGTAAAGCAGATAAATTAGCATTCAAACTTTCCTATTGGAGAACTATTCTTAAACACACTCAAAGAAGAAGAAGAAGTCAACATGGAAAAAGTGATGATCATCTTGCAGATAAAAATGGGAGCATCAATTGGATAAATACATAGAAAAGGCAAAGAAAGGAGTAACACACAGATAAATAAAATTAATGCCACTTATTTACTTAGTGTGCCTTATAGACTTATTGTATTCTGTGTCCTTTCCTCACTATTCCAAAATATGATGCAATATAGTGAAAATTGTTCAATATTTCACAAGAAAAGATGAATTCCAAGTAAATTTGTGAAACATGAATATAAGAAGCAATAGATTTTGGGAAGATTTGATGATTTAATAAAATATTAAGTGGCTTTGAAACAAAAGTAAACCATAGAAGACAAATAAAAGATAGGGGGAGTTTATTTTGGAAATGTTTGCTGATTTGCTAGAGAGTAGCCTTCTATCCTCAGTGTTAGCATCCTGTGAATCAGTTTATGTGTCCCAGAGAGAGAGAGAGTGACCATACTAGTTAAGCCAAATGAGGAGCTGTAAATGCAGGTGCAAGAACAGCTTTGATTCAACTTAATTTTCTAGATTTTTATGTTGATAACGATAAAGCTGAAGTGTATTGGGTTAAATTTTCATTGTGAATTGGTAAATAACACGTGTCAATCTCTCTAGTCATTCAATATATTCTTTAATGTTCAAGCACAGAAGCATCTTTAGTTGGATAACTATGTCAAAAGAATTATTCAGTTGTCTCCAGCCATTCAAATAAGCCACATGAAAAACAGGAAAAAATGGTTTTTTGCAGGGCTAACTTCATCTACTTTTCAAATAAAAAGTGAGTGTTAATTTGCCTGGATTGCTGGCTGAAATTTTGGAAATGTTAATCAAATACTGTAATTGGTCTTGTGTCTTCCAAGCACTCAAATATTCAGGTTACCATGAGATTTTTGTACATTGGTCAAATTTGTAAGACATATTCCCTGAACAGTTTGCTCAAGGTAAACATTATACTTTTGCCAATAAAATAATGAAACTACAACTACATTTCATGCACTTTGTGGACTTCAACTCCATACTTCATTGATGGCACCTGAATAATTTTCTCTGTAGAAATAGTTTTGCAACTGTTATTCTTTACTCTTTATTAATTTTCTTCATAAAAATCTTTAACAAATAAGAGATTTATATTGTTTGACAATTCACTATATTTTCTGATTATTTCATTTTCCACCAGAATAAAATTGAAACTCCAATTTTCATCTAACACTGTAGATTAAAGAAATTTTATGCCAGAAGAGAATCATGTTATGTTAATAGATCAGGTATGACAGAAAAAGCATGATAGAAAACCTAGAAGCTTAAAAACAATAGTCCTGGAGGAAAACAATGTGATCTCTTATGTCAAAAGCAGCTTTCTTATATGTGGTTTTTACTAAACAGAGAATTTATACTTTCTTTTACCCTGGAAGAAATGTAGGTAAGGTGATCAAGTGACGGTTTATGACTTGTTTCTTCCCCTTGGGAAATTGTTCTCTAATATTTCTCTTGCATAAATTTTTAAAGAATGGTTGATTTATTCATCAATATTATTGAACTACTTTTAATTAATCAATCAATCAATTTATTTATTTATTTGTTTATTTATTTATTTAAATGGTGCAGGCATTGAACCCAGAGCCTCCTACATGCCAATCAAGCACTCTACCACTGAGTTACATCCCCAGCTCCTCTTGTATACTTTTTAAACTGAGCACTGGATGTCTTCTGTGGAATGTAGTTTTTTATGCTGCCTTAAAATTCAGTTTTAATCAATAACATGATGTTTAAGTTATGTTTTGTGTAAGACATTAAAATACTGAATATAATTTAAATCACCTTATCTGAAAAATCAACAATTAGGCACTAAATTTTTTTCCTGTCATTTTCCACTTTTCTGCTTTGGGTGAATATGTGCTTTGAGTGAATATAAATTAAATACACTTTCTTATATGCTGATACATGTTCCAGGGTTAAATGTGCATCCTCAATGATTTCCACAACAATTAATATAAAGACTGACCTGATTGAATGCAGAGATCCCTGTGTATCATTAAATGGACATAGATTTCTATCTCCTGCAGTGGTTTGGCTCCTGGCATCTGATTAAAAGACATAGACTGATGTCTGCTTTTGTCTACTTATTTTGATTTCCTCTTTAGATCTCTTCACTGGCACTATACTCAGACACCCTGCTGTTTATATGCTTTCCAGCATTTATTGTCTTAGTTTTCCTCTCAGTGTGGCACCGCAGTGGAATTGCATGATATACTTACCCATACATTGATAATCCACGTGTTCATCATCACTCAACCATCCTGAACATGGTTTCTATAATGTTGTGGTATAATAGGGAGGAAAGCAATCACCAACGACCCTAGGATTTTCAGGTTGGTATGGAATGCTAATAAAATGCAGCATATGCTTCTGTGAGCCACAGTTTATTCCTTGAATCTAGGCATAGAGTTTTGGTTCAAAGATGATGTTTTCTTGCAGGATATTCTTCTCAAAAAATTAATGGAATGGAATCCTTGTTAAAATCCACATGGCATTCCTCTTATTGGAGCAATTATTAAACAAATATTTGTGTTTTTTTTAAAATCTTTTTTTAGTTGTACACGGACAAAATGCCTTTATTTTATTGATTTTTTTATGTGGTACTGAGGATTGAACCAAGTGCCTCACATGTGCAAGGCAAGTGCTCTACCACTGGGACACTACCCCAGCCTCCAAAAAAGTGTTTTTCGCTTCCAAAGGATCATAATAAATGCATACCTTCCTTAAATAAAACAAAATAGTTTCCCAGGCTAAAAAAGGCAGGGATCTGGGATGTAATTGGTAACATTATGCTAATTCCTTAACATAAATTTATTAAAAGGGAAAGAAAGTAGTTATTACTAACTAATGGGTAGATGGATTGTTTCCTTCCATATTCACCAAAAACTTTCATTAAATATATTCTGTAGGGGCTGGGGATGTGGCTCAAGCGGTAGCGCGCTCGCCTGGCATGCGTGCGGCCCGGGTTCGATCCTCAGCACCACATACAAACAAAGATGTTGTGTCTGCCGATAACTAAAAAATAAATATTAAAATTCTCTCTCTCTCTCTCTCTCTCTCTCTCTCTCTCTCTCTCCTCCCTCTCTCTTTAAAAAAAAAAAAATATATATATATATATATATTCTGTATATTTAGCTCTGTGGCATTAAAGTAGTTTCTCCATTTCTGTGATTTCTGGTTTTTAAACACTATTTTTATGATTAGTATTCATATTCCAATTTCAGAAGACTCAACAATTAAAAGAAAATCGAATACAGCCAAAATTACTATTTAGTGCTAAATTAATTTTAAAACATTATAAGAAAATGTATTATGCACTCATAATATGAGAAGAATTGGCAAATTACATTTGAGCTCTATAAAATTTTGCAACATTTTGGGATCTCTACTGTTTTAAAATATTTATTCATGTTCCTTTCAATGAAATTTCAAATTTGTACTTGCTAGGTGAGAAAGTGATGTGAATTTACTAGAAAAAATATAGTAAATTCAGAAATATATGAAATTATCTGATGTAGTATACAGTTATGTAATTATAGATGATTTTGTTATCTCACATAAATGAGTTAATGTTTTGAATGTTAATATAATATATAATTAATAATATTTTTTTCTATATTACTGTCTGAAATTATACTTTTCCTCTGGCTATATTTAGGTTTTTCTAGTCTTTTCAATGTATCTTGGGCCTAAACAGAAGCAATATACTTATATCAAGGTTATAAAAAAATGGACATTTTTTGTGGAGTCATTTTGAGATTTTCATTTTATTGAAAACAGAAATGAACTGAGTACTTACTGTACATATTTTCATGGTATAAGAAAGATAAATTTTTCAAATAATATAGCATAATGAGAACACATAGAATTTGAGCTTTCCAATTTTATAAATGCATATATATTCAATTTAAAGTTTCATTTCCTTTGGGTCTCATAGCACTCATGTCACTATCAAAAAATTAGACAATTTTCTTTTAGAAATTATTTTAGAATTCTTCCCATGAGCCTTCCACATTAAATATCCTTATAAGTTAATAATTTAAAATTAACTACTAAGAAAGTTTAGTGAGACTCTGAAAAATACTATAGGCATATGATATGCACATAAAAACAGAATTATATTTTATGTGTTGTCATAAGACAGGCTTTTACTTTAATTGAAGAGTTTCTTGTTTAAAGCAAATGTTGAGATGCTTATGGTAAATGTATAAGGTCAAAGACAGGCCTATGTTTCCTTCGTTTTGAGTTTGGAACTTAATATTTTAAAGTAGCATTCCAGTAACTAAGATTTTCCAAATCACATTTTAATAATCTCTATTCTTCAAGTTATATCCACTTATATTACATACTAATTTTACACTTGGGACAGTCCATTGTAATGTCAACCATGAATGTGACTTATATCTCAAGAGTTCCTAGAATAAAAAGAGGTTGTCCTTTATTTTTATCATAACATAAATTTTCATAATTACTTAAATTTTGTATTCCATTTTCTTTGTATTAAATGTTTGAATTTGTTAATGTATCATTTGCTTTTGATATGTATTAACTATTAGAGAGTGCTAGGGATAACCCATGTAAGATTATATAACCTATATGAGATAATATAAGATTAAAAATAAAACAGGAAGGCCTATAGATAAATAGAAAAAAGGTAGAGTAAGATAGAAATAGAAATGATCATTGTTTCCCTGTCTTTGGGGAAATAAGATGCCAGTACCCTGTATTTTCACAAATTAAAATAAATGCCTAAGCACTTGCCGCTGAGTGAAAAACTCTAAATAAAAAAAAAAAAAAGAAAAAAGAAAAGAAAAGAAATCTATTAAAATGTGTAGGCAGGCACAGTTCTGCATGTCTGATATCTGTAATGCAGTACTCAGGAAACTGAGGCAGGAAGATCACAAGCTCAAGGCCCCAATATCTTAGGGAGGGAGACTCTGTCTCAAAATATAATAATAAAGGGTTGGGGAAGAGCTTAGTGATAAAATGTCTTTGAATTCAATCCTCAGTAAAATAATTGCATCAGAGATGAATCTCTGAAAATATTCCTTTCTGGTTATTTGGCTTGTAGTTTTTTTCAGGGAATGAGAAAAAGTTTTCTTTGGTGCTTGGAATCTGTAAATTCTAATTTGTATTTTGGAGGTCTTTTCTACTTTTCCATAAGCCAATATAAGACAGGCATAAGTTTCATCTCATTTCAGAATAACAATTATAAAATGGGTGAAATTCAACTCAGAACATGTGTGTGATCCTGAGTAATCTTTATACTGGGAAATGTACTAATGTTGGATTGCTCTTGCCTTAACTGTGGTACAATGAGATGTCAGGGTGAGGCAATGCTTCTGTTGGTAGGAGGTAAATTTCCAAACATAAGGTATGGACATTTGCATTCAGTCTGGGGTGTAGCATACTTTTGTACTATTTTGACAGCAGTCATAGTTAGAAAATATATTTCAAATCTAGTATCACTAAGAAAATACTATTCAAAATGCTAGTTGGTAATATTTTCAACCTTAACAAAAAAATGTACTAATTTAGAAGCATTATCATCATCACCATCAATATCATCAATTTTTTCTGTTGTTAGATAAGAAATTTCTGGAGTGTAGTTGGAAACTACATTTGTAATGACTTTGTGATGCTAATTATGTTCGTTAAAGTGGTTTAGCCAATATTTTACTTAATGTCTATTATGGTTTTGATTTTTTCTCCAAAGTTTCCTGTGTTAAAAGATTATTCTTTATTATGGGGATATCAAGGTGGTGGAATCTTTAAGAGGTGAGGCCTAGTGGGAGGTAATTAGGTCACCAGGGGCACCGACCTTGACACAGAAAAATGCTAGTCTCTTGGACAGGGAGAGTTTTAGTGACAGTAGTTGTTATAGAAGAGCAAGACTGACTCCTCAGGACTCTGGCTTCCAACCCCATCATGTGATTGCTCTTGTGAGTGCTTCTGCCATTGTGATGCCATCTGCAATGATACCTTCACCAGAGAACAAATAAATAAGCAAATTGATAGTAGACTTTCAACCTCCAAAGTTGTGAGCTAAATACACCTGTTTGAATTATAAAGTATTCAGGATTTGCTTTAACAATAGAAAATGAACAAGACAACACCAGGTTTCTATTTCAGAAAACATACTAAAATGGCATTCAAGTTTCTATTTCTGTTATTTCTATTGCTATCAATATGTTGTGGGAACTTAACATCTGGGGTAATTCTAATGCAGGTGATATGTGACAATATTTCTTAAAGAAGAGATGCTTTGAACAGAGGTGTGTGCCCATGGCATATTATAGCAGGTACATCAGTTTGCTGTTTCATCTTACTAAATCTACTGCACCCTCTTTATGTGATCATTTCAGAAAACCTTGGGGAAAAACTGATATAGCTAATATTTGGGAAATTTATTTTGTGATGTGAACAAAGCAGTAAATGGAGTCAAATATCCTTCCTTGAAGCCTATTCCCCCACCCCTAATCTCTACAACTACATAAAGGGATTAATAAAACTTTGAGAAGTAGTACTACTTGAAGAATGGGATACATGTGTTCTTTCTTTGGGTCTTTATTTAGTTTAGGGAGAAGATAAGAAAAAAATCACAATGAAAAAGAGAAGGTTAGAGGAAACAAAGAAGATGGCATCACTTTAAGCCTATTATTCCAGATGATCAATAGTGATTCTGAATAATTATGAAATTTATATGCCTGGTAATGTTGGGGTATGTGTGTAAATACACATTTATGTATATACAGTTATACAAACACACACACACAAACATGGGTGTAGATTACACTTTTTCACATGTCATCTCATTTTATCTTTATATAAAGGAGTTGTCTACAACTTTCATTAATAAATAAATGGAAACCTAGATTTTTATTCCTGCATTTTCTTTCCAGTCATAAAACATCTCTCTATCCCTTCCTAGGTAGAAACTAGTAAAGAAGTACCAGAAACTATGCCCCTATATTAAGGAAAACATATATAAAGCATTGGAAAATCTCTGTTTTCATCTTTGTTTTGATGAAGACCTGGGATAGAATATCTCAAAAGGCAATATTGCAGGAGGAATAGTTATTTCATTTAGCATAGGCAACTAAAATTTTCATCTTTAAATTTCTGAACAATTGCAACACCAATCTTGAGAAAAAAAATGATGACAAGAATATCAAATATTGACTTGAGTACTATTAAATAGGATATAGGCTGTAGCAGCAGAGTATCTGTATCCAGGTTTGGTAATCAGCTTCATGTAGCCTAAAAAATGTTCTTTTACTTGCTTGTTACATCCATTCTTTTTCATTTAGCCTTCTTATTATTGGTTAATAAATGATATAACTGTGAACATTAAATTGTCTTAGGCTGTAAAGTTGCAGAAGATATTATGTGAACCTACAAGAAATTTCATAGACTACTAAGAGGATGCCATCTCTTTTCTTTCTGTAATGCCACAAATGATTTCGATGAAGATAAGTCATAGTACCCAAGAAGAACTAGATATTGAACTTTGTAAAAGTACAAGCACAGACCTCACTGACAGGCAGTTCATCATGCTTCTGCATTAAGGTATTAATTTCAATTTCAATCTTCCTGTAAAACAAAAAAGGAAGAATTTTTGATTATGGAGTAATGGCTTCACTGAAGTGACATAAATTATACTTGAAGACATTAAAGTTACACACTAGAGGCTACTTCCCACTCTTTTATAGAGTACATTTCTTTTTGTAGAGTCTGGATGTCTTCTAAAATGAACCTAGATTTCTATTAAACCAGGTGTTTTACTTTCCATATAGAATTGTTGCAACATAATTTAATCAAAGATTGTCACAATAATTTATTCCTCATAATTAACAATATTCCCAAATACTTGACATATTCTTTTGCCTCATTTTATGGTACATTTCTTAGGGCATATCTTTTAAAATGCTTTCACAATGCTATTGGTAATGATGTTTCAGAGAGTGAGAAAATCCTACATTAGCAATTAAGAATAAAATCAAGTTCTGGCCAAAATTATGAATTTGACAATTTAACTTTTTAGATTCTTCTGACCTTTACCTTTTTCCTCATTCTGATTATAGTTTGTGGATCTCATTTATGTTATTTTTCATAATTCTCTTATCACTTCTGCATATTTTATTGAACATAAATAATATTCTAAAATTTATTTTAAGTGCTAAAATTACATTTCCAAATATGGCAATACAGTTTTCTTCAAGAGAGGTTTTATTTAGGAAAAACTATAAATTCAACAAGGATACAATGTTTCATACAGTATGCATTTAAGCAAGAAGTAGGGGGTGGTGGAAGAAATATGTAGGGGTGATTGAAGCCTTCCTAGAAAAAGTAACACATAACTTCAGACTCAAAAGACAAATTAGAAAATAGGAACTTCTGTAAATAACACCAGAATTGAAGGATGTTGCATCAATAAAGGCTGCAACTTAAGGGATAATACAGATATTCTAGAAATAGCAACTGATTCAACTTTATAACACCTTTAAAATTCAAGATTTAAAATATGAGAATTATATACAAACAATAAAATAAATAGTACCAAATAACTTAAACTGAAAAGTTTGAATCCCTTGAACTATAATCCATCAATCCTTTGCCTCAGAGACAAAAAATGTCACCTGATAATCTCACATCTTTTAAACTTCAAAGATTCTCCAGGAAAATAAATGTATATGAAACAAATATTTGTTACATTATTTTATATTGACATCATGTTTTATAAATTTTATAATTCTCTCATATAGGAATAACTATTCAACTATCTATAGTTTACCTCATTATTTTTTTTAAAAAATATTCCTATTAGACACATGCATTAAATTATTCCAAAATTGATTTTTATTTTGCTGTGAAGTACTATACAGTAATTTTTGTAAATAAATACATAAATAGTGAATTCATACCCAAAACTTTTTCATTTCTTTGTTGTGGATTCCATAAATTTTAAGTCTAATAGATACTGCCAAATTTTTCTCTAAAAAACTGTTTATTACAACTTAGTGTTTCTATTTCTATTGTGCTCCAAAAACTAATGATATTTAGATTTAATCCTATAAAATGCAAATGTATAGATTAAAAGTGGTTGGATATCAGCTATTTTGTAAGGTTCCATTTACTATCATGACATTTTTATCTTTCCTAAAATTCTAAGTGAATTACTTTTCCTATTTGTATGGTAAATAAAATAAATTTACTTTCAAGGTATTTTTTTTCCTCTTTCATGCACTTCAAATAGTTTTTCTAAGTCATGTTTCTCCTTCACTTATTATTTTCCTCATTTTTATTACAGATAGATGATTTCCAAAAGTAATTTCTGAAATAAATGTTACAAAGTTTTCCTGGAATTTATGTTTCCATTTTAGTCTTTTTTTTTTCTTTGTTCATACTGAATTTTTAATTCAAATACCAATGTTTTTTTTTGGGGGGGGATACAAGTATGAGCCACTTTTTTTTTTCTTTTTTGGCTTCAATGACATTTATTGAACATCTCAGCAAGCAATAGCACAACACATTCTTTCCAAGGGCATGTGGTTTTATAATATTTTTTCGTACATTTGTGATTTCTTCATCTGCTGTCTCTCTATTTCTATTATATCTTCACAGTAACATATTTTATCATTAGATTTATAATCTGTTCATTCTCTTTTTTAAACATTATTCTAATTCTGGTATGTTATTTGATATTGATTTTCTTCCTAAAAATGATTATAATTCTAAAAATTAAGAAAAAAATAGTGAAGGGGATTACTATCATGCTAAGTGAAACAAGCCAATCACACACAAAAAAAAGAAAAAACAATGGTCAAATGTTTTCTCTGATATGTGAATAGTGTGTGTATTGGGGGGAGAATAAAAGCTGTTTAACACTTTTTAAACAAAAATGATTGTCTTGAATTTTATTGCAGATTTACAAAACCATCATACTCTGATTGTGTGCAAGAAAATTGATTATATTCCTGTAGTGTTTTCATATTTTCTTTCCTTTAAATCTAGACTATTGAACTCTTTGAACCTCTTTATCATAATAGTTAATAGTTCAGAAAATGATCAATTGTCATTATTTAATGAAGGCTAGGAACTTATCACAACATTATTTAGACAACAACATATTTTTTTTTCTGTAGTGATTTTGAAATGCAAGTTGAACATATGAATATTACTAGGTTTTTTCTTACCCCTTATCTTTTATTAAGATCTGTTCTTTTTTTCTTACCCCCTTATATTTTATTAATATCTGTGCCAATACAGTAAATACTTTCAATCAGTATAAGTTTAATATTGTTTTTGGAAAACTGTCCACTTTTTAAACATTTTCTCCTATTGGTATCTACACATGTATTTTTATTAATACAGCTTAGTATTTATAAGCTATACAAACATATTTACAAAAAGTCCATTATTTTTCAGGAGAGTCTAGGACTCTAGCTGCTTATATAAATATATAAAGAATTGACATCTTTCAGTAATGATGCTTTAAATCTAACAATAATCTTTTTTCCAATTTATGCAAATTGCCATTTAAATTATTCAGTGAAATGTCAAATCTATTTTTTTCATATTATTTTGTAAAAATTATTAAAGTCTACATTACTGGGTTTAACAATGGAAAGCAGGTATTACCACAACAAACTCTTAACTTCTGAAAGGCAAAAGTCTCATGCCATATAGACTCACCAATAGTTTCAAGCCCCAAAGGCAAACAAATTTCTGTAAGTATTTCAGCTGTCAGTTTCTGTTTGATGTAGCTATACTATGTATTTTGCCATTAATAAATTAATCAATCTTAATACTTCTTTTTCCAGATATGAAGGTTAGTGGATTCAACTAAGTAAAATATATTCTTTAATTGTCCTTTCCCCATGTATATTATCTTCATATAAATTCTTGTTAACACTGTAAATTTTAGTAATAGAACTAAAACTTTATTTATTGTGTCCCTTACTGAAGACATTAATTCTGTTGTGATTGCTTCATCTGCTGCCTCTCTATTTCTCTTATGTCTTCACAGTAACATATTTTATCATTAGATTTATAATCTGTTCATTTTCTTTTGCAAACATTATTCTAACTCTGGTTATTTAATATTGATTATCTTTCTAAAAATGATTATGATTTTAAAAATCTAAAAAAAAAATACTACCAATTGTTATTTTTTGTAGTATGAATTGAAAGACCCAAAATTCTCTAGGATTGAATAAAAGAAAATCAGCTCAAACTCAAAAAAGAGAAAGCAATCTTTCACTTAAACCAGATTGGGGAACAGAGATAAAGCCAACTATAAAGCTGAGGATGCCTTAACTACCTTCCTTGAGGGACTCCTTCCAAATCAAACAAGGCTGGACTCCCTTTGCTATTTCCACTTATTCCCAGGGATATCCAATTTTTAAACTGCTCTTACCTCATGCCAGCACACAATTCCTACTCTCCACTTCTCCCAGTCTCATTTTAAGAAGAAAAATCAACTCAGAACCGATTTTCATTTTAATAGAATAGAAAAATAGAATAATAGATAATAGAATAATAAAAATAATAATGGAATATAAAATCTTTTCTAATATCCTTCAGAAGTAATTTAGATTTTGTAAAAACAGTTTCTTTCCTTTCACTAGCTGAGTAATGTTCTATGGGTCCCTCATCTTGTTTTAGGAAGGACATTCCAATATTCCTCCTTTCAACTAATTTTTAATTCTAAAAGCCAATGATTTTATAATATTTGTTAGTGCCTTTGTGATTGCTTCATCTGCTGCCTCTCTATTTCTATTATATCTTCACAGTAACATATTTTATCTTTAGATTTATAATCTATTCATTCTCCTTTGCAAACATTATTCTAACTCTGGTACTTTATTTGATATTAATTATCTTCCTAAAAATGATTATAATTCTAAGCCCTAAAACAAAAAATAGTGAATGGATCACTATTGTGCTAAGTGAAGTAAACTAATTCCAAAAAACCAAAGGTCAAATGTTTTCTCTGATATGAGGATGCTAACCCATAAAACAAAAATGATTATCTTGAATTTTATTAAGAAAAATAAATTAGGAAACTATATCAGTCACAGCAGCCTTAAAAAATAAAGTATTTGAGAATCAAACTAACAAAAGAGGTGCAGGACCTCTACAATGAAAACTATAGAACACTAAAGAAAGAAATTGAAGAAGACCTTAGAAAATGGAAAGACCTCCCATGTGTGACTGCTGGCTGGTTCTTGGTAGTCTTTGTATGATTGGGTTTTAATAATTTGGAAGCCCCGCAAATATTTGCCTGAGGCTGTTATTACTGTTTACCAGGACCCTGAACTATGTAAGTGTGTGTGTGTGTGTGTGTGTGTTGTGTGATCCTTTGTGTCTCTGCTAATTGAGGTATACCTAGTCTCTAATATGATTAATTATCATGCTTCACTGGGTCTTTGAAGATTTCACTGGACCCGTTCATGTCATATTTACTATTTGTTTCAAAGTATATGGTGTTTTGATCATTTTTGGTGTCCTCTTGTGAATTTTGTCCTATAAAGCTCTGATTGTGCACATTTGTTTTTTATACTGTCTATTAGAAGGAATATACATCAGAGTCTGATAATCAGCATTTATCAGGCTTTAGAAAGTGAGCAGTTCATACATTCTCTTTAGACAGGAAACCTATGTGGAAACTTGGTTCTGGTCACTTATTCAAAACCATGTAAGACCTCCCCTTGGTTGAAAAATTTTGTTTAGATCAGTGTTCTGACATAAAATTTTTAGGGATGATTATAAAAAAAATCACCACCAACAACTATATTCTGTATGTTAAATTTTTAAGACTCATTATTATCATTATGTATTTCACTCCCAGCCCTGCCCATCACTGGATGGGAAAATTACCTTTGTCAGTATTCATGCAGCTATGCCAATTTATTTCTTCACCTTTCTAAATGGCATGATCCAGTCAAGGACAATTGGAATTATTGTGGCCTTTTGGGGAAATTTTCGGAATAGAACAAGATTGTCCATTTATAGGATGCCTTAGAAGAGAAATACAGTAAAATTATAATTAAAATGATGTCTACTTTCCTTAATGGTATGGTACAGTTTCTGAAACAACTCAAATTCTAACACTGGTTTCTTAAAAGAGTCCCAGCCAAGGTATGGCAGGTTGAAATGAGTCCCCCAACGGAGGTTTTTCGGTCTTAACCCCTGATACCTGTAAATGTGACTTTTATATATAAAAGATGCAATCAAGTTAAGTGAGGTCATACTGTGCCCTAAATCCATTAGTTAGTATGTTCATTAGGGAAGAGAGTGAGAATTGGATTCAAAGATACACAGAGGGAAGACAGCTTGTGAAGATGAAAGCAAAGTTTGAAGGAATGAAGCTATGAATGGGGGTGCCAAAGATTGTGGGTAACTAGAAGCAGGAAGGGTAGGAAAGGGGCTTCCAGGAAGCCCCACCCACACCCCACAGTGGAGCATGGCTCTGCAGACACCCTGGTTTGGATTTCAAGCCTCCAGAACCTTGAGAAATTCCATTATTTTAAGCCACATAGTTCATAGCTATCTGTTACATATGCCCTAGGACACAAAGCAGGTAAATGGAAAATGTGAAAAGTTTGAGACAGCTTCTCTTAGGGATCATCCTAAATCCTTCTCCTCCTCCTTGCCTTTATCCAACGTAACCTTGCCTGGCTTTTCAGCTTCTCCTTAAGGCTTCTAGTCAATCTCTGGCCAAGATGAGTCTCCACAGACTCTTCGCCTCTTTCAATTATTCCTGAAAATCCATGCAAATTCAGTTTGTTTTCTTTTTGTCTAAAACCAAAAGATCTTGTGTCATTTCTTTTTTTTTTTTTCCTCTCAGGAAATTTTAAAGATAAATTGATCAGAAAAGGCAATCATTTTGTCATTATATGAACACTCCTGGCATATGTAGTTCAGACAAACAGTTTTAAATGTCTAAAAAGATGAAAAATATTAATTGTGGTTTCTTCACTTTATAAATGTGAATGGGTTAATTTCAATAATAGCTTTTGTTACTATAGTTACAAGATAAGAAAAAAAAGCCTTGGTTCAAGGTAAAAGAGGCACATCCCAGAATGACTTAAAGATTCTTCAATGAGCTTCAGATTTGTAAATTTTATTTTTAAGTTTATGTAATATATCTAATAAATATGCACAATTTTGCATTAATTGAAATGAGTTTGTAATCTTTGATAACATACCTCCTCTTCTTGTCTAAATAAAACTAAATTTAAATTTCTCATGATTTAAAGTTCTAAACAGTTTTTTTAAATATGTTTATGAGCTAGAAAAGTATATTAAACTAAATTATAATAATGGATGTCTTTTTAATATTTTGATTAAAAATTATTGTATTATAATACACAATAAATTGTACATATTAAGACATGACTTTTGACATATTTGCTCTTAAGTATATACCTATGAAATGGTACAAAAATAAAATAGAGAATAGTTGTATCACCTACAAAGATTTTCTTATTCCTGATATTAATCTTTCCTTCTTTCCTTTTCATATTTCACTCTTCACTTCAGAAAATCACTAGTCTTTTATCACAACATCTTAATTTTTTAAAATTTTTCAGATTGCACAGTATGTCCTATGTTTTGTCTAGATTTTATTACTCAGTGTAATTATATTCATTAATTTATTAAAGTGTCTATCTATGTTTTATTTTTTTTCTTATTGCCAGATAGTTCATCATTTGTGCTTATATCACAGTTTCTGGTTTTCTTAATTCATGTGCTTTAATAGCAATAAGGTTGATTCCCTCATATATCCTTAGTAGCTTTTCCCACAAACTGATAACTGAATGTCCAATGTGGCTAATAATGTCTCCCCTAACACAACATTCTACCTTATTACCTGCTAATATTATTAAATATTGCAAAAGACTTAACATAATATACAGTTTCATTTTCACTGGCTGTAAGAAACATCTTCTCAAATTTCTCCTAAATAATCTTTGAAAGACCTAAAACTTGGAGACTTAAATTTTCTGAATACACCAGAAAAAGTCTGTTTTTGATTCCTGATGGGAAGGATCTTATTAGGTAATATTAACAAGCAGAATATCAGTGAAAATCCAAAGGTTTTATCTACACATTTGTGCCTCTCTATAAAGAAACATAAAATATATTCATATTGCTGTCCTTCAAAATTGTGTATACCTGAGATCATAAGCTGAAGGTTCTTAAGCCCCCTACACACACACACACACACACACACACAAACACACACACACACACACACACACTCCCCTTGAGCAGTTTTTGGAAGAAACAAATTGCATCCAAGAACATTGGGTCAAGTAAATGATTGGAAAGAGGATACTATGAGCTTCTGCCAGAGATCAATGGAACAAGACCACAGACTGTCATGCTTTAATCTACTTTTTTTTTTTTTATCCTTTACTTTCCTGGCTATTTGCCTTTCAATTCTGGTTTGTGCTAATTTTACCTATGTTACATAGAAGATCTCAGTTCACAATGCCTAAATTGCTTTTTTTAAAAATAGTTTTTAGTTGTAGATGGACACAATAACTTTTTAAAATTTATTTATTTCTTTGTTCATTTGTTTATTTAATTATTTTTATGTGGTGCAGAGGATTGAACCCAGTGTCTCACCTGTGCTAAGCAAGCAATCTACCATTGAGCCACAACGCCGGGCCCTGTATTGCCTTTTATATCATTAGATACTTCATGGAGTGGCTCAAACACTTACCTATAATTTGCTAATGATGCCATTTAAATTTACAGTCAGTGATCATTAGATTTCCTTTAGATATTACACAGTGTCATTTGGTACTAGTCCCTTATAACACATCAACTGACTTTCAAAGACGGTGTGCCCAATCACTAAGGCACAGTTTTAGATATCAACATCACCATAGAACAGACAAGTGTAAATCTAAACACCCTGTCTTGTCATAGCATGTCTTCACTGAAAAGTAAAGAAAAGGGGCTTGTGGTGACATTTCACTTTTATAACTGTACTATCATAGTCATAGAATTTGGGGAAATCCTAGGGAAAAGATGGCATGTGTTCAAAGGTTGCCTTAGTTCTATAGATGTTATAATAGATGGGTGTTGCATAGGTTTAAACCTTGAATTATTTGCAGGAATTTAGCTTTTGGTGTATGAGGAAAAAGATAGTTACCTGATGCCAAATCACCCTTGATCATAGGCAATGAAATATTGTAATTCAAACTAGGAAGGTTGCAGTTATATTTCAGCCAAGTACAGGTCACTGGATGGCCTCTAGTGGTTGGTACTGAATTTTCAGCACAAAAAGACTATTGATGTTATTCATATTTTAGAAAAATCCATAATCTTGGCAACTCATGCCAGCCTTCAGGAGAGTTCCTAACATCATGCAGAGTTTGCCTGGTTTTACTTTTGTTTGGATTTTCTCTTTTATATTCATGCCCTCCTTTTACTCTTATCCCTTGGTAACCACTGATGTCTTTCTATATATTTACTTTTCCCAAATGACCAATAAATGGAATGATATGGTAAATTATGTCTTTTACCTAACATAATGCTTTTCAGATTGATCTATATCACTGTGTGCACTGGTAACCTGGTCATTGTTATTGCTGAATATTCCATTTTAAGGATGCACTTTTGTGAATCCTTCAATTTCCAAACTCTAGTTTTTCTTTAGCCCTGAGATATGCTCTTTTTATTTTATTATCGTTTTCACTTTTTCAAAAATTTTCTATTTACAATATCTAATTTGACATTAGACATCCTATGTTATGCTTTTGTCTTTGCAATCATATATGTTACCTTTTACTCTACTTGTTGCACAGAGAGGGAGAATTCATTGAACATTATATGTATAAAATGTTTATATACAATATAATTGACCACATCACACATAATTATATTCACATACAATTTGTAGAATAGTGCTATTAATTTTTATGAACTTGTTTTTTTTATTTTTGTGCAATATTCTTACTTTTTAAAAAATATTACTTAGAAAAATTTTAGGTTCTGTATTCTATAAAGTGGGTTTCTTCAAGATTAGTTGTTTTCTTTACCCTGAAATTTTTATTGGTGCTTGATTTTACAGAAGTTTTGGTAACTCTTTGATTTCTACCCATATTTAAGAATGAAAACCAAATTTTATTCTTACGAATAGCTGATGGAAGTTTGTGTTATTCTACAATATATGTGGAAGCAAAATTTTCTCTATAGATGTTACCTTGAGATAGGTATTTCTTGAGATGCAAGAATACAAAAGAGGATGAAATATGGGATGTCAGTTCCATATTAGATCCTCAGGTGTCTTTGAAAGATTCCTTAATTTCTTTAAAGTAGAGCTTTTGATTTTATACCAGGATATAGAAAGTGGAATCCACTGTGCTCTGAATGGATCTAAGGACAAAAAAGGTAACACTTGGGTGGCTTTCTTGCTGTTCCATTATACTTGATCCTACTGTTTGCATACATGCCTGATGAGTTCTGTTAAGGTTGTCATTGGGAGTTCCTGTTCTATCTCTGCTTCAACGTTTTCCTCTTCACCTTCCACTACACTAAGATTTTTGAGTTCATCCATGTTGTGGCATGTAAGAGCACTCTCTTATTTTTTTTCTGTAAGTTCTTTTGCAAGAATTGGAACTTGTTTTCCATACATTGCTCACAAACACCTAACCTTTGAATTGTCACATTCACCCCTGAATCCTTTAAGCACAACTGATTGGCTGCTTCATGTGTCTCTCACAATGCCACAGCATAACTGGCACTTACATAAGTGTCTGCAAGGGGCAGCAGGGTTACATTCTCCTTCATCTTGGACAGGAAGGTATTTGATGTCAGAAAAGAGACATGGATTGTCCTGTGACTTTCTTCAGATCCTATGGCATGCTAAAGTGACAATTCTGTTCACTGTAGATATACTATACATATTTCTAGGACATGGTAAATGTTTAAAGACAAAGTGTTCCATATATATTCTATCCTATTTTAATTTTATTATTAATTAAACATTTTAATTAAAAAAATCTGGATATTGTGTAAAAGCCATAAAGGGAGACTAACATATATACCTGCTAAGTATGATCATATTGAGCCCAGTGTACTATCTTAAAATATAAGCTTGTTATTGTATTTGTTTTTTTAGATTTATTATAATCATTGTTGTTACTCTTGCATTTTTGCATATTTTCTGATTAAAATGGATTACATATTAAAAGCTACTTGGCTTTTTATAATAATGTTACTATAAGCATTGATATTATATTCCCTCATTCTATCTGATTAGATTTTTAAATCCCTTTTGGGTTTTTCATGCAAACAATTACAGATGCAAATAATGAGCAATTCATCAATTCAGAGAAGGAAAGAAGAGGCAAGTTGGGGACACACAAGTCTATATTGTTTTACCTAAGAAGAAGAGAGAATAATGGATTGGGAAGAGAAAAGGGGGACATGCAAGTGATCTTGTAAAACGTCCTATGATTGTGAGCAGTAGCCTGGTAAAAGCTTCAGCTTTGTGTCATGTTTTAAAGATAATAACATACTCAAATGTGAAAACAGCTAAGGTTGGTTTCTGAAAAATATATTTTCAATCTAAAAAAATATTGTCAAGTACTAGGTAAACCAATCAAGTAACTATATCTTATTTCAAGCTGATTTTCTAACAAGGAGAAACAGAAGGAAAAAAAAAAAGAAGGAGGAAATGGGCATCTCTTTTGCACCCTGCTTGTCAATCAAAGAAAAGCAAATGAGTTTATTGTGATTAGAAAGCTATCACTGGACAAGGCAGCTTTGGGTTAGCATTAAACTTGGTACTGTGCAAATTATTTCTTACAAGTCACAAAGGGATGCTAATGAGTATCCTGGTGAGAAAACTGTATTGCTCATCACGCAGCTTCAAAGCTAACATTAATCCAGAGACTGTGAAAGCTGCTCACTAAACACAAAAGACTTTCTTTTCTTAATTTTTGTAATTTGGTATTTTATATTTGGGGCACAGAAACACAGTATGCAGCCATGCAACTATTCTCTATCAGGCAAGGACAACAAGAGCAATATGCTGGACAAAGAGACAAGGAGAATTAAATAACCAAGAGTTCAAATATCTACTGAACCAATACAGATATAGCAACAATTAGGGTGGAAGAAAATGCATCATACAACTTGGATATAATGATAAAAATGAAATGAATAAAATGCAAATTAGGGATTCAGAGATAATAGTCTGCTACCATAAAAAAAGTAGTCTCCTCATTCTCACTTCTGTAAATTGTTGGATTACAATTAACTGACTATCAAAGTCATAATTCCATCTCTTTTTGTATGTTAAATAAAAAGAAAATTAACAGAGGGAGAGTTTTCATTTATATGAGTGCACTTGTTGGATTACTTGGTTCAAATGCTGCCACCTTCTTTTCACATTCTCAAAATATTCACAGGAGTCTAATTTAGGAAACTCTGGATGCAAGAAACAATTTAGCTTAAAGGGAGGGGATGGAGGGGTAATAGGCTTTATTATAAGAGTGTAGATCACTCAGAATGAAAAGAAATTTAAAAGGGTATAAAAACTCTTGTGATATATGCCAATTCAAGGTATATTTACAGGAGAATTTGATGGACATTGTGCTAATACCCTTATTCATATGATTTAAACATGACCTCACATTTTCTCACAAGAGAACCTGATTGATATGGGCTCAGTATATCGAATTATTGTCTGTGCCCAGAGCTTTACTTTCTTCCAATCACGTGTGTGTGTGTGTGTGTGTTTAGATATAGATATCTGTGTTTATATAAATATATATATATATATATATATATATATATATAACTTGTATATATATATATATATATGTCTTGT
>NW_026000026.1:63298584-63328490 GCF_001458135.2 Marmota marmota marmota | reverse complement strand
TATATATATATATATGTCGTGTATATATATATATATATATATATATATATATATACATATATACAACCACACATACATACAAATGGGAAGAAAGGGAGAGATTGGAGAAATCTTCATGGCCAGATTCTTTAATTTTTCCAAAAACATACTAGAAAACCCCAGAAACTAGATGCAGCAATGTTGTTTCTACTCCTAATTTACATATGTGTTCCTTTTTATCAGAAATATCATGTGCCTTTCAATCAGAGTTCACTGAGCCCTGAGCCAACAGTGAACAATTAATATTAAGGGTAGGGGTTTGATGAATGGCAGAAATTTTTGCTGTGCCTATATAATTTTTCCAGATAGTTTTATACCCTCTAATTATACAGGTATGTGTTTTCTGGCTATTTGTATTTGATGGAAGGAGATTTCCGATTAAAAGTCATGAATGTCAGAGACTGATAAGTTTTTAAATTTTGTCTACTATTTTCCAGGAATTGTGGATAGCAGTGCATAAATGTTAAGTAATACTGAAATCTTACAAAGATAGAAATTCATTGAATTGAATAAAAAATACATATTCTATATCTTCTTTTGTTTTATCATTTGCTTTGACAAAATTACATACCACAGATTAACATTTAAGATGGGGAATACAAAACCCCTTCAAAATTGACTAATGAAATAGAAAGGGGGCTTAATAGCTTGGAAAGATAAGAAAATATATTAATCTTTTATTTTCTGAAATCACAATTTTCTGAGGTTAGATAATAAATGTGGTTTTATTTCATATTTTTAACTCACAGTCTGATAACCTCCTGGTTAACTTTTGTGAGTCTAACAAAAGCTGTCTCTTCCACTTCACATTGGGATCACTAAATTATGATGGTTTGTCTGGAATAGTAATTTCTATATGAATAGAGACTGAAATATTTAATGATAAGAGAAAAAATCAGTTTTAGTATGACTTACGCCTTCCTTTGGGCATGGTTCAACAGAAAAAATTCAAAGAATCCCTCATAAGGTGTGTAAAAAGAAAATAGCTACACTTCTAGGTGGTATAATCTGGACCTGATGAGGATTCCTTACATACCATGTGATCTTAGATAATTTATTAGCTCTCTATTTGTTTCCATTTTCATTTCTGTAAACAGAGAATGACAAAACTATTATCTCAAGGATAAGAAAATAAGCTACTTCATCAACCAAATCTTAGACTACTTCATTTTTGTAGAGTATTTAAAATTACATAAAATATTACATTTAATTAAAAATAATTAAAATGTATTAAGCAATTATTAGCCTTTTCAAATTTTAAATGTTCATTGTGACCACAATCTACCTTTCTTGTACATTAATATTCAGTATACTTGTGTCTAACCCACAGAAAACACCAATCCCACCACAGAACATAGGCAGGGGTAGATGCACAACAATGAATGGAAAAAAAGGTTGTGTGATAATCATTGATCTTCTTGGATTCTTTTGGCACTACCTATCACGTTACAGTATATCAAACATTGAAATACATTCAATTGAAAAGCACATATGGTGTTTTGTGAATGTTTTGTTTTGTTTTAATCTATAAAGATGAATATCTCAGTTCTTGCTCTATCAGTTAAGGCACTATTAGAGAAGCAAAAAAATCCCACAAATTTCTTCGATGGCCTGTAAAAAAAAAAAGTGATTTTTATGGACTTCTCATTTGTTTTCTAGTGAAAGGGAAGAAGAAAGCCTACTACTCCAAATTTAACTTTCTATCTTTTCTTGAATATATATTTAATAATATTCTTTTAGAAATGTGAATATAAGTACACATTGATGAACACAAAATCCCATGATGTTTCAGGTGTATGGAATGTTGATAATTGTATAATGGTAATGTTTTTGCTATAGAAACTCACATAGTATGTTGTCTGAAATAGATGTGTGCATGTGCGCAAAATAAATGATTTGAGGCAATAGTGTAAATGATGAGGTTGTTACTCTTCTGTCAGCACAAGGATGTGTTTGCCCTCAAATGAGCTGACTTTGATCTTGAGTCATATGCATAATATAAATCAATCTGTTTTGCAGTTATTGGCAGGTGGAAATGACATTCTCTTACCTTGCTGAACTGTTCTTTGTGGTCACACAAAGACAAATTAAAAAACCAGAATTTTCTGTCTGATGATATGTATTTTTCTGAAATCCTGATTTACTATTTCATCCAGTGTGTGATATGAACATTCATAGAACTTTGGCAATTTTTTATTTGTATTTTTACATGAATTGTTTACTGTAACTTTGGCCTGCTTCCTCTTCTAAGAATAAATTATCACTTCTAAAGTGATTTGCCGCAGTCTGGCTGGGCACAAAATAACCGAGCCACCACAAAGCCTTGTAGATTCATACAGCAACTCTTTATTCCTCGAACTCTTACCGGCACTCTACACGCACGTTCTGGGAAAATACACTGCCTCCACTGGGCTCCGCGTACCAATTCTCTCAGAACCCCAGGAGAACTCAAGGAGCGGGCGCCTGAGGCAGCAGGATATGCCCTATTCCCAGCAGGATCCACCCTAAACCTGGAGCCACCCTAATCCCTGAACAGGGTCTCCTTTCAACCAAAAATGCCATGCATCATTCCTACTTGGCTATGGCTCTCAGCAGTGATTACTCTATTTATTTTTATGTTGATGATCTCTTGGAGATTATTTTCAATCACTAAAATCCTTTTTGATTATTATCCCAAAATTCAGTATTTGTGGCTTTAGGTTAGTCTGTATAATACTCAATGTACATGTCAGTATTGAACATCTTATTACTTTTTAATGATATGTCAGAGGTTAATCAACATGCCTGGAGTCATAACCAAACAGATGTGAATACTGGTATCTAATGCACACTGGGTACATAGATGAGACTTATGAGAGCTGTAATTGCAATATGTTGTTAATATAATGTCAAGGTTACTCCATTCTAGGCCTGTAGTGAACCTACGTGAATTCTGTTCTGTTCTCTTTGTCCAAAAAGTTGTATTATCTTATTTTTTTTTAAGTTATTTTTTTTCTAATTTTTAGATGAGGTCATTAACTATAAGAGAATTTCAATACCTCATCCAAAGTCACTTTTTAAAATTTGTCCATATGTCAAATCTCCATATTTTTGTTTCTAATGTCCTTTAACTTTAGAATCCTTACAATGTATATTTTTATAAAAATATATGATTAATTTTTTTGTGCTATTAAAGAGATAGTTGGACAAGTAGGAAGTATGTGATTTAAACTAACTTTTCTACTTAAGATTATGATATTACATATCTATCTTTTAAACTCTCGTATTCCCGATCTGCAAAATGTAGACATTATATTAGATGATATCTAAGTTCTCAATGAACTCCAAAATTCTAATTCACTTCAACATTTTATAATTTATTCTGCTCCCAAATTGTCATTGCCAAATCTAAACCCAGCTTCACTCTTCCTGGAAGCCTGACTATGGAATGACAAGTATATTAGCACCTTAATTTAAAAACATATTAATGTTCTAACATTCTGGTAATTCTTCAAGTCTAAAGAAGTGATACATTACATTTAGCTAACTGCATTTGTCTATAAACTAATTTAGCCGGGTTCTTGTCCCTAGCCCTAATGATTGACATTTTTAGTTGGATAATGGTTATGGGGTACTGTCTTCTTAATTTAGTGTGTTTAGCACAACTACTGTTGGTATGACTAAATGCTAGTAGCATCCCTATTTATTGTTGACAACCAAACATTTTACCAGGTAGTCCCAAATATCCCTCAGGTGAAAGTCCTTTGCTCCATATACACTCAACAATATATACAAATTATTGCATGTTAGTGCCTTTTTACTAATTATATAGTTTAACAAAAACAGAAACAATTTCATTTTCTTATTAATAAACTTAACACTTAGTTCCGGAATTAATTTTATTTGCCCTAATTGGTAGCAATGTAGGGAGGAATTTGGAGTGACTGTATTCATCAACTTATTAGCTGTCAAATTTGACTCCACGACATCTGGAAATTATGTATTTAAACTCTGAATTTTATCCTGAACTCTTCCTAGTTTGGGGTATATCATAAAATGTCAAATTGTCATTCCCACTCATACACTGCTGCTCGTTTGTTTAAAAAAGGGGAGAAAAATTAAAAAAAAAACAAAACACCCTGCTGATATGTAATGTTTTGTGCTTGTTGAGGCTGGAAAATCAAAGTAAATGCAACAATTAAGGCTTATTTTACTGGATAACTTTTTCCCCACCTCTTTACCCTTTCTTCATAGGTGCAATGCAATACAGACAATCAACCAAATATTGCATGTTCCCATAATCATGTGGCTTTACATTAAATACTTAACATTATTTAAGAAAGACATTTATAGCTTATTATAGAAACCTACTGCCTTATGGTATAATTGGGGCTCCCAGGGAGAACAGTTTTTTGCTGTTGTTTCCATTTACATGGCATATTTTTTTTTCTGTTAAATTCAAAGAACTTTGCTATCTTTAAATAAACATATTGTGAATTGGTGTTGGGGAGGGAAAGGGGAGGGCAACAGAGAGAGAGACTCATGGAGAGGAGGAGATGACAGAAAACAGTAAAGTTTAGAGGGAAAAAATTCTTTAAAATGAAGGCAGACACAGAAAGAGGTCATTTGTTGAACTTTCGACTTTGGAAAAACAAGCTAACAAGGGAAATTTTCCTACAAATACTTTAGTTGGCTACCTGGGAAGCATGCAACCAAGGAACAATTATTGCTGTCCAGATGCCATAAAGTATAGCATCTAAGGTTAATTTTGCCTTTTTTTTCCCCTTAAGCAAGGTCTCTTGCAATCCTTTCCTTCCTTTTCCCCCATTGAGTTCTTGTGATCAAGGCTCTTCCTGCAGACTTTGAATCTGGCTCCTTAGGGATCAAATGATGTAGAAAGCCTGATGTTATACTGGTTTAGAAAACCGAGGACTGGGAAAGGAGACCATGGATATTTTGGAAGTGTCCTTTACATTCCATCATGCACCCAGCTGAAGATCAGACAGGATGACCCCTTAATGCCAAGTGAGAGGTCTGGGTTCCACTTCCTGGGGGCCCTAGCTGATTATTGCTCATGTAACTAGAAGTTGTACAGTGATTGCCACCGATTAGAAGTGTTTCTGAATCTTTGATATTGTTAATGAGCAAATAAATTTGTCATAATCCTCACAATAAAAGCAATAAAATCTTTGACAAGTAATCTCAGGGAAATATGAGATCTTATCTTTAAATTTCTAAATGAGATAGCAAGCTTGAAACATCACACATTTTATTCTGAACATGAAGAGTTGATTAAAGCAAGATTGCTCAGGGTTCTTTATTTGTCACTTTTACTCATGTGTCAATATATTCTAGTAACAGCTATATGTAGTGTATATAAAACATTTTTTGTTACATATAAGTAAACTGAGGCTCCCTTCCTGTGTCATTTTATTAATATGTGACAGGGACAAAGTAGAGAAGCCATCTCTGCCTTCTAGGACAAGATACCATCATAGCATGGTAATCTAGCAAACTACATTAGAGGGAAAAAACAAACAAAGCACACAAAAACTCCAAAATGTAATCCTACAATTGTTTAAGAAAAAAAAAATTGAATGACATGTTCAGGAATAGAATGCTCTACTACAATATTGAATCTTTTTTCTATCTGATTAAATGTAACCAGGGCTTAATGAGATGGAGTTTGAATTTCCTCATTGAAAAATGATAATTAATCCAGAGATTCCTTATGGTTCAATGAGATGAGACATTTATAATAATAAAAAATCTAAGTAATAAAGACAATTATTATCTGTAAAATATATGTATTTTGAGAATTCTTTCAACATGTTTCATACCTTTAGTTACCAACTTTTATTCAAGAAGTATTTTTAATAAATCCAGCATTATGAATGGTATTTTATGCTAACTTAACACTATGGAATTATTCTAGTAATTTGATATAATCCAAAGTAAGAGCTTAAAGTGATTTGGGATTGGAAACCAGATGTCCTTGGTATTGGAAAATATCACTGAGATTAGTTGAGGTCAGCCCAAGAAAAGGTATATTTGTCTATACTAAAGTAAAAGTAAGATACTGCTTTACTTTTATCTTATTACCCGTGCTCCTGTATTACTAGTTTTTCTATTATAAACCTTTAACATTTCTTGTTAACAAATTCATCTCATGCATAGTTTGGAAAGGGAGCTTTACTGGTGAAGACGCATGTGTTTCCTTCTTTGAATTTAGTTTATACTCTTCTATATGATCCTGAGGATGACTTCACCTCTTTATTTTCAATTTTGTGATTTTTTAAAAAAATAATTTACTCAACTTTCCTTTTTATGTATTATCCATGAACTTTGAAGGTAAAATATTTATTTTTAAAATTTAGAAACAATTTTATGTTCTATGACTTACCTAAGTTATATAATTTATAAGTTAATAAATTAATAAAAATCATACCTATTTAAAACTCTTTGAGAAAAACAAAACATGAATGATTTTTTTTCTTTTTTGTTAAAATAATTTGACTTTCTATGTTTTGTCTAGTACTATGAATAAAGTTTTATTATTGTGTGAAAAAAATACCATGGCTACAAATTTATTATGCTGCCTTACTTACTTATTCTAAGAAAGCAACTATTGTTCTCACTATACAAATGGGAAATCTCAGATTTAGAGAGAAGATGAATATCTTTCCCAAGACCACAAAGCCAGTAAGGGGCAGAGCCATGATTTGAATGAAGACTGTCTGACTCCATAGCCCATTAGGTTTCCAATAATGAGAGAAAAGTAGCCATTCTACTGCTAATTTTTTTTTTCTGATTTCTTATGAAAACACCTTTTTACAACATCCATTTATTTCTATTTGCTGTTTTTACATGATACAAAACACTGCATAATAGGAAAACATATGAGTAATTAGTCAGAATAATAATTAATGATATTAACTGTCATCCTTTCTGAAATTGATATGTTTTGTTCTACTTGGAAAAAGCACTTTGTCTGAATCTTACCCTCTCAACTTGTGTAGGTTTATAGGGAAGAAGAAATTCCATCTATGAAAAACCCATGGTAAATGCTTAATTAGTATGTTTTATTATTGTTGTGATTATTACTATTATTGTTGTTTTAGGTCCCTTCTTTCATCACCTCCTCTCAATCCGTTCTCCTCATATTCCTCAACCATTCCTTATATTGCTTTATGCAACTACGTGAGCCCATGATACATGCGTTGCATGTTTATGTGTATGTGTGTGTGTCTGTGTGTGTACACACACACAATGTTCCTGGAAGTTACTGTATCTGATTTTTCATCTCATCCTCATTCCTCAGTCTTTTACAACCCATCTTCTGCCCCATAAATTCAACCAAAGAAGCTTTTGCTAAAATCACAAGAGAATTTCAAATTTTAAACTCAAAAGAGATTTTCCTCAACTTACATGATTTCTTTAGTAGATTTCTGCCTGTTAATTATTTCTCTTTCTCTTTTTAAAAATTTTTATTTTTTTAAGTTTATATATGACATCAAAATGCATTACAATTCTTATTACATATATAAAGCACAATTTTTCATATCTCTGGTTACATACATAGTATATTCACACCAATTTGTGTCTTCATACATGTACTTTAGAAATATTCCAATATCCTCCTGTATCAGGATGTTTCTAAGACACAAAGATGTCTGAATTTCCTCCTTTCTTTCTCACCACTTTTTGATCTTTGTAATAGAATCGCTTAATTAGTTATCATTATATTTCTTCAAGATGGAAATCTATGCAACGTGTTTTCCTCAATTGATTTTATCAATTTAGACAATGGCAAGCATATACAAAGCTTCAATTGCATCCTATCTGCTCATGGATTACAAAATTTTTATCAAAAATTTTACCTTCTAATATCAATTTCAGATCCACTTCATGCACATCTATTTAATATGTCAACTTGGAAATCTCAAAGCTAACTAATTTCAAGAATTTTTTTTCATTTCATTGAGTGGTATAATCATGTGTTCAGTTTTCCAAAATATAAACATATTTTTTTTCTCCTTCAGGGGTCATTCAGTCTCCCTATAACCAATCTATTATCAAATTGGTCTACTTTTTCTCCTAAAAACAAATCATTATTCAAAACAAATCATTTTACTGAACTTTTGCTATTACCTCATTAACCATATCCACTGCATCATAATATGACAGATTAGTAACATGGTCACAGAAGATTTTCTTATTTTTACCCTTTGTCATATAATCTTCTGTGCTTAGTCATTCCAATCTAGAGTTTCTGGCATGTGATTTTATTTGGGTACTGAGATGTTGCCTAATGTCACACAAAGAGGGATGGAAAATACTGGCACAGTAAGGTTTATCTTATCTTTATGTTTTTGAGTTTCCTGTCACTGACACCATGTGAATAAGCACCACCTAGCTTGTTGAATGATGAATGATATATAACCCAGAAGTCCCTGCTGCAATGGCTAGCAGACAACTAACTCAGATGTAGATCCCTGGAGCTGACTCAAACCTAACTGCATATACATGCAACTAAGTCTAATGGATATTATTGATGCACAAAATAGCAAAATAAATGATGGTTGTTCTTAGCCATTTAAGGAGGATATGTGATCAACAAAAGGTTAGTGATACAAGCCTTCTAAAATTTTTCCTCACATAAAGCCAATTTTTGGAGAGCAGTTTAGTCATGTCATAACATCTGGACATAATCTTCTAATAACTACCAATCACATTTAGAAAAACAACTCCATTCTAAGGCTCTGCCTTGTCTCTGAACAAACTAGTTCAAATTCTTCTAAGTTGCCCATTCTAAGGCTTACACATGACCTTTGCACAATCCATTTTTTTTATTTCTCCAAACAAATGTCTGTTCATGTACTTTTTGTCTAATCATTATTTATCCTTGATATTTCAGTTAAATCATCACTTCTACAGGAAAGATTATAATGACCTCACCAACAAGGTCAGATCATATTATTTGTCTTATATCATTCTATCACAATATACCTGCTCTTACAGAAACTATTCAAGTTGTGATATTATGTATATTTGACTAACAGCTCTGCTTCTTAAAAGGAAGGCAAACTTCTGGAATATTGTCACTATTTTTATTACTTTTCTTGATTCTGGTGACTAATACAATGTTAGGAACATGATAGAGAATAAATGAATTGAGTCAGTTGAAACATGTTTAGAATATAATTATAAATTTTATTAACTGTTAGACTAACAATGGCACAATCTAGTTGTGAAATTGATTCTGTATTATGAGAATATACAGGTTGCCAAGTTTTAGCATGTTTCAGGATTGCTTGAGTATTAAGTTAAAATGAAAATTTCTTATCCTAATCCCAGAGAATGCAGTAAGGAAATTCTGGGATATTAACCAAGAGCTTGCATTTTTAGTAAGCACTCAAGGTAATTTGAATGTGTAAGTTTCATAGAATTTACTTCAATAAATACTGTCTATTGAATTTTGCCTACTCACTGTAAATAAAAGTCTTTTATCTATTCCACTTAGAGTATTTCTAGTTACCTATTGAAAGGTGCTCAGGAAATGTAAATTGATTTTAATATTGCTCTAAGGAAACCATAAATAGGAAAATAAATATGTGTTGAAAACTATAATAACAGAAACAAAAATATATATTTCTCTTCAGTAACAAAGATTTTGGTTATTTTCCATATTATTTATTTATATATTTATTTATCTGATGCTTCCTCATCCATTGTCACTGAAAATTGAGAGCTAATTGCATATAAAGGATGGAAATGTACATAGTTCTTTGTCACAGGCAATCTACTATTAAAGAGTAGATAAAAATTAATTCAATCTTAGGATTTGAAAGGACTTTTAATTCTTTGTGGTTCAATTGACGAATTATTACTCAGTGTCCTGATGAAATTAATGCTGATTAAGATAAGCATCTCAGCTGGGAATTATTTAGTCCCCAGCATCTGAAATTGCAATTTACCTACTTAAAAGAAAAAATATATATATGATGTTTAGTTGATATTGAATATGAAAGGTTTGGCAACATTCACTAAACTAGAGGCATCTAGCATTTCTTAGGGGATAGCCATGGGTATCACCTGTAGATAACAAAGTGGGTCACTGAAGGGAACTACCCAAATATCTGCATGGTGAAAATTATTTGATCATTTCTCACATTTGCTCACTTGATTCTTTTGTTTTTGTCTTTTCCTTTGCAGTGATTTTATGTGGCATAGTTGAGGGTAAAAGATTAAGAATGAAATGATCAGGATACAGACAATATAAAGTAGGGGTCAGATGTTTGTTACTTACATATGCTTTTGAGGAGATAGATGGGCATAAAAGTGAAGGGCAGGCAGACACAATATTTTTGTTATTATGAGGTTTAAAAAAAATAGTCCTCAGTGTAGTCACTTACAGAAATAGGCTTCTTTTACATGGGTAATCTCTTTTGTCATAAAACAGTTCCCTTATTCAATCTGTTTTCTAATTAAATAGACATGAATCATAATGTTCCACATACTTGCTTCCCTCCAGCCAGCATGGCTCCATTTTCTCTTAAGATTTGACTATATGCAAACAACTACAACATAAAAAGAAGAATATTAATTACTTTTAGTGAAAAATACTTTTCAAACAGGAAGATGACACTTGTTATAAAAAATGGGAGCTAACATATGGTGATACCAGAAGACGTTTTGTGCATGCTTTCCAGTTGATCTTTCTCCCAATTGGGTGAATTGGTATATTTGGCCTGAGGAAGCCAAGAAATGGACTGATGGGCTGAGGATTTTCTGGTTAAATGACAAGCCAGCCTATTTAAAGCTCCAAGCCTAAGATAAATCTCTATGATGGCATGATACTTTCTGTTCCACTAGATGGCTTCCATGATAAATGGGACCAAATATTTGTTAATTGAAAGATAAAATAATATTGTTACCACAGAAGACAGTAAGAAAGGATCAGTTGGCATTATCAGTTGTTACATGCATGTTGGTATATAGAATAATATTGGCTTAGCTGAGTATTATTTATCATCATAAATGGGAGTGAGAGGTAGCACATAATTGCTTTTTAAGTTTTAAAACTAAAATTTAAAAAGCAATTATGTGTTTGTAGGAGAGCTTATGTTTATTCACTATCATCTTTGTTATGATGGGAAGACAAAAATGGTGCCTAGGAGTTTATAATGAATAATTCCACTACTCTGTGAGTATTTGTTTGCATGAGTGTGTAAATTTTGTGTCTGTGTGTATATTTTTTTATGTCTGTGTGCATTGTACACATTGATTCTTTGGTACAGGCCATGTGAAATTTTAAAAGTAAAAAAGTTTTGCTGTTTTCCTCTCCTTTTTTTGAGTATATAACAGTACATGATAATGATGAAATAAGAGGGAAAATAGTTATTTTTCTCATCAAAACTCTTCAATGAATCAATGTAAACTCCCTAGAAGCAGTTGTTAATTTTTTTTTTATTTTAAAAATCATTTGCCCTCAGAGTTGGCTTAGCAAATGTCATGAAGTATTAGCTCTGTTGTAAAATTTCTTACTCATCTAAAAAACTGAATTTTGATCTTTAGTATCTCCTTGTGTTCTTATTCAGGATTATCTTCCAATTGTTACATTCAGTGGCAATAATATTTTATAAAGCATAGTTTGTTGAGTTTATGTATTTTTGTCCACCATCCTCTTATTCTAAATTTGGTTTTGATTTTTCAACAAAATTATCTCAATAAGGTAGCTTACCACAGTTTAATGGATGTTAGTGGAGGAAAGGATGATCCTGAAAGAGCTCTGATTCCCACAAGAACATTTGAACTGGGCAAGACAACTCTTCCATATACAGTGGATTGTGTTAGAGAAGAGGAATCCTGCCCTTAGGGAAGCTGAATGTTTTATGATTGAAAGCAAATATCATGTCCTTGGCTTTGGAAGAAGACACTGTCTCTACCTTCTGAACTATTGGCAGTGCAATGATCTTGGAAACAAAAGTTGGGAACAAAAATGCAATTGGTGCCTCAATAATAATACATGGAAGAAATATAAAAGATTCATAAGAATAACTCCTCAACATTTGCTTTCTTAATTTTCCCTCCCAGAAACATTGCGTCAGTGAGTTTGTTAATTAGAAACTCTTAAATAGAACCTAAGACAGAAATTCCTGAATCCGAGTGCTAAAACCATCTTGTATGAATACAGTTTTCTTGTGCTGGTTAGTAAAGCAAATAACTATATTGGAGCAATTTTCAGGTTATTAATACATAGAAGGTGTAAGAATTCAAAATGTGTCAGAGTAGACATTCTTAGAAGATTATAATATAAGTTGTCTGAGTCAAAACTAAATTATAAAAATAATTACATGATGCCTTTAAAAAAAAGGAAAAATCAATTCTTGGAATTCTTGAGTATTCTTATGAGAGGAAGGGACAAATTTACCTGTGTTAGTAATTAGCAAACATTCTAAAATTATTTTCTTTGTTTATTGACTTGCAAAGTTCTGGTTTTACTTAACAAATTATTTTATCCATGGCCATTAAAGCTAACATATGCATAGTAAACAAACTCAGGCTTTGTCATTAGTTTCAATGCATTTCATCAGGGTTTTATTCAGTAAGACCCTGAGGTGAAAATAGCTTTGGGACTCAGAAATAAGTACCTGTTTTGAGTCTAGTTCCAGCTCTTAAAGGGATGGCTATTTTTTAAATGAGTCAATTGGGATTCAGAATTGAGTGGAGTAGGGTGAGGATTTGGGTCTTTTGTGCTCTAGAGACTAACACAATCAAGCAAAGTTTTTTAAGGATAAATCTGTGGCACAGTTCTTTAGCTTGTGTGTGTGTGTGTGTATGTATGTGTTTCTATTTATGTTACTGTTGATTTAGAATTATACCAGAAATAACTGGAGAGAAAACTAATACATAAATGTATTGTGTGACTTCACAATTTGCATTCTTTTAAAAATCTCTTGTATAAAGCAGTGATTTAAGAAGAGCAAACTATTTTCAACCTGTCTCTATGTCTGCATGAGTCATTAAACCACAAAACTGTCTACCGGGAAAAGCAAATCCCCTACAACATCACCTTAAAATAACAACTGTTCTGATTTTAACTTTAGTGTTTAACCACTATGGGTTTTATATAACAGGTGTACTAAGGGAATGAGGTAAGAAGACATTACTATCATTTGATTTTATTTACCACAAATCTATCATGACATGGACAGTGAGTAAGATGAAGGTAATGAGAGGGAGATTTACTGGGAAAATAAAGACCCTTCAGTTTCCAGGCCTCCACCCACCTAAAGCCCTTCAGTTGTCTGAGATACCAACTAAAGTCCTAAAAGAAGACCAGTCATGGATTTTATTGGTCATTTCATTTTGGTAAAATGGGCAGAAGTAAAACTGGTATGTCTTTCCATTCTAATATCCACTTAGTAAAGAACACTGTTTTTTATTCCTCTCTCATTTCCTGTCATGCTATTTTAGTGGCCATGGATATTTTGGGATCCATCTAAGAAAGAAGATTCAATTGTTTAATTGTCACTTCTACACAGAGTAAAATTATTGTTATTTATCCCCATGTAGCTGTCTGAAAAACTTCTCTCAACCTGCATCAACTACTCAAAATTCACAAAAGAAAATATAACTTCATGAGGACTGGGAGCATAAGGTAGAGTGCATGCATGCTTAGCATGCATAAAGCCCTGGGTTCAGTTCCCAGAAACTGAAATATGGGAAAACAAACAAACAAGAAAACATATTTTATGATACTCTGAACAATGACAGATAAAGATTTTTTTTTAAATACTTGGCATCAGCCAAACACTTGCCTGTAATCTCAATGACTTGGGAGGCTGAGACAGGAGAATCCCAACTTCCGGGCAAGGTTGGGCAACTTAGAGTGATCCTAGCAACTTAACAAGATCCTGTCTCAAAATTTAAGAGAAGTAAAAAGGGCCAGGAATGAGGCTCAGTAGTAAAACACCTCTAGTTCAATCCCCATTACTAAAAATTAAGTGTAAAAAATAAATGACCTACATATGCATGGAAAATGGTCAACATCATTAGCAATTAGGGAAATGCAAATCAATACTACTTTGAGATTTAATATCACAACAGTCAGACTGGCAGTTTTAAGAATACAAATAGGGACCAGTGTTGTAGCTCATTGGTAGAGCAGTTGCCTGGCACGTATGAGGCACTGGGTTTGATTCGAAGCACTGCTTATAAATAAATAAACAAAGATAAAGGTCCATCAATAACTAAAAATATTTTTAAAAGAATACAAACAATAATAAATATTGGAGAGGATATGAGAGAAAATAAAACCACTTTAAAACTGTTGGTGGGTCTGCAAATTAGTATGACCATTATGGAAATCAGTATGAAGGTTGCTCAGAAAGTCTAGGCATGGAAACAATATGTGACCGAGTTCTTCTACTTAGAATATATGCTCTACTCCTCCTAAGAACTAAAATAATGTTACTATAGTGATGTATGCATACCCATATTTATCACAGAACAATTCCTAATAGCCAAAACATGGAACCAGACTATGTGTCCGTCAACAGATGAATGGATAAAGAAAATGTGGTATTTGGAGTTTTATTCAGCCCTAAAGAAAAATTAGATTATGTCATTTTCAGGAAAATGGGTGGAGGGGATAGTAGAGGATAGGAAAGGCAGCAGAATACAACAGACACTAGTATGGCAATATGTAAATCAATGGATGTGTAACTGATGTGATTCTGTAATCTGTATATGGGGTAAAAATGGGAGTTCATAACCCACTTGAATCAAAGTGTGAAATATGATATATCAAGAACTATGTAATGTTTTGAACAACCAACAATAAAAAATTAAAAAAAAAAGAAAATGGGTGGAACTAGAGATCATAATATTAAGTGAAATAGTCAAATTCAGAGGGTGAAGGGTCATTTGTTTCCTCTCATATATGGAATCCAGAGAGGAAAAAGGAAAGCAAAATTGGGAATGAAACTTCCCAAAATCAAAGGGAGATCAGTAGAGGAAATGGACCAAGGAGTGAAAGGAGGAAATGGAAGGGAGAAATGCTAGGGAGTCATATCAGTCAAAATATATTGTTATATCATGTGCATGTATGAATATCTAACAACAAATCCTATCATTATGTGTAACTATAATGCACCAACAATACTGTGGGGAAAAATAGAAAAAAAATATGTGTCCCAGAATGTGGGCTATATTTTTGTTCTGTTTTGTGGTGTTCTTGTGTTTGTCATCTTCTTTTATTTTAATATTTTTTAGTTGTGTTACCCTGAGACTTTATTTTACTTATTTATGTATATGTGGTGCTAAGGCTCAAACCCAGGGCCTCACACATGCTAGGTGAGCACTCTACTGCCGAGCCACAACCCCAGCCCCCTGTTTTTCATCTTCTTAAAATTTAAACTGCTTTTATTAATTTTTCTCATTATTTTATTTATTTATTGTACATCAACCTGATTTAGCCCTTTTAAATTGGCATTACTTTCATATGGATTGCTACTTGAGAAATGATCTGACCTGGATTCCCATCTGAATTAACAGATTAGAATGTTTTGGAAAAAAAGATAATTGCATGAGACAAGCAAAAGAACACTATATAGATCCTTTGGAAGAGGAAATATACTTTTCTTGATGCAACTTAAATGTTCCAGAAGAACATCTGATTTTAAAATTCTTCTCACTCTCCACTAATGGAATTCAAGAAAACTATCCAGGTTGTGAGGGCCATTCTCTGTACTCTGTGAGAAAATTCTTCCTCCCTTCCTCCCTTTTTTCCTTCCTTTCTTCCTTTTTTTTCTTCATGTACTGTTAAAAATAAGTTTATATTAGTTTCAAGGAAAATATTAGTCAAACAGTTACTTTCTTCAAGGGAGAAGTCATAAATCACATGGGACTTTTTTGTGTCTATGCATGTAAAACCTTTGTTCTGGCTAAAGATTGGTTTTTAGTTGATCTTCACCTGTCTTAAAATTTATTTTTAATTATATTTCCTTTTTTTTTTCAAAATGTTTTACCCAGTCATTGACTGTGTTATGTCCTTCTTCCAATGAAGGCCAAACAACTAAAATTGCTGCATGACCTCACTCATATGTAGAGTCTAATCTCAAAGATATGGAGAAATTTTTAGAGAAATATGATCTACTAAAACTGAATCAGGAGGACATATCCAATTTAAACATATTAATTTCCAGCAAAAAAATAGAAGACACTATCAAAAGCTTACCAACAAAGAAAATCCCAGGACCAGATGGATTCTCAGCCAAGTTCTACAAGATCTTCAAAGAAGAATTAACACCCATACTCCTAAATTATTCCATGACATAGAAAAGGAGGGAACCCTTCTAAACTCATTCTACAAAGGTAGTATTACCCTAATACCCAAATCAGACAAAGACACATAAAGAAAAGAAAACTTCAGACCAATATCCCGGATAAATATAGATGCAAATTCTCAATAAAATTCTGGCAAATCACATACAAAAACATATTAAAAAGATAGTGCACCCTGATCAAGTGGGGTTCATCCAGGGATACAAGGTTGGTTCAAAATGTAGAATCAATAAACATAATTCATCATATTAATAGGCTTAAAGACAAGAATCATATGATCATTTAATAGTTGCAAAAAGAGCATTTGATTTCACATTCTTGTTCAGCTAGAATCCCTGTCCTAATGACTGCTTGTAGAAAATGAACATAAACCAAGGAGAATCATTTTTCTTTGAAGTAATTAAGTAATGTTTATATTCATTGTGTCAATGCCATGTTAATATTATTATTTTAGTTTGTCAAATATGTTACCCTGAGACTGGAGCATAAAAATGTGCCCTAGTTTTAAGATCAGCCCTGAGATCTTGGATTAGATGCTCAGACTTGGTCACAACTGAGCTGTAAAAAACTTCTGTTTTGGGATTTGTTGCCTCCTTATAATTCCCGAGGTTGTATCCTTTTAGAATTGAATAGAAAGATAAGTTCCATTGGCTGATTTTGAAGATAACACAAGTTAAAGCTGCTATTTTTTTTAAAAGTTAATCATCTTGTCTTAATGGAGATATGATCTGAAGAATATACCTATGTATACTTTGTATAGGATGTACTTTTCAGTAAATACCTTTGGAATATAAATTTGAGGAGCAATTAAAAAAAAAAGAAAATGTGTCTAAATTTGATTAGCCTGCTTGTACTATAGTTGCTACTAAAAATATGTACTTTTGGCAAATTCTTATATTTTCCCTCTTTGATGATCAAATATTTACATATATTCTGTAATTTGTTTTATTCTCTTAATAGTTGTTGGCAGATGTAGAGTCACCACTATTCCTTTAGCAGATAAGTATTTATGTTTAATTTAAGGAAATTAGCAGGGAATAGGTCCTCTGGTCCTTGTGTTTTCAGGCAACTACTTAAAAAGTGAAGGAATAATTTTGAGACATCAGTGAGAGGCTTCAATTAAATAAATTTAATTAGCATAAAGCTCAGTGCATTATAGGTGAGAAGGAAGTGCTTGTATGGAGTTAAATGCATGTACTTTTAGCTTTCACTTCTCTAGGGGTACAGGAAATGCACATACATGCCTGCACACACACAACACACAGTCATGTTTTATGTGGTTATGTGGCCATATAAGTTATGGATTAAGATATAAATGTTGTAAAATAAAATATTTTATGATTACATAAAAAGTAAATTATGTTGTTAAAACCAATTCCACAGCCCCATGTCAGGAAGAGTGTTCAGAAGAAATATGTATTTGAATATATTATTCCTATAAAATTGCCTTATTATTTAGAGGTAGCGAAAATTGTGTTACACATTAATGATTTGTTAATGATATGTATCGATCTATTATTTGTTCATTTAAAAACATTTCAATTTAACTGTTTTATTCAAATTAACTTCTCAGTGCATGAAGTGAAAAAAAAAACTGCAAGGGCATATAGAAGAAAAATTATTTGTTAACCAAATTAGAGTTGTGACTGGTTATAGTTTTAAATTTTGCTTTTCAAAGTGAATTGAAGGTTTGGTTATTCATTAATTGCAAACACTACTTCATGCATTTTGAATAAAAGTGATAACAGTGATTTTAGGATGTAAGAACCTATAGATTGTTTTTATTTGTTTATAATTTGAAGGTGTTAATCTTGAAAGGAAATGAGAGATGCTCCTCTTTTTCTTTTACTCACAAACAGCTTGCCCCCTCTGAGGCTAGCCTGTGTAATTTGGTTCTGACCTCGACTACCTCTTTAAATATTAATATGTTACTCAACTTTGCAAGTTCCAGTTTTACAGAAGGTGAAATAGGAAACAAAATGCTGACCTTGGGAGCTATTGTGATAATTAGCTGAATTAATGTCACTAAAAAATATCAAAATATTCTATAGTTGTAGGTATTCACTCACTTACCATAATGCCCATTACTTATATTGGTTTGTATTCTTTATTATTTTCCCTAATTACCAGTGTCCCAGGCGGTATTTTTGTTGTTGCTATTGTTTTGCATATTGAATGTCATCACTAGCACTTACTTCAAATTTATATATCCTGCATTTTGAGTGATAAAATTTCTAGCTCTCACTATTGTCAAAAAACCAAAACAAGAGTTGGGAGTTGTGACTCAGTGGGAGAGTGCTTGCATAGCATGTGTGAGGCACTGGGTTTGATCCTTAGCACCAAATAAAAATAAAACAAAATTTTGTGTCCCCCTACAACTAAAAAATAAATATTAAACAAAAAGATGCATTTGTCTTTGTTGCATAGAATACACTTGAAAAAAATCAATGAAATGCAAAAATGCTTTTAAGAATTGAAATTGTGATACTAGTATTTTAATATATATTATCTGAGGGAAAAATGAGATTGGAAGTATTTGTTTAAGACACAAAGTCTTATATACATTTATGATGGCATTATTATCTATGCTCCTATTTTCATCTTAACAATAATTTTCATGGTGAAGATTTTCAAATAAGTATATATAAAAGTTTCATATTTGTATCAGTTAATACACTAATTAGCAGAAGCTGGTTTTCCATCAAATATGACACTTTTTTTTGCATGTGACTACTCTGTAGAGACAAAAGAGAGAGCCCTAGTTTGTAGAGTTTACATTCTGGTAGGGTGGTAATATAAACAATAAAATATTAACAAATAAAGCTTTAGTATTAATATGTGCTGTAAAATAAAAAGAATTGTAAAATGTATTAAGGAATAACAGGTGAAAAGAATATATGGAAGAAGGCTTTATCCATGGTCTTCAGAGAAAGTCTCTCTGGAGACCTGAAAGATAAATCAGTTTTATGAAGATCTAGCAGGAGAACCAAGATACAGAAATAACAGGGTTAAATACCAGGGTATGTTTAAGGAGTAGAATAAACACCAGTGGGAATAAAGTCTAATGACTGACTGAGAGAGAAGTGGAAAGTGATCAGAGAGGTAGGTATCAGTGAGACCTTTTGGAACATGGCTAAGTAGATATACTGATTGCAATTTGCAGTGGAAAGTCACTGGAGGGTTCTAAGAAGAGGAGTTTGTTCTGTGATTCATGTTCTCTATAGCTAGAAATAACAGAATACCAGGAATCCTATGAGAGGCCACCTTATTAAAATCCCATCTGTCAAATTCTAATATATTTATAATTTTAATGGGCACTAATCATATTGTGAAGGCATTATACATTCAGTAGTTATCTTGTAAATCATTGGGTTTTTATGCCACTGTCAACATTTAGACTCAGAGGTACAGGTGTGGGAATAAAAGTTTAGTAGAAGAATCGCCTTGCACATCTCTAATCAGCCGCTGTTCATAATTAGCTAAGCAACTATTCACACAGGTACCTTCATGCTGCTTTTCTCTCTAGGCCCACAAACCCCAGTGGAAGCTTGTTGCATTTATTGAGTAGTAAATTAACAACACAGTGCTTCAAGCAACAACATACATTAGAATTCTGTAACAATTTCAGACCTTCTGCCTTCTCTGCTGCAATCCTCTGACAATGAAACAAATTTACAAATTGTATGCTGGGATAATTTTGTCGCCCTGGCAAATCTTGTTAGTTTTTCCCCTTTTTTGGAAGAAATGATGAGTCCTTTTAAATACAAATCTTTAAAAAGTGAACAGTACAAATTGTACAAAAACTAATCCTATAATACTTTATGTAGGCAATACATGATCATCTCCTTTTATAACAAAAGTCATTACTACTTCAAATGTTCTAATTCCCCTAAAATTCTGTTCAATATACTTTCTCAGAAACATCAATTGTAGCAGAAAGCAGGCTTTCAAAGGGACGTATTTTATGAGGCTTAAATGGATAACAACACTCACACACTTCCACTAATACTATACAGAGGATGAAATTCACATTATGAAAGACAGGAATGTGCTTAATCCAAGCAACATCCAGTGAGTCATTTACAGAATAAGAAGAATAACTGAGGATATGACAACTCTAAGCTAATTGAATACAGAAAAATGAAATTGGCCACAGGCAACCTCCTGATAGGGCATTAAAATATATCAAAGAAAACAATAAAAATTAAATCAGGAATAAAGACTTTTGAACTTTGAAAGCAAATGATGAGATCTATAATTTAAAAACTGATATCTACTAATATTAATTCATTTTGTAGAGACTCTGACTAAAGTGGAGTGATAAAGAATTTCTCTGTTTCTTTTATATTGGGGTGGGGGCTACCTAAAGATACTATTCTTTTAATAATAGTACCTTTGATTTTGTCTTGCTGTAAATTCACCGTATAATGAAGAAAAGGACTCAAATGTTACATGTGGTCCAAGATCCTCAATCACACACAGAGGTAAAAAAGTCTGTCTTGATGTTTTTTGTTCAAATGTT
Organism: Marmota marmota marmota; assembly: GCF_001458135.2. Taxonomy (NCBI): domain Eukaryota; kingdom Metazoa; phylum Chordata; class Mammalia; order Rodentia; family Sciuridae; genus Marmota; species Marmota marmota. The sequence continues at coordinate 63,307,600 of NW_026000026.1, read as the reverse complement.
TCAATAATTATGTCATAAGGATGATTACATGCTACTTATTTCCTGGTATTTAATTGTGCCACTGTACGGGAAACAAACTAACAAGCCATACTTTCTCTGACATTCAGAATCAATAAAAAATACTTTTTTTCTACAAAACTGTTAAACACACAAATCCTAAAGTAGGTTATTAATTCAAAATAATGATAGGTGACTAAATATATTAGGCCTCAGTTTATATGTGCACATGACTACTTATTTTAGAAATCAATAGGATTTGAGGTTTATTTTGTATCTGTGGGGTTATATTTACTTTAATAACTGGACAAAACTATGGCACCTTTTGTTGATTTTGAAAATATTTCAACTAGATGCAGTGGCACATGCCTGTAATCCCACTATCTTGGGAGGCTAAGGCAGGAGGATCTCGAGTTCAAAGCCAGCCTCAGCAACTTAGCAACCAGCCCCTAAGCAACACAGTGAGACCCTGTTGCTAAATAAATACAAAATAGGGCTGGGGATGTGTGTCAGTGGTTGAGTGCCCCTGAGTTCAATCCCTAGTATGCCCTCCACAAAAATAAAAGAGCTTAACTCATTCCTCCATTAAAAAAAATACATTAGTGATGTTTTATTGTATGTGTTAAAAAATAAGAGTTCTAAATATGTCATGGGATTATGGAAATTTTTTTCAATATTTAGCTATAAATATTGATTAAAGTCATTCAAAATTTAATTTGTGTTAACAAGCTTCTCTGGGATAAATATATCCATATTTAGTGATCCATGTTAAATATGCAGACTCAGTTGACAAAGCCACCAAAAACTTACTGTCACCCCTGAACCTCTAGTTGGGAGTTAGAGGAGTTAAATAATTATAGAATGAGAACACATGTTAACTGGATATGGGATCAGAAACCAAACACACACACACACACACACACACACACACACACACTGTATAGCTGTAGGTGAACATAATACCTTTATTTTATTTATTTATATGTGTTACTGAGGATCAACCCAGTGCCTGACATGTTCCAGATGACCTCTCTACTGCTGAGCCACTACCACAGCACCAGAAATTAAAATTTAACCCATCAAAATCAAAGCTTAATTCAGCAATCACCAACTACAAAGTGATCACTTAGTATTCATTGGATAGAACACAAAATCCTTATAGAAAATATAAAATCATTGAGATTCTAAGCAGCTTCCTGCCCTCCATTTATCCATGGCGAATATGCTCCAAGACTCTATATGGAAATATGATACTTTAGTTTTATGGAATCTCAGGAATCTCATGTTTCTCTTATACACACATGGCTATGATAAAAATCTGTGTCATAAATTAGAGTAAGAGACTAACAATAATAGCTACTACTAAAATAAACAATTCTTACTATATAATGTAATGGAAGTTATGTAAATGTAGTCCCTCTCAGTCTCAAAATATCTTGTATTTTTATGTTTTCACCCAAAAGAGGAACTTCACAGCTTCTCTTTGGTGTATTAGAATTTCCAGCATTACTTCTTGGGATTTGGTGACATTTTAAATAAAAAAAAAGCACTGTGATACCAGGACAGTTGATCTGATAACTGAGATGAGTTCTAAGTGGCTAACTGGACAGTAATGTATAACATGAATCCACCAAAGTGAGGATTTACATCCAGGAAAAGCTGAAGTAGGACAGAAGGAGCTTTCATCACAGGTAACTTAAACTGTGAAAAGTGAAAATTCAAATGAAGACAGCCTACTATATATTTTTATGATATTAACACAAGTGATTTTATGCATGCTTAAAAACTCATTTTTTTGTTACTAAAATTTATCAGAGTGGTATTGAGCTCCACTTCTATGTTGAAGAAAATTGTATTGTTCTCAGTTACAAAATTTGGGGAAAATTTTGTAACTGAAATGTGCTAGTGGGGAAAAATATAAATATTTGGTCTATACTATAAATGTGCTAGTGGGGAAAATATAAATATTTGGTCTATACTGTAGTACATTATTCATAGTGAAGTACTTCTAATTATTATTTTCCCACTCAGCCATTGTGTTGGATTTTATCATTAAAATTGTATTTTGCCTCAAGTCCAGCTGTTACTTTGTATATAATATGCCCACATATAGAGAACATACAGAAGGCAATTGATTTTCTGAAATAGAAGATTAACTCACAGAATGACTACAATAGCTTTCCAGATATTACATTCTAGCCCTATATATTTTTTTAAATATTTTTGCTTAATATAGAATGGGATTCTAACTTTATTACAATAGAGTATTTTATGGCCATAAAGAAGAACAACTTTATGACATTTGCCAGCAAATGGATGGATCTGGAGACCATCATGCTAAGTGAAAAAAGCCAGTCTCCAAAAATTAAATGTTTTCTCTGATATGTGGAAGCTAACCCACAATAAGGTGGGTGCTAAGAGAAAGAATAGAAGTTCAGTAGATTAGACAATGGGGAATAGAAGGAAAGGAGGAGATAGAGGAAAAGAAAAGACAGTGGATTGCATGTGATATAATTTTCCCATGTACATATAAGGAAACATCACAGTGAATACCACCATCATGTACATCCATAAAATGGGATGCTAACTAGAATACTATATAGTTCATGCTTGTATAATTACATCAAAATGGATTCTGCTGTCCTGTATAACAAAAAAGAACTAATAAATAAAATATTTGTAATCTTAGACACTATACTGCCATGAAATACACACAAATGCCCATGCATAGTGCTATATTATCTGCATTTATTATCATATTTAAGAAAATTATATGACATGAATAATTGTTATTTTGATTTTCTAGCTAAGAAAACTGAAGAAGTTGAAAGTAAAATTTAGATATAACTGTTTTTACTACTGCATTCTCTCAGGTAAAATTCAGTGTTGCATCCAATACCATTTCAGCACTCATAACATTCTAATTTTAATTACATATAGACCAATGTTTTAATAGATATAATAATGAAGATATTGGTATATGCAGGAGGATAATGAGAATAAATGTCAAAGTTCTTTTCCTATTCCTTCTACATAATAACTCATTGTGTATGTATCCACCTAAATACAGAGCGACATATAATTTAGATGCATATTTTTTGTCTTTTTCTAACTTCATTAATAGTGACATGTTATTATAAGATATAATGTTTTTAAACTGATTAGCTTTGGGAATCATGAGGATTTTACATGAGATGGTCACTCATGATAAGAACAAAAATATTCTTGGTAAGATGCAAACTCACTATTTTGAAAAATTTAGTGTATTATACTATATACATCCACACAGACTATATTCCATACTTCCTTAGATTCTACACATGAGAGAACAAACTCAGTATGGTTCTTATCCCTGGCAGAACTGCACAGGATGATGAATCCACCAGGGAATGGATGAAAAGACATGAGTCTAATTGTATCCAACATTAAAAATTTGAATTGTAAAAGAATCAATTAAAGCCAGGGGCATCCTAAGAGCTAATTGCATCTATCATTATGGAATATTCTTTACTATGTATGGTGCTGAAGAATGAGGCAGGAGTGCTGAAAGAAATGAAATGAGACCCCAGCTCTAAAATGGGTCTAGTCAGTATTTAAAAAGCAAAAAGAAAAGCTGTGTAACTGTAGACTTCCATGTACAAAATACTGTAGGATGCTAAGAGACTAAGACTTGCTTCTAAAGAATTCCGTCTCTATATATCACTTGGCTCTAGTCCTGTGGCAGCTAAGAAAGTCCTGAATATATACCAGCCATAGACAAAGCAAAAACAAAACTTATAGAACAGATGACCCATAGATAGCCCAAAACACCTGGCAATAAAGCTTGGAAAAGTATAATATGTGATATTTTACTTGTCAAAATATTTTTAAAATATAGAATACATTACATGTAGCAAGCTGGTTAAAACTGTAAAAGAATATATAAATAATACTGAACATTGGTATAAATGTGAAGCAACTGAAACTCCTACATAATTCTATTCAGTATGTAAACTACTGTAAGTGTGGAATTGTGTTTGGCAGTTTCCAATTAAAAGAAACATATATTTAACCTATGATTAAATTATAATACTAGATATTTACCATCATCAATTGGAACCAAAATACATGTCCACAAAATGATTTATACATGAATCTTAATAGCAGCCTAATTCGTAGTAGCTAATACTGGAAAAATTCACCTATCAAAAAGAATAAATTAAATCACTATGGTATATTTATGCAATGGAATATTTTCAGCACTAAAATAATAAAAATAAATCACTCATACACAGAATAGCAACAATATTGAAACTCAAAAACAGTATTTTGAGTCAAGTTACCTAGACACAAAAAAGTACATACTATATAATTCTGTTTTAGCAAACATCAGAACGGTAAAACCCATGTGTAACATTAGAAATAGACAACTGTTAAATTTAGGAAAAAGCAAGAGAACTGACTAGAAAAGTGCACAATGATAATTTGGGGGTGATGGAAATGTCTGTCTCTTGATTTGAGTGTTGGTTATAGAGCTATATTTAATTTATAAATACCCTCAAAATGAACATTTTTAGGACTATTTTTTGATAAAAGGAGAATAATCTAGAGCAAAATACTAAAATACTGTCTTCATATTTAAGGAATTTTTGTTCCTATTTAATTGAATTTGTGTTAAATATTTTAATAGTATATTTACCCATATTTTATATAAGCTGTTTTGCATTTTCTTAGGAAAGATGATGTGTTTGTAGAGTGTCTGTGATCCCTATTCAGCCATATAGGGATTTAATTTATTCTAGTTCTCACATATAAAATGATTATAATAAACAGATTACTTTGTGGGAAAGCACTTAATTCTTTATTAAGACACATCAATTGATCACGTTACTCTCTAATATTTGTGAAACATAAATTTCATCCCCAGGATGAAATAAATGAATTTAAAACATGAAGGAATAGAGCATTTTGATGTTTTTTCACTTCATTTTTCTTTTTTCCAGTCTGTAATTTTAATTATGTGGATTAGAATGAGGAAGAAGAATGATTAAATTCTAACAGCAAAACATACAAATGAATTCTAAAGGACATAGAAAGCAGATTTTGAAAAACCAAATAAGAAACCAAAGGTTAAGAATGTAAGCATTCTTGTATTAGTAATATGAGATCTCTCCAAGTAATTTTCCACTTAATATGTCCCCTTTATCTGGAAATAGGAAGCTGTCACCAGTACAGGTGAGACTCTTGAAGAGAGCACTTCTCATATATTTCCCATATGGACAGTCAATCTTCAAATCAAAACCTTCTAAGTGAGACATGGGTAGAAAGCTTTTACTACTCAATAGTTTATCCAATGAACTATGAAGATTTTTCCTTTGTTTATTTGGCATACAATATCAGCTTATTAAAATTCTTAAATAATGTTAAACTAATAATTACCAAGCCATCTTTGAGAGTTGGGAATTATAAGGTATTTTCCTAAAAGTCATTGTAACTTTAAGTTAAAAGTCAATGAGATTGTTAACTTTGATAAATTCAGATTTCTTATGATAAATTAATATAATATTTATTTATAAAAATAATTTTGAATATAGTTTAAGTTAACTCAAGAGCCATTATAACCAGTAGATTTGATCAAAACATTGTCCTTGACATGTGTCACCTTATAAAATCATTTTCATGTCTGCCAATTATTTGAATGAATACTGATTGACCTAGGAAATTGTAATTGTAATTATGGATGAAAAGATATACACATGTATATTATGAATACTTACTAGGGCCCGTGAATGTCATCAGTCAGATAAATTTAAAGAAATATGTGTTTTTAATTTTACTAAACCTAATTTCAACATAGACTCAAAACCTGAACATTAAATTAGAATAAGACAAGAGCACTTCTATAAATGGAATTTAAATTTCCTAACCTACTACTGGAAAATATCAAAAGTAAGATTAAACTGTAGAGTCAGAAATAGAAGATAAAAATGTAGAGTGTTACAAAGTTATAAAAAATTATAATAGAGAACATTTCCCAAAATCATAGGTATTCATTTTTTTTATATTCCTATTTTCAAAAAGACAGACAGGAGGAATTGGTAAGCTCAATTACACATCCCCCAAAAAAATTCAGTTTGGATGGTTAAGCATAGGATTCCAGAAAATCAACAAAAATTATCATCACTCCAAATCAGTATTAAAAATTATGATGTATACAACAAGTATTAAATATTTTCTAAAGTTAGATTCTCTTTTATCCCTATTTATTTATGGTCATTATACTTCTAATATAATTTCCAATAAGTGAAGATAACATCTAATATTTTTTCTATAGATTTTACATGCATTATTGGAAGTCAGAGATTTTAATTTAGTTTAGAAGCCTAGGGAGGTTCTGTAGAAAAATTTCCCATGTTAACTTATGAAATTCTACATTCTTGAGTTTTTTTTTTTTTAATTCAATGTCCTTGGGCATTTTCATAAAGTTAAGAATCCTAACATGTGCTATGTAGACACATGTAGGTTTACAGGATGATTTTAAGTGATACATAAAACAGGTTAATGTAAATTTTATTGTACAATTAATATATTAGATATATTTTCAAGTGTATTACTTTCTAGTACCAAGCCAAAACAGGTAGTGATAAAAGCATTCCTAGCATACATTATGTTTTCAGAGTTCTATTTTAAAGTTGCTTAAGTAACCCAGGACATATACTTCAGTGAAAATAATATTTGTTCAATTCTCTGCTTAGCCCTTAAATGCTGATGAGCTCCAGTGTAGTGAAAACGGAGCAGTAATAATGATGGCCTGAATTCTGAATCCTAGGATAAAAAGACAATGAAAAGTCAAAAAAAGCAGCAGAGAGCCGGGAGCAGTGGCAAATGTCTGTAATCCCAGCGTCTGGGGATGGGGGGGTGCTGAGGCAGGAGGTTCTGGAGGATACAAAATAAGGGTGGGGATGTGGCTCAGTGGTCAAGTGCTCTAGAGTTCAATCCCCAGAACTCCCTTCAACTCCGCACCCCCCATAAAGGCATTAGAGATTCCTTATTTTTCTGTGGATAAGTTAAACATTAAGCAAAATTGTGGAATTATTTCTATTCTTACTATTACTAAATATTTCTATTCTTATTATCACATCTTTTCCTCTCCCTTTTAGTACCTCTTAATCAATTTTCTTCCTTTCAGATTTGTGTCTTATTCTTTCTTAAGGCACCTATCACGTGCTCTAGTCAACCTCTCTGCCCAACTTCCCAGCATGTTTCATAGTCTAAGGCATGACATTCTACATGATTACAGCTCTTGTTAATTAAAGATGTCTTTTTAGGTGTAATTTTAAGGAAATTTAAATTTATTTCACACTAATAAATGATCTTGCTTTAAAAATTTTAAGACGTTATTTTAGAAAGATATATTTTGAAAATTTATAGTCATTGTATTTGTAGGCAGTTCTCCCTTGAAATTGACTCTTGAACTTTTCCACACTAAGGTTCATGATTTTATGGGTTAGTCTGGGCATGTTTTATTTTCATGCCAGTTCCATCTGGATGTCCATCTCCTCCCACAAAGAGATTCGATCGCCACAGCTTCATGAACTTTTGTGGCTTGGGAAGGATCAGAGAAATAAGGGGCTAGGAAAAGGCAACAGAAGAAATGTTATCAGTCAGTAAGCCAAGGATATTTAGAGAGTGTGCCTGTACACAAACAGACATATGCAAAAATATAGACACACACACACACATTTAAGGAACTGTCTTTCGCCATTGTGGGGGCTGTTAACTCTGAAATCTGCCACTGGTGAAACAGGAAGGCTAGGAATCCAAGCTGATGTGTCATCAGGATTCTGAAGGCAGTCTGGAAGCAGCATTCTTCTCCTTAGAAGACCTCAGTCTTTTTCTGGTAAGGCCTTCATCCAGTTGGATGAGACCCTTATACATTATGGAAGTTAATCTGCTCTACTCAGAATATACTCATTTAAACATTAACTTCATCTAAAAATACTTTCCCAGCAATATCTAGGCTGAATTTCACCAAATACTTGGGTACTGTAGCCTAGCCAAGTTGACACACAGAATTAACCATCTCACTCTAGACTAACAGGATTACAAAAACAATATTTTGGGTTTAATGATGTTTTGGGTTGCCATTATGTATTTAAATGTAAATATAATTGCTCCTATTTTAAAGTAAAAAACAGTTTCATTACATGGAATCATGTATGTAGTAAGATGTTATGAAGTTAAAAAATATAAGAAAGAAAATTAAATCTTTTAAATATAGGATTAGTTTCTTTAAATAGTAAATTATCAGTGTTATTTATATTTCAATATATTTTATTTAAAAATTACAAACTCATCTGTGAATTTGGTGTTCTGTACATTTTTTACTCTCTGTATATGATATACATTTGACTAGATATTCACATAATAATTACTAAGAGGTTAAAAGTAATCTCTTTTTTTCCTTTTTTTTTTTTTGTGTGTGTGTGCTGGGTATTAAACCCCAGGGATGCGTAACTACTGAGCCACATCCCCAGCCCTTTTTTGTTTTTAACTGTCAATGGACCTTTATTTATTTTTTTGTATGTGGTGCTGAGAATTGAACCTAGTGCCTCACACATGCTAATTAAGTGTTCTGCCACTAAGCCACAACCCCAGCTCCCACAACCCTTTTTATTTTTGAGACAGGGTCTCACTAAGTTGTATAGGGTTTCTATAAGAGCCTGAGGCAGGCCTTAAACTTGCAATTCTTTTGCATCTGCCTCCCAAGTAGCTGGGATCCCAAGCATGTACCATTTTGTATCAGGCTTAAGAATAATCCTTGAAGTGAGCCTTGCAGTTACTTTACCTGAAGGGGTGAGTATGTGAGAAGACCACATTTGGATTTTGTAACTGGGAAACATTCAAGACATTTAGGTACATTTTCCTCCAAAAAAAAAAAAAAAAAAGCTGAAAACAAAACAAACCAAAAATACCACGTGGGATCTGAATTCCTGTGTTTTTTTTTTTTTTTTTTTTTTTTTTTTTTTTTTTTTTTTTT
>NW_026000026.1:63295946-63298565 GCF_001458135.2 Marmota marmota marmota | reverse complement strand
TTTTTTTTTTTTTTTTTTTTTTTTTTTTTTTTTGTTGTTGTTGTTTTAATTTGACAGCATATTTGATGTACATAGAACATAAACATTTTACCTGGCATATGTATATACTACTGTTGTTATTATGTCATTTCTCCATCAACAATAAATGACAATTGTTTGAGCTATAAAAGACACATGTGTTTTTAAAATTTAAACCAACAGCCAAACAAAAAGATGCTGAAAGCTGTTTGTTGTTCACTGGTATTGTAATATTCACTCATACTATACTAAAATAAGTAGTCACATTTTATGTTTAATGAAGTTTCTTTCTTTAACAGATTATAATAAGAAGAGATGCTGATTTTTAAATGAAATATTCTTATCTCTGTATCTATGGCTGTATAAATCACTCCTTTATGGTTATTATAATGCTGAGCAATGATAAAGTTACATATACACATAATGAATACAAATGAAAGGTAATACTTAGCTAAATAATGTGTGCCACATAGTTGTATGAAACACTAATTTAGAAATTTCTAGCAACCAAAGGGAATATCAATGAGGAATAACCTAGAGCAAGAAAGAATCAGTTTGATGAATTGGGCTACATTAAAGAAGTTCCAAGACTTTTTCTTTTTTCAACACTTGCAATAAAATAGACAAAACTTTCATGTGAGAAAGTAATATTTTACTCTTGGAAAAATGAAAACTTCGAACCTTTTCCTTAAGGGAAGAACTTTGCATTTAAACCATTGGCTCTTTAGAGACGTTTTCAGGATGAAAAAAATCAAAAGATTCATTTTACTTGGAGCATTAAAAAAGATGAAACACATGGGGCTCCTGGTATTTCTCTCATTTAAGTTTAGTGTCATGATGGTTTGATAGGGCTTGAACATTCATTTAAAAAGATATGCCAAGTAATTAAAAATATTGCAGGTAAGTTGAACATTTGACCTATTTGCTTATTTTAAGCTCTGCCTCGGGATCACTCCTATTCCACATTGTAAGCTATTCCACAGAAGTTATAGGCCATGCATATATTTTAGCATGATGAATGTTGGTATTAAAAGGCTACAGTGTGTCCCATCTGAGGCAGCATTTTATAGCCACGTGGAAACTCAGTGTAAGATTGAGGTTTACTGCAGCACGCTAAGGAATCAAGAAAAGTCATACTCTAATTTATGAATATTCAGAAGGAACAGCATATAAATGTACCACCTTTTCATCAACATTGCTAAAACAGGATTATAATATATGTTGCAAAATTGTAGATTTTCATTTAGATAGCAGCATTTGTCAACTTTACACTGTAACTCACTCATTCATTTATATATTCATCTATTCATTTATTCCTCATATATTTATTGAGCATCACTAATGTTTCCAAGATCTCCCCAAGTCCTGGGATACAGTGGTGAACTAAACAAGAAGTTACAATTGCTGTTTTAGTAATGAGAGACAAAATGAGCTAAATAAATATATAAAATATATGGTGCCTTTGTTAACTTTCTGTCACTGAAGTGAAAGCTTGAAATAATTAACTTATAAGGAGAAGAGTCTTATTTTGCTCATTGTTTTGGAGGTTTCAGCCTATGACTGCTTGCACCTTTTGGCTTTGGACCTCTGGCAATGTAGCACAGATTAAAATTCCCTCAGGAAAGAACCAGGGAGTCAAAGAGTGAGAGAGGAAGGGGACCATGATACCCAAACTGCCTTTGAGGGAATGCACCCACTGTCTAGTGACCGCTCACAAGCCCCACCTCTTAAAGATTCTGTCACTCTCACAAATGCCTCCTGGTGATCACGTCTTTGACACATGGGCCTCTGGGAGACATTTAAGATCTAAATTGTAGCAGCGTTGGATGGTCAATAATAAAGTGTGCTGAAAGTAGAGTGTGATGGATGGGAAGGGAGAGAGGCAATTTTAGCAAGTCCTGTTATCAAAGGTCTCAGTTAACTGGTGTTATTTTTAAAAAGGCCAAAGGATGAGAAGAGAGAGCTTGCTAGAAGAAACTTTTTGGCAGAGAGATAAACAAGCACAAAGAATCTGAATTGGGATGAAATTTATAAATTTGACAAATAGCAAAGAGGGCTTGATGCTAGAGTGGAAATGGATTTAGAGAAGAGCCTAGACTCTTCAGGGCTTGAGGGCCACAAAAGCTTTGACTTTTCCTCTGAGTGATATTGGAAGGTGCTGCAGGACTTGATTGAGGGTGATACAATATGACCAAAGTTTTGAAAGTAACATTCTGGCTTCTATGCAGAGAACTCTTTGTATATGGGCAAGGAAAACAATTAGACCACAGGACAGACTTTCCCAATAATGCAGATGAGAAATGATAGTGCAGATTTGTTGTTAACATCAGGCTAATGTTAGATGTATTTTGATTGTAGAGCAAATTAGTAGAAGAGGATCTCCTTTTTCTCCCACTTGAGAAGAGGTCTTTGGCTTCTACCTAGGGTTATCAGAAAAAATACAAGTAGCCAATTAAATTTGAATTTGTAAAAAGTGTTGAATAATTTTTAGTATAAGTACTTTCCATAATATTTAATACCCATGCAAATATGTGTCATGTGATAAGCTCTCAGACTTTTACTAAAAAGTTGATTTTGTTCAAACTTTAAATTGAATTAGCC
>NW_026000026.1:63183446-63290946 GCF_001458135.2 Marmota marmota marmota | reverse complement strand
GTATATACACATGATGGACTTTTACTCAGTCTTACAGAAGAATGAAATTATGTCATTTACTGATAAATGGATAGATTTGGAGAAAATCATGCTCCCTCAAATAAGACAGACTCATAAAGTCAAAGGTCAATTATTTCTTTTTTCTCATAGGCAGAACCTAGATAGAAATAAGGAATAAAAATGTTGTGGGAGGGGCAGATCATGAAACTAGAAGGGAGATAGAGTGTAACAGAAGAAGGGGAGGGAGGACCAATGGGAAAAGGAAATAACTATAGAATGAAATTGGACAACTTATACTATTTGCATCTATTGATACATCACAGTGAATTCCACTTTTATGCATGACCATAAAGCACCAATTAAAAAATATTAAATAAATACAAGGATATTCAGTGGAGTACAGGGAAGGAATTAGCCGAAGGGAGGAAAGAGGAAAGGAGGGAAACCGGGAAAGAACTGGGTATTGAAATGGATCAAATTGTGTTATATTCAACTATGAATATGTCAAAATGAATCTCTCTCTCTCTCTCTCTCTCTATATATATATATATATATATATATATATATATATATATATACACATACACTTTCTTAGAAACAAAAATCTGAACTTGCAAAGTCCTTTCTAGTTCACACAGAATTTGAACGTATGCCTGAATACATATTTCTTTTATCTAAATTATTATTGTTTTTCCCCACCAAGGACTTTTATAATATAATATTGCACTAAACGTCAAATTAAAACTCCAAACTTCCAGTAAGTAGAACTAGAATTATAGAATTAAACCTATATTCTTACTGGTCTTTGATTATTTTTCTTGAACTTAGCCTATTGAAATGTTTGATCATGGCATTTCTTTCATTTGAAATGCCTTCTCTCACTGTTTTTAGCTATTGAAGTTTTGCATATTTCAAGGGTCATATTTTGAGGACTTTCATTCATGAACTTTCTTTGCTACATTTATTATTTTATTATTGAATTTGTAAAAGTTTTTCAGATTACTTTTTAAATTATTACACAGTAAAATTTGCTTTATAATATCAGTCCTAAGAATTCTAACACTATCATTTAGACTTTAAAATTAACATTCTTATACATTTGTGACTGATCTTTGTCCTTATAACCACATTTTCAGTTCCACCTTTTATCCCTGTTGTTATTACTTTTATTATCTAATCACCAAATATATTGTTATTATTATTATTATTTTAAACATTTTTTTGAAATTAATTAAGAATATTCAAAAATTAAATATTTTATTTTTTTCATTTCTCACAAGGCAGTTCTAATGACAAAAAATATCTATCAGCATTTGTCTGAAAAAGTCCATTTCTCCTTCACTTTCTGAGGATAATTTAACTAGACACAGTTTTAGATCATTATTATTTCATGATTTTTCAGTATTTGAAATTTTTCATTCCATTTTTTTCTTGCCAGCATGATTTTTGAAGAAAAATCTGATATAATTCTTAATTTGGCTCCCAAGCTCTTGCTTCTTTGAAGATTTTTTTTGTCTGATTGCTGCAGTTTGATGCTGACATGCCTAATTGTGTGTGTGTGTGTGTGTGTGTGTGTGTATATATATATATAATTTGTTATTTATTTTTTTGCATTTACCCTGCTTAGTGTTTTCTGAACTTCCTGGATGTTTATAGGTTGTTCATATTTGATTTTTGTATCGAGCAGCTATTACTTGTTCAATCATTTCTCTTCTTTCTTTTTTCTAGTATTCTTAGTATATGGGTGTTAGATCCCTGAAATAATCCAACAATTCTTGAATATTATCTTCTGTGTTTTGGGGAGATTTTCCATTTGCTTTTTCACTGTGAGAAATTTCTTTTTATATCTCCTTAGTCACTCTGATTTTTTCTCTGTTGTGTCCAATTTAATAATGAACTTATCAAAAGTATTTTTGAATTATTTTACTATATTTTTAGTTTCTTACATTACCCTTTAATTTATTTTTATGGTTCCAACTATCTTTTCATATTATTTTTGTCTTTGAATGTTGTTATTTTTAGATCCCAGAGTATATCAATCATAATAATTTTAGAGTTCTTGCTTCTAAACTAAAATCTCTGCCCTATCTGGCTCTAGATGTTTGCTTTGTTTCATCAAACTGTGTTTCTCTTGCTTTTTTAGCATGGCTTGTCATCTTTATTTCAAGCTGAATGTAATTTATCATGTAATGCTATGGTTTGATTATGATTTGATTTCTAAAATCTGACGTTGAAATTTTGTTCTCAATGTAATTGTTGGTGTTGAGGGTTGGAAGGACCTACAAAATGGGTTGTGTAATAAGAGTTCCACCTTCATCAAGGGAATAATGTCACTCTTATGGAACTGGATTAATTCTCCCAGGACTAACCCTCATTGTACTGAGTTCTTGCTCTTATGGGATTGGATTAGTTATTTTAATGGGAAAGTATGTTTTTATAATGGGATGCTGCCTGTCCCTTGTGTTTTGTACTCCATATTTATTGGCTTGTCCTTCCATTTTTCCATATGTTATATGCAATGCAATCTTCACAGAAGCCACACATATGTCAGCTGTGCCCTAGGACTTCCAGCTGCCAGAACCAGGAGGCAAAATACATTTCTTTCCTTTATGAATTATCCAGTCTGTGGTATTCTATTATAGTAACAGAAATCAGACTTAGATAATAAGAAATGGATTAAATTGGCTTTTTTATTAGGTTTTCTGTCTATCTGTCTAGGGTTTTAAAATACTGCATTTAATACTGTTGTTGCTAAGGGTCAGAAGCTTAGATTTCCTCTAATGAACTCATTTTTATGTCTCATGTTGTCTTTACATTTTCTTAGAAACTTTTTCATAAATAGATTTTGCCTTTGCAACTCTCTATTATAATCCACTGCTACTATACCAGAGCCATTTCAATATGTTTGTAAAATATTGAGGAGGAAAAGTAACTATAACTGTATGACTGCTATTTTTGGTGTGTGTTCCAGGTAGGGTTGTGAATTTTAAATGCCTTTCTTAGCATTCTCATGAATGTCTCCTCCTCCTTCTTTCCCTCCTCCTCTTCCTCCTCTGTCTTCTTCCTTCCCATGCAGTATTTGAAAGCTACAAGGTACTGAAGTTGTCTAATTGCTTTTTCCTTAGATAAGATAATTTCTCATAAAACATTTTCCCTTGTCAGCAATTTGATATGGAGAACTAAATACTACTAGCTCGTTTGAAAATTATTACACACCCACAAACACACCCTCCCCTGCTGTAATTAAGAGATAGATTTTTCAAACCCTTGCCAGGAAAATCTTGTAGACTCCTAGAAGGACGACTTAGGAAAGTGTGCAGCCTTTCCTAAGACTGGGCCCTAGAAGTATTAACTGTCAAAGCAGTTCCATCAGTTTTGAGCAATTTGTTAATTGCTATTCAAGTGTTTCTCCCTGTTAATGGATACAGTAACTTCTGGTCCTTATAAACTGTAAATTTTCAGTGTTTGCCTGTGTGTCAAGTTTTCAGTGTGGTGGTTTCCCATGTGACTTTGATTATCTGATAAATCTGCCAAGGTTTTCTCATTACCTATTTGTTCAAATGTATTAAGACTGTGAATATGGATTGAGGCATCCAAGTCCTTTGCATGTTATAAAAGAAGCTGGAATCATCTCCTAGAGATCTTAATTTTGTATTTGGTCTTGTAAAGCTTGATGTATCATGTGGTATAGACATGATGTATGTTTTCCTATATCACACCTTGTGCCACTTGCCATACACTTCAGTGTGTTGACATGTGCAGAGTCAGGGCATTGACCTCATTTTTCTACTTCTCGGTGATCAAGTCTCAAAGCTGACATGATGTCTTGCTCATAAATGCTCCTCAGTCTATATAGTTTTCACAGCAAATATTTATAGAAAGTAAGCTTCTATCAACATAAATATAAATGTTTAAATAAGCATCAATTTTTTTTAATTTTGTACTTTATTTTTGTCTGTTCAGAGTAGTTTCAGATATTTAGTTTGAAATATGTTCTTAAGTTTAAAAAAGATTCAAGCTTTCAGTACTAAACAGAACTCTTATTGACATACAATATCTATCATGTAAGATTTTTCTTTAGTTTCTTGACTTAATATAAGGTCAGCAGTGTTTTAGAACTATGTTGTTTTTCTTTACTTGATCTTTGCCTTTCGTTGAACCAAATCTACCTTAACAGATAAGATTTTAGAAGATTTCCCCTAGAGAGTTACTTCAAGCTATTTAAGCTGCCATCAGTTCCTGATTTAGCATTTTTAATAAACTTCCTAGGGCAAAGGATTAATTTCCCTGGACCCTCTTTATCCTTGATGTAGAAGTATAATGTTCAATCGAGGATGGATCATTGTTCGCCTGCTGTCTTCCCTGCATGTTTATGAATTAGTAGATACAAGTTCAGGGAAGGAAAGAAAGCCAGGACAAAATTGAAAGTATTCCCAATCCTTAAACTTTGTTGCTAAATAAAACCAGAAACTAATACATATGAATGCAAATACAATTACTTTACCACATTAAAGTAAGCACATTAAAGAAACATATGTCTACTGAGGCTGTTTATAGCCAAATAGTTTGCATTAAATTGCCAACATGCTTATTGATCCTTATCTAAAACTCATCTAAAAATAGAAGTTCTACTGTCTTAGCAAAACTGTGATTCACACAGTGACCTGGATTTTGGAAATATTGCATTCTCAGGGTCACTTGGATTAAATCAGCTCTCAATGTTTCCTTAACATTGTAGACATAAGTCCAAGAAAATACTACTCTCACTTCAAGTGTGCATATATTAATATTCAAAATTGAATGAATATTCAAAATTTCAAAGCATCTTGGTTATTTTATGAGAATCCACAGGTTTCAGTTTTAGGCCCATATAAAATATTTTGAAGTGAAGGAGTAACCGTAGAGAATCATATGAAAACTAGAAAGAGAAGTAAGAAATGTTCACAAGGGACATACCAATTAAGGATATTCTTTGTTAAAATTAAACTACTTTTAATGGTTTCTGATAATATCTGATGTAACTCATTTATGGCTGAAAGGATATATATTATATTTTCAGGCACAGAATATCATGCCACGGCATCATGAATCAAACACAAATCACAGCCATTGGCAAGTCTCTTCTTAATGATAATTAGTGGTGATTTTGACCACACATGTGTTACTCTATTATCCCTTCTTATTCAGGGGACCATATAATTTATTTTCCAAATAGAAGATATTTGAGTATAAAAGATGGCATTTACTAGACATGAAATTGAAACAACAGGCCTAAACTGAAAGTATCCCAGGAAAATCAAGACATATTTGGTAAAATATTTAACGAATTTCAGATTTATAGCTAAATGACTTGTTTTCATTCTACTAAAAGTCAAGTCTTCAAAAATTGTGTTTTCTATGCTGAATATATGTGTTCATGAAATGATAGCATGAGGCATCCTGAAACGGAGATGAGTTTTGAAAAATAACACAAAAGTCATCTTTTTCAGAATGGGGCTGTAGCTCAGTGGTAGAGCGCTTGCCTCGCATGTGTGAGGCACTGGTTTGATCCTCAGCACCACAAAAAATATAAATAAATAAAGCTACAACTAAAAAAAAATTTTTTTAAAAAGTCATTCTTTTCAAAACAAATGGGTGCTAAAGCCTAAGTATTTAAACATGGATTTAAAATATTCAATTAGGCTTTTTGCTATTGTTGCTGTTGCTGAAAACAACATAATTTGCACTTTAAAACTCTTTTATCCATACATGTACTTTGGGTAATAATGATCATCACCTTCCACCATCATTTCTAACTCCATACCTTCTCCCTTCCCCTCCAACCCCTTTGCCCTATCTAGAGTTCATCTATTCCTCCCATGCTCCCTCTTCCCATTACCCAAAATACATGTATGAAAACACAAATTGGTGTGAATATACTTTGTACACAACCAGAAATATGAAAAATTGTGCTCTATATGTGTAATAAGAATTGTAATAGATTCCTCTATCATATATAAATTTTAAAAAAATTTTTCAAAAATTCAAAAAATCCCTTATCCAAAGAGTTTCAAAACTCAAAAACTCATATCTTGACTCACTAGTAGCTTGCCAAAGGAACAATTTCAATAGGTTGTGAAAATATAGTACAGTATATGTTTTTGTTTTAATTTTTTAAAATAAACTGTTATGGTCTTATTATTTGGTCCCATCACAATTCATATTTGAAAATTCTAACTCCTAAGGGGGGATATTATTTTAATAATGAAATAAAATTAATAATGATCAATAGTTATAGTCATAATAATACTTATAGAGAGTTAATAATGTTTGTAATTACTACTAATACTGCAGATAGTTCCTGACTTAAGAAATTTCAATATGTGATATTTCAACTTGACAATGGTATAGAAGTGATATGCATTTCAGCAGATATCATGCTTCAAATATTTCCGTTTGATCTTTTCTTAGACTAGGATGTGTAGCAAGATTCTTTCCCATGATGTTTGATGGCAACAGCTATTTGTAGCACCCTGTCAGCCATGTAATCACAAGGGTGGACAATTTAAACTCTATGTTATCTCATGTTATTGAGCTGTGATGTAATATAGAGCATCAAGTGCTTAACCAACTTATGATACTTTCAATTTATTGTGGGTTTTTTAGCAGGTTATCCCATTGTAAGTTGAGAAGCATCTGTATTGTTGCATAGGATTGAATAGGTATTTTTACTACTATTTAAAATAGTCTTTTATTTTATGTTTACAAAATTCTTGGCATTGTGTTTTGTTTTGTAATATGTCTGGGAAGGATATATTAAAATGGAAATTTTTTTCCCTTATGAAGTAAAGTTTCAATGATAGTAATAATTTTTAAAAAAACTGCATTTGAAATCTCTCAGATTTATGCTATGATGCAAGATTTGTTGGGTCCAAGATTTGTGGAGTCCCTGAAAAATGAGAGAGATCTTAAAGGAGGTACAAATAAAAATAACATTGCATATAACTGAAAGAAGATCACTAGGTCCTATTAGGGAAGAATAATGACATGGAAAGGAAAGAAGGATGACTGGACAGTGGTTTCCATACCTGGTGTAATGATGCTGTCAACATCACTGTTTTTGGCATGTTTTGAGTCCTCTGTCTCTAAAGATTTTACAAAACTGACTCTATATAAACTTAAAGACAATTTTTAATGAAAAGAGATAACTGAATAAAGATGCTCTTGATTCTTCTAGAACTGATGCATCCAAAGTGAACTTCTGCCTTCTTTCGCCTGATTATTTCCTCAGCCACCACCACTGGGTCTTGTGTCATCACAGTGAGTGTCAAAACTTTCCCCCAAAAAGCCTGTCTTCACCGGTGGGTTGTAAACTAGATATGAATGTGCATTCCTCTGCAGAAGACAATCTTCCTAATTTTATAGAGTTAACACTGATGTAATCCATGGCTATTACTTTATTTATTGTGTATATTTTCTAAAACACTAGGATTTTAATGAATGAAAATTTGTATTTCTTTCAAACATTTTTTATAAAAATAGGAATGAAGTTCTTTAAAATAGTACAGTTGGAAGTAAGGAAGCACAGTTATATTCCTGCTAATCTAAAGCATATTCTCACACCTGAACAGACATTTTAAAAAATTAAAGTCACCTTTTGTACTACTTTGTTAAAATTGCCCTCACGTTGGGATACCAACTTCCTGCAGTAAAAATTTTAAAATGTTTTTGTGCTGTGAAGAATATTTAATTATGTGATTATCTTTCATGATGTGTGTAGTTAATTGTCTTTACGTCAAATGTAAATGATTTTGAACAATAAAAGTGAATGAGTAATGTTCTGGCTGTGAGCAACAGATGTCATGTGGATTTTGATTTCTTAGTCATTTATAAATATTTCCTTTCAAGTCTACAAAAGCAATTAGTTAAGATTATAGACTAATAGCCATCCAATCTAGGTTTAAGAAAGAAAAGCCATATGAAGCATGGAATTTCAGAACACTACTTAAGAAACAAATATTTCATATTATTCATGTTCTTTAAAAATATGATTTTTATAAAAAGTACATAGCCTAGTTGTCATTCTCTGAACTTAAGTTTCTAATGCAAATCTATTAAAATTTTATCTCCCTATCATATACAATCCAGTGTCTTCCTCTGCCTCTTATCAGTGTCTCCTGTGGTCTTTTGTACATAATGGGAAATGTCTGCAAGAATCAGCAAAATATAGTGTGCTTTTCAAATTTCTTCACAATTTTTGTTACCTGGGAGACATCCATTCCCCTTTATCTTAACAACAGAATAATTTTCCTAGTAATACCTATTCACCATCTTTCAGTCCACATAATTTTGACTGCAATTTTGGATACAAGGATATCCATGTAATGCAGATCCCTGCTATTAAGAACATCACATCTATTCTCAGTGGACGTTTGCACAGGGATGATTAAATTTCTTAAGACAGAGTTGATAAATGCAACTTCTTGAAAGTTTACTTGAATAATACAAAGGTTGGGAACACCCAAAATAAAACACTCAGACATTTTAACTATTTTGAGTTAAGGCCACTTGATAAACAGTAAGTGAAAGAGAATAAATATGACCTCCTTTCAATTTCTTAAATGTTGGAGATGAAAGAAACCTTCTCTATACCAGAAACAAAACAAAACACATTATTCCTGCCTTAAGGACCTAAGCTTGAGACCACTACACCTACAAATAAACCTCTTAAAACTAATCTTAATCTTGATCCTTACTTATCTCACTACCTAATTAACCAGGCTAAACCAAGCCTCCTTATTTTGTCCTGTTTTTATAATTTGCTACTTGTTGTCCCATTCAGAGTAAATATTCAACTTCTTTGAGTCTTTTTTTTTTATGAAAGATACTGGGTCAGCTAAACATGGCATTAAATAAATTTGTATGCTTTTATTCTGGTGATCTCTCCTATGTCCATGTAATTCTGAGGTCTAGGAACAGAACATGAAAGGCTAGACAGAAAGTTTGCCTTCCACACAATGACTAGAGGGAAGCAGACCCCCTTTTGCACTAAAGTTGCTAAAGTGATAGACAAAGTTAAGTGCTCAGGGAGTCAGCAAGAGAAGTGACTCAGAGGAGAAGACAAAGCAGAATGAAACATTGCTGTGCTGTAAAGAAAGATGATATTGATGAATATTTGCAGGACTGGAGCCAGCCCTTGGTGACAAAGAGTGCCCCTTTGACCAAATGCTTGTCATGCTCAGAGGAGCCTGGCAAGCATTTGGTCAAAGGGGCACTCTAACCTCGGTCTATAAAATCTTTAACAAAACCTTAACAGAGTTTAAAGCAGCAGAAAGTTTTATCCCTAGAATGACTCCAGCTCCTTTGAAGTACCCACCTGAGAAAATGTCAAACCTACCAAAATATGCACTCTGTGTTCCAGTCAATACCAGAAGATTGAGTTCCTATCTCATAGCTTGTCTGAGGAAACAGCCTTGAACTTCTTTGCACACCAGTTAGTAAAACCAGAGGAGTTTCCTATGGATCTATCCTTCCTTCCTACTTTTTATAATTTCTACCTTCTTTGCTCTACAGAGCCACTGTTCACCCATTTTTTTCTTCTCTCATTCTCTCTTTAAGATCCCCAGATAGCTCTGTAAAAAGATTGAAGTTGGGATCAGTTCAAATTGTACAGTTTTCCTTATTGGGAAAACATATTACTGATTCAAATCTGTCCTTATTTCTGTAAGTAGTGTCGATGTTTGCTTATCTTTCAGCTCTATTGTTTGTGGTAGCCAATAACCTGATATATACTAAATTCAAATTTCTCTAACATTGGGACCAGCTAGATTGGGATACTTTAAATTGTAGCAGTTTACATAGAAGATACAATATTTTACATGACATTTAATAACAATTGAAAACTATGATTTATCATTTCAAAATGATAGCTGTTTTAAGTGAGGTCTTCCTCCTGTTATAAAATATTTTCAACAGGGACTTCAAGATTGGAACCTCCTTTCCGTTTTTCCTCCTCTTCACACTCCCTCCCTCCATTCTTTCCTTCCCTCCCTGCCTCCCTCCCTTCCTTCCTTCCACCTACCCATCTCTCTTCCTCTTTCTTCCCTTCTATCAACCCTCTTTCTTTCCTTTCCTTCTTTTCTCCCCACTGCTTTGATTTGTTTCTTTTATACAGAAACCAAGCATCTGTCTAAGCATACATATAAAGCAAACGTTCTCTTTTTTGATAGTATCAGCTATAAATGAATAAATAAATAGCTAATAATAAATTTATACCCAGAGTTATATGGGAGAAAACCAAAAAAAGGACTCTTTTTTCCTATCTCTACTTTAATCTAGTCTTTATAAAAAATAGTACGTCCAGTGTAGGTTTAACTGTGGAGAAAAGAGAAGGATCAGAGACTGAGAAGAGAAACAAGTAGAGACATGAAGTAGAGACATGATATATATGTTATAAAATGTAAAATTAAAATATTTAATGGTGTCAACAGAAGTTGTAAAGGCAAAATGATCAGGAAGACAGTGAGAAAATAATTTGATACTGGGGAATTTTGCATTCAATAGACAAATAGCTTATAATTATTTTTACATTGAAACAGAAGTGAGAAAATGTTGAATGCAGTAGCAGGGAGGGCATGGGATGAATTGGATAAGGCAATGCCTGCTGTTTCCTTTGGCACACTCTTTTTGTTTTATCTTTTTCTGAGAGTAAACCCCAACCTTCTGCAGAAATTAAATTTCTATCTCATGGGT
This sequence comes from Marmota marmota marmota, assembly GCF_001458135.2. Classification (NCBI taxonomy): domain Eukaryota; kingdom Metazoa; phylum Chordata; class Mammalia; order Rodentia; family Sciuridae; genus Marmota; species Marmota marmota. The sequence goes on along the minus strand of NW_026000026.1, from coordinate 63,280,215 downwards.
AGAAAACAGAACTGTGGGGTCTGAAAGCTTCAAAATTGCTTTCAAACCAATTCTTTCCGTCTTATTCTGTGCTTTGACTTCAGCAACACCTGATGTTTTTATGGCCTGCTTTTGTTTGATTAATCAACTTAATTATTGCCATCATTCCCCTTCACATATTTATGTCACAGGTATTATTTTTATGCCTTTTGTATTAACTATTACATTAGAAGGGATCCATGAAAGAATTCTGTTAAAGTAGTGAGGTAGAACTACTAGAAAACTAGAAATATATTATTATTCCTAATAAATGAAAGTATTTCAAAACTTTTCATTTTCAGTTTGCTTTGACTATCTTCTTTTACTTCTTCAATTTTTTTTTCATTTTTCAGGTTTCAATGTAAACATCATATTTAAGTAGAAGTTTTTGTTGACCACACCAATAAATCCATCACAGGCAGTCATACTATATCACTACTTGTCAGCCACCAATGTTTTTGCATTCATTTACTAAAACTTATCTGAGATAATTTACTATATTTTCATTTTCAATTTCTCTTACATGTCTTATTCAACACTGTATACTAAGCAAATTGAAATATGCATGGTAGAAGGCACATTGTAACTGCTGCACAGATATTTAATGGATGAAAGAATTAATGAATGTTTTTGGTGCCTTTGTCTAATATAAGATAATCGTAATTTTGTGAGCTAGTCTCTGTGTCCTCTATTCTGTACCATGGGTCTACTAGTCTGTTTTGGTGCCCAAACCATGCTGTTTTTGTTACTATTGCTCTGTAGTATAGTTTAAGTTCTGGTATAGTAACGCAACCTGCTTCACTCTTCCTGCTAAGGATTGCTTTAGCTGTTCTGAATCTCTTATTTTTCCAGATGAATTTCATGACTGCTTTTTCTATTTCTATGAGGACTGTCATTTAGATTTTGACTGAAATTGAATCTGTATAGTGCTTTTGGTACTATAGTAATTTTTATAATATTAATTCTGCCAATCCAAGAGCAAGGTAGATCTTTCCATCTTCTAAGGTCTTCTTTGATTTCATGCATTAGAGGTAAGATAGCCTATTCAACAAATGGTGCTGGAAAAACTGGAAATCCATATGCAACAAAATGAAATTAAACCCCTCTCTCTCACCATGCAAAAAAACTAAACTCTAAATAGATCAAGGACCTAGGAATAAAACCTGTGTCTAATAGAAGAAAAAGTCGGCCCTAATCTCCATCATGTGGGATTAGGCACCAACTTCCATAGTAAGACTTCAATAGCCCAAGATTTAAAATGAAGTATCAATAAATGGGATGGATTCAAACTAAAAAGTTTCTTCTCAGCAAAAGAAAAAATCTGTGAGGTGAATAAAGAGCCTACATCTTGGGATGAACATTAGATAGAACATTAATCTCTAGGGTATATAAAGAACTCAAAAAGCTAAACACATACACACACACACACACAAACAAACAAACAAAAACAAATAACAAATATCCCAATCAATAAATGGGCCAAGGAATTAAACAGACACTTCTCAGAAGAGGATATACAATCAATTAACAAATATATGAAAAAGTGTTCAACATCTCTTACAATTAGAGAAATTCAAATCAAAACTATTCTAAGATTTTATCTCACTCCAGTCAGAATGGCAGTTATTATGCATACAAACAACAATAAGTGTTGGTGAGGATGTGGGGGAGAAGGTATACTCATACACTGCTTGTGGGACTGCAAATTCCTGCAGCCAGTATGGAAAGCAGTATGGAGATTCCTTGGAAAACTGGTAATGGAAATACCATTTGACCCTGCTATCCCTCTCTTCAGTCTATACCTAAAGGATTTTAAAACAACATACTACAGGGGCACAGCCACATCAATGTTTATAGCAGCACAATTCACAATAGCTACACTCTGGAATCAACCTAGATGAGCTTCAGTAGATGAATACATAAAAAATGTGCTGTATATATACAATGGAATGTTACTCAACAATAAAAGAGAATAAAATCATGGCATTTGCAGGTAAATGGATGGAATTAGAGAAGATAATGCTAAGTGAAGTTAGCCAATCCCCAAAAAACAAGTGCCAAATATTTTCTCTGATATAAGAAGGTTGATTCATAGTGGGCTAGGGAGGGGGAGTGTGGGAGGAATGAAGGAACTCTAGATAGGGCAGAGGGGTGATAGGGGAAGGGAGGGAGCATGGGGTTAGAAATGATAGTGGAATGTGATGGACATCATTATCCAAAGTACATGTATGCATGAATTGGGGTGAACATATTTATATACAAACCAGAAAAAAAAAGAATAAATGAATGGATGTAATGTGCATTTTGAGGGTTTTGGTCTCTGTAAGTATGTAATGAAAGCATAGTTTATTGCCATTGTTCACATTTCATGTTTGTATCTTGGCATAGACGAGGCACTTAAAATATGTTATTAATTTAATATCTATGAAAAGTAATTCAATTGTTACTGTGGGTGGACCTTAAGTATTAGACACCCATTTTTCTAATAAGGAAAACTATATGTACCAGAGATCATGTTTAGAACATTTTCTCTGTGATCCTAAATTCTTGAAATTATTTTTTAAAAACCTGCATCTGACACATCAAGGAAAGAAAACTACAGAGACCAATATCCTAGAAGAACACAGATACAAAAATTCTAAAAAAACAAACAAACAAACAAAAAAACTGGCAATCACATGATTATATCTCAATAGATAACAGAAAAACCATTTGACAAAATACATTAAACATTCATGAATAAAACAATAGAAAAAATAGAGACAGAAGGAACATATCTCAACATTGTAAAAGTTATATGTTAAGCTAAAGCCAACATCATGCTAAATGGATAAAAACTGGAAATATTCTTTCTAACTGGAGGAACAAGATCAGGATGCTCACTTTCATCACTTCTGTTCAACATAGTCCTTGAATCTCTATCCAGAGCAGTAGCCAAATTCAGAAATTAAAAGGATATGAATAACAAGAGTTAAAAGTATCTCTGTTTGCTGACAATATAATTCTAATTTATAATTTAGAAGACATTTAGAAGACTCAGAAAACTTCTAGAACTCATAAATGAATTTAGCAAATAGCAGAATAAAAAATTAACACTAATAGATCAACTGCAGCTCAATAATCTAGTGATGAATCAGCTGAAAGAGAAGTTAGGAAAATTCTCCCATTTACAATAGCCTCAAAAAAATTAAATACTTGAAAATCAATCTAAAATTAGAGGTGAAGGACCTCTAAAGTGAAAATATAGAACCCTAAATAAAGAATTTGAGGAGGACCTCAGAACATAGAAATACCTTCTATGTTCTTGGATAGGCAGAATTAATATTGGAAAAATGGCCATACTACCAAAAACACTCTACAAATTCAGTGCAGTTCCCATGAAAATTCCAATGATGTTCTTCACAGAAATAGAAAAAGAGTCATGAAATTCATACGGAAAAATAAGAAACCCAGAAGAGCCAAAACAGGGGTTAGATAGAAATGTGATGCAGAAGGTATTACAATATCACACATTAAATTATACTACAGAGCAATAGTAATATAAACAGCATGATATTGACACCAAAACTGGCAAGAAAATCAATGGAACCCAAAAGAAGACTGAGCCAAAACCATAAAAATACAGTTACCTCACCCTAGAAAAAGTTGCCAAAAACATACATTGAAGAAAAGAGAGCCTTTCAACAAATGGTGCTGGGAAAACTGGGAATACATATGTGGCAAAATGAAATTGAACCCCTATCTTTAACCATGCATAAAACTCAACTCAAAATGTATTAAGGACCTAGGTATTAGACCATAAACCTTGTGCCTACTAGAGGAAAATGTAGGCCCCAAACTCCAATGTATAAGCTCAGAAACTAATTTTCTTAACAATACTCCTAAAGTGCAAGAAGTAAAATAAAAAAAAAAATCAATAAATGGGGTGGCATCAAACTAAAATGCTTCTTCACAGCAAAAGAAACAATCAGGACTATGAAGAAAGAGTCCATAGAATGGGAAAAATGTCTTTGTCACCTGTGCCTCAGATAGGGCATAAATTTCCAGGTTATATAAAAAACTCAAAAACACTTAATATCAACAAAATAAATAACCCTATCAATAAATGGACCCTATCAGTGAAAGGAACTGAACAGAAACTTCACAGAAGAAGAAATATGAATGGTCAACAATTATATAAAGAAATGTTACACATCTCTATAATTATAGAAATGCAAATCAAGCTTACACTGAGATTTCATCTCACACTAGGCAAAATGGCAAAATTATAAAAAGTAAAAGTGCCAGGCATGGTGGCACATTCCTATAATCCCAGCACTCCAGAGGCTGAGGCACAAAGATTGCAAGCTCAAAGCCAGACATAGCAATTTAGAGAGGCTGAAACAACCTAGTTAGACCCTGTCTCAAAATTAAAAGAAAAATAAAAAGCGGTCGGATATGGTTCAGTTACAAAATGTCTCCATTCAATCCCTGGTACAAAAAAAAATTACAAGTAACAATAAATATCAGTGAGGATATGGGGCATAATGTACATGCATACATTGCCTATGGGATCGCAAATTGGTGCAATCACTTGGGAAAGTAGTGTGGAGATTCCTCAACAAACTAGGAATGGAACCACCATTTGACTTATCTACACCACTCCTCGGTATACATCCAAAGCAGTTAAAATTTTTATCCTACAGTGACACAGCCACATCAATATTCATACTAGCTCAATTCATAATAGTTAAACTATGGAATCAACCTAGATCCCCATCAACAGATGAACAGAAAAATAAACTGTAGTATATAATACACAATGGAATGTCACTCAGCCATAAAGAACGATGACTTTTTGACATTTGCCAGCAAATGGATGGATCTTGAAACTACCGTGCTAAGTAAAATAAGTCCCCAAAAGTCAAAGGTCAAATGTTTTCTCTGATATGTGGAAGCTAACTCATAATAAGGGGTTGGGGGAAAATAGAAGTTCAGTAGAAATGTTAGACAATGGGAAATTTAGGCAAAGTAGGAAGGATAGGAAAATGAAAGACAATGAAATGAATCTGATATAATTTCCCATGTACATATGTGAAAATAACACAATAATCTCACCACCATGTACATTCATTAGAATGGGGTTCTAACTAGAAAAAAGATATATTCTAGGATTGTATAATTATATTAAAATGGATTCTATTGTCATATATGATTAAAAAGAACCAATAAATGAATGAAAAAGAGTGCTGTGTCTGAGTTTCAATAAGAAAATATGTATAGTCTTTGATAGATGATCTCATTATTACTTTAATTTACATTGTTTCACTCCTTTTTGTTTGTTTGTTTTTGCTTTCAAGTATTCCAGGGCAACATGAGTTCTCTGCTACATGAATGCAGAGTCACTATTAATTCTTAAATGACCTTTTTCTTCTCTTTAGAAGAATTGATGTTCTTCTGTTTTAGCATTTGTGAACTTTTATATTATTGTACATTAATTGTAAAAAAAAAAATACACCAAAAGAAATGTCCCTCGAAGGACAAGGAAAGAAAAATTGAAAGCTTTAAAGCATCGGAGTAAAATGCATATTTCATGTCATAGTGGTAAGTGCTGCATTATATTAGCAATTTAGCTATAGGATCAGTGACTTTTTTGTCCTTTATTGAATTTCTAATATCATAAGAAAGTTACTAATGTGATAAAAGTCTTAAAGTATTACTGACTTTCTATCATGTTCTTGAAGTGAATTTTTATAGTATTAGCAGAAACAGAGTTTCAGAATACCATATAAACTGACCAAAATGATAATAAAAAAGCTTGAAAAATCAATAATACAGTTTATTCAGCTGATCTATTTGAAGCTTCTCATATTTCATTTTCAGATCATTCTCTTTTAGTGGGTTCTGCTCATTGATAAGAGTTGCAAAGTCTCAACTTCCTTTGAAACATCTAGTCTTCAATAGATTATCTCGTTAGGAAAAGAATTCAAAAATTGATGGTATTATTACTTTTTAAAAAGAATTTTAACAAGGTACCCATGACAAAATAAATGTTCCTGTCAGTTTTGCAAAACCTCAAAAACAAGCAAACAACAACAACAAAAGAAATGAAGCAGAGTGAATGTTCTAGTTACTAAATGTTATTAGCTGTCTAAATATTTTTTTTTCCTTTTCTTTTTTAGGTATTATACATACAGAAGATTTCAGTTATTACAGAACTTCTATGCACTAGGGGAATTAATTTTTCTGTCAAAATCATATTTAATATGAAAAAATTTCAAAACTACTTTCTCTAAGGTAGATAAAAATAATATTTTAAAAAAATATTTTGAACCACCTATTTAATTTTATTAATCTTAGCTTATCATACTTGCTTATAACTGAGATGTAATATAAATTTCCCAGAAAAACAGATTTTACAAATATACTCAAATTATATCTAGTTTTCAGTACATTGACTTTTTTCTAGCAGCTTTTGTTATTTGAAGAAAAGGAAAATTTTAAACTTTGCTTAAATCATAGAGTATTTTATTTTGCTATCTTGGGAAGTAGCTTCTTTGGCTTATTTTCTGATCAGTGCTATTTGTCTAAATATTTTTTTGGTGTATTTCATGGGCCATTAAATGCTGAAAATGTAATTTGAAAAATAAGATAAAAAAGAGGTAAGCATTAAAATTTTGATTTTAAGAATCTGAAAATAATCACTGAAATTATTTATACTTCAACAATTCATTTACTTCAAAATATAAATTGATTGAGTGAAAAGCTAAAATGACTATTTTCCTTTAATTCCTTGATTATTTCATGTTTCTTCCTTACTAGGTATATATTATCATATTGATTGATAATCTTCTATGAAATCACTTCTTAATTATATTTACTTCACTGTCTCCATACTCATACTATATATTTTAATTTTAAAATTGCATTAGAGCCTTATGATTTCCGAAAGTTTTAAGTATTCCATGGAATCTATTGAAAAAATGAGGATGGTGAGGATAGCCAAATTTTATATTATAGGAAACCTTGAATTAAGAACCTAACAGTCATTCCACACTTACCATCTTTGTTCATTTAAACTTCTTCATATAGGGATCACAATGCACCTATAATTAAAGTGTTATATAGATTTATTTTTCCTTACTAATGTAGAAGCTACATGTGAGAAAGCTCTCTTAGAACCATGACCCTATCACAACCCAACCTGGCACTGGAAATATAAAATCAATTTAAACCACAATTCAAAAAGCATTTAGAATAATCCAATCACATATAGACAAAGATTATTGTTTTTCTCATAAAACTGAATTTAATCTTTCATAATTTTTTCTCAGATTTTATTTTAACTGGAGATGAAAGTTGTAGTGTCAAATATGTATCCTGGTAGAAATGTAAAATTCCATTTTTATATCAATGATTTCCAGTCAAAAAGACCCTTAAGAAAACACCTAGTATCTAATCTAGGTTAGATTACTTGTTATGTAGGTGAGATAACTTGTTAAATAACTTGTTACTCATTGTATCCAGGAAGAGCACAGGTGAACCACAAAGAGTATAATTATAGGGATGGTGGATGATCTGAGGAGATTTGAAGGAACTGACCTAGCTCCTGTGGATTGTATGTTATCCAGAGTTAGGGTAAATCTATGATAGTGTATTCTTTAAATCTTGTCTGTTATTGTGGAAGACTAGACTAAGATGGACTTTATTAAAAAGCAGCAGTCACTTATACTAGGCACAGAGAAAAATATTGTTTAATTCTTGGGTTTGATAATGTTCATTTATTGTGTGGGCATATGTGATTACGTGGAAGTCTTGTTATTGCTTTAATCCATCATGGTCAGAGTGATTTTTGTCTGATCTTGATGTTCTTTCAACCTGTTTATTTTTAAGATAGGAGCATTCAGACCTAGATGTGAATGTCAGGTCTGGTAATGATAACATCAAAGCCTAGCTAAGAGTACCAGCATAGTTCAGGATCTAAGAGATCACTTTCCCTCTACTTAGTTATTAACATATAATTTAAATGTATTCACTAGCAATCAAAATACTTACTAAAAGTATTTTTGTCCTTGCATCATTAAAAATTTATAGAAGAGATTGCCCTAGGTAGTTCTTTGGAATATTTTTTCTCTTCAACATGACACCTACCGTTCTATTCTTTTCAAAATAACATATAATATACTCGATACTGACCTAATGAATCATTAGAAACAGAGAATACAATCTAAATACCTATTTTTATGGGACCTTAGTCACCATATTCATAAATTTGTTTAATTTGGCTCTCCATTTCACTAAAATTTTGTGTTTTTAATAAAAATGCTAAAATACATAAACACTGCTTTCCTAATTCTAGAATGAGCTGATTTTCAAGTTCTACTAACTGTTCTCAGTTGATCTACAGATTTAAGGAACTGAAGGCTTATTTTCGATGTTATAATCAAATCTTCCACAAGAAAACCAGCTTTGAACTTCATCAATGTGCAGATCACCTGTTGCCCCTTTCAGATGAAGAACACTGCAGATAGAGAAAATTCATCATTATCTTGTAATTGTCAATTTAAATATTATTAGTTGTGTTAATTGTGAGTTGGTGTTTGACAAACTGAGTTCTGAACAGGGATTCCCACATGGGACATCACAGGCACGACATGAGTATTCCATCATGGAAATCTTGCTTTGGAAAAACAGATTAAATAGTTTCATGAATGTGAAATGTAAAACCATATTCCTAGAGCTCTTAGTGAAGAACCTTTTAACTAATTTAATAAAAATGCTCCTTTTTATGTTGCCTGAGGAATAAAGTCTCAGAAATTGATGAGACTCTGCCTAAAGGCAGAAGAAAAGGCTGAGCCTTAGTGAGATTATCATTTCCACAAGTTTAGCCTCACAACCGCATTGGGGAGCCAATAGTAATTTTATTTGCTTTGTAAATCTAGAAAGAAACCCGAGCCATTGTGCAAGTTGGAAGGCAGATATTGCCATGCAGCCTGGGTGCCTTCAAGTGCCTGGCTTAATTCAGCAGGGAAGGATGCCTCTCTCTCTTTTCTTTCTTTTCTTTTTAAAAATTCTTCCAGCAGCAACTTCCTCTCCACAATATTGCCAATACAGACCGAAACAATACTGTTCAGACAGAAGAGAGAATTTACAACTGATATTGAATAAAAAAAAGTTAATTGGATATTTTCTATGTAAGGGCATTGCTGCAGTTGCTAACTGTATTCTGGTCACAGAAGAAGCCATGTGTCTTTGAACATGATGATGTAGCCCCTATTACTGGTCAATTAAGAGATAACAACAGTGTGGCAGTAATTTGCCTCTCCATCTGCAGCAATCTGTCACTAACTCTAAAAGCCACTTATCCTAGGAAGACAACCCTAAAATAACCTAAAGAAATACGAATAAAATGCAACCAGCAAAGGAAGATTGCCAATAGTTGCCCAGCAACAAAATCAAATTGACATTATTATGTTTTATTTTGAATGTTCTAAGTATTCTTTCTATTTTACATACAGGTTGAAGATATATCTTCCCTCAAACTTAGGGAGAATAATGAGAGAAAGTATCTTCTCACAATCCTAGAATATTGGCAATAATTTTTACTTTATTATTCCTAAGAAAAATTTCAGATTTAAAGTTAAAATAAATCCATGATTTCCCAGACTTAGTGTATATTAAAACATATATAGGAAAAAACAGAGATATATATTTTCAATAATATTTTGCTATATTTTTATTATATCACCCCAGATAGTTTCTAAACAAATGATTAGGTGTCATTTTTCTTATTAATTAATTTATGATGTGAATGACAAATAAATGAACTAATCAACATATATTGAATTATATTAGCCTCATACAATAGTACCATGACTATTTCCTTTTTATAGGTGAAGCCACTTTTAATAAGAGTTGTTTTCTCTCTAAAGATCATACAATGAATATTGTAATGTAATCTGTGCTTGTAAAGTGTTGTATAAACCAATAAGAATAGTATCAATGCAGTCACCCACTTAACACAGGATAATTATATAGCTAATAATTCAACCAAATTTGCACATAAATCAAAAATTCCCAGTTGACACTGAATAATTATGGAGTTAATCTTCCTAACAAATAATTATGTGAATCATAAATATCAGAAAAGAATTCAATCTCAGTGAATTATGAAGCTACAGAATTTGTACACTGGAGCACTTTCATTTATTTGCTTGAGAGTTTAAGTAACAGTGTTATAAACAAGAGGTCAACAAAAGTAAAAAAGTAAAATGGTAGTATTGTTCTTAACAATATGATGAAAGTAGTTTCCTATTGCTATAGATTTGGACACAAGCCAAGTCAATGAAAATGACATTTGAGACTTATTTGAAGTTAATGTAATTCTTTTACTAGATGCAAAAAAGATTTGAATCTATGTTTTTCTTTTTTTCTCATGATAATCTTAGAAACCAAACACTCTGAAAGAAAGAAAAGAAAGGAAGGAAGGAAGGAAGGAAGGAAGGAAGGAAGGAAGGAAGGAAGGAAGGAAGGAGGAAGGGAGACAAATGGCTTTATTACTAGAGCTGAAACTGTATTTTATAAGACCTGCTGGGTAATTTTGTCTTCTTGAGCCTCTCAACATAATATACAAGTATAGCCCAAATATGCAAACCGCTTTCAGAAAAGAAGTAATTTATTATGGTCTTCAATCTTTAAAATGTCTTATGGATTGTAAAAAGAACACTTTTCCTCTTAGGTTTTAGTATAATTCCCATATTCATTTTCAATCAGAAAAATGCCATTGAATTTTGAAAGCAAACATCTATTTGTCAAGAAATTTGTTTGGAAATCTGACAACTATAACATAGGAGAAAGAGAACGTTCAATAACAAGATTATGTAATTCAAATTCTTCAACAATATTTTATACACTTCTTTTTACTATCAGATTTACACACTTCATATTGCTTCAATGGTTGTCAAATGCTCAGTATATTTTTCTGTAAAATTTAGTTTCAGTAATTTAAAGTTGACATTTAAAATTATCATTATAGTTCTAGTGACTCATGCATATCAAAAGTTCTTTGTTTATTTGCTATAGATTCATGCTTATGAGAACACACAGTTAAGTTTAAAATATCAAGTTTACAATTCTTCAATCTCATCAACTGGCCTATCTGAAGCAAAATTCCCTGTCAATGATATTTGATATATAAATTGATGAGAGCATTTGTCAAGATGTATTACTATGGGAATCAGATTTCAATTTAACATTTAAAATATTCACAATATTTTCTAAAGTTCCAGTTTCATTTGAGAGATGGTTTTGGTTTTTATTTGAGAAGTGAAACTTAGTAATTATTTTAGAATTTTGAGGGTTTTTTAAATACAATAATGGATCTGCAAATGCTGAAAATTACCTCTGAAAATGGACCCATATAAAGTACACTTTGAATAATAACAGAAAAAAATAGGATTTGTTATTATTGGCTGGTGACAGTCATTCCTAAGGGATCTTCTTACATATGGGAAAGGAAAAATAATAGCTATGCAAAAAATTCTCTCTCACATCTTGGCAGCTGTTTTGTGAAAAAATTGATAGTAAATCATACATGGTAAATATTCTATCAAAATTTGCATATTTAAATTTATATTATTTTCTGAGAGGCTTAATTTCCTCAGAAAATGGTATGATTTAAGTTTTCAAGGCACATAACAAGTTTTTTCCATCATATCAGACATGTTCAAATTTTTGAGATGTGCTTACCTGTAAAGATACTTTGCTATTTACTCAGATTATTGGTTTACCTCCTGGGTGAGTTTGACCTGTACCAAAGGATCATTTTGTGGATTGACTGAAAAGCAACCAGCAGATCACCTATGTGAGAAAGTGACTAAATCTTAACCAAAAGAATGCTAGCTTTGTTAAAAATTTTAACATTATTATTATTTGCAATATTAACAAAATGATATGTGTGCAGTAATAAATTTTTGTCCCAACAAATAGTTTGTTTCAAGACATATGTGTATATTAAGGCAAAACAAAAAGGCACATAATGTATGTGTGTAACTTATGTGTGACTTCAGTTACCAATTCACATCCCTAAACCAATTCTGAAAATTGCTTTTAAAGTTCTAAAAATGTATAATAAAATAGAATTTAAAATAGAAATACCCCACATAATTAAATTTATGTTCTCATTTGAACTACACGTTGATTTGACTTACTTAGAATTGATGGCTTGACACATTTCATCAAATTATTTTATCAAATTACTTGCATTCATAAATTTAGATTTATGACTTTTTCATGTGTGTAGTTCAGGGGATTGAATATACCAGCATGTATGTGTGCGAATACACATTCTACCACTGAGTTACACCCCAAATCCTCCTTACTGACCGCTTTCTAAATGTCATTATAGATAAATAGAAATGATATATTCCTTTCAAAATTGTTTGTGAAATATTTGTTATAGTAAAAAAAAAACACATGCTAACACATGAACACATGCTAACTTCAATTTCATTGGAAAATCAAGAATCACAACTAAGGAATTAATGTGCTATCATAAAATATCCACCAAAGTGCCTACAAAGATTATTAATACCAAATATATTTGAATGAAGGTGGATGAACAGACTTAGTCAGATTGTATTAATTATTTCTCACCTAACAGAACTGATGGAGTTGTCAGGAGGATCTTTTGAAATTCAAGATTGAAGAAAGAGATTAATAATTTATTTTTCTTAGAAATATGACTTTGAAAATGGGCAATAACTGAATTTACTTACTGTATCAATAGAACTTACACTCTATTATGTATGAAATATATATGAAAACTACATGTATTCAGGTATGTATAATTGCACAATACTTCTATATTGAAAAGTAAGTTTTTTTGTCTTTTAAGTTAATAAATATCTATTGTTTAATTATGCTTTCATTAATTACCATAATGTCTTTTGAAGTGACATATATGGGATATATGTATCCAGTTTATAAAATTATTTGTTAATGAAAATAAGATTAAAAACATCATTTAGAGAAATTGATTATTAATTTCAGAAAGATTATTATTAAGTAATCAAGGCTTTTCACAATTATCTTAGAAATATGACAGATGAATAAATATAAATTTTGAAATAATAAAAACAAAATTGTAGAAATAAATTTTGTTATTTTTACTGTATATAACAGTGTCACATGTAACAAGGGTCATACATATTAGTAACAAAAATTATGAAAACATTTATGTAAATAAAGTGAATATCTCTCTATAATTATTCTGCTCGAGTAATACTTTTTTATTTAAACAATGTTAAGTCACTCCCCAATAGAGAGTTTCTGGACTTCAAATTTTCTTGAAACTGAAATTTGCATGCAAATGTGTATTCACAAGTATATATTTAAACTATTTTTAATATTCTTTGCCTTTTTGAACACTTTCATGTGTTTAATGAGTAATACCCCATAAGTTCTTCTTTCATAAACTTTCATAATATTTTCTATCTCTTTCTCATGGTTTTACTGGAAAATTAGGATGCTTGGTTACAGAATATTTAGTGCAACTACACTTAAATTGTGCTTATGAGGTTTTGATGATTTTGCAAATAATTAATTCAATAACAGAAATTAATGTATTTTTGAAAATTAGAAGAACCAAATATAACTTAATATTCAGTTATTTAAAGTAAAACAGTAACTAAGCTCCATTCATAAATTCATTTACTTTTATTTGTTTTTATACTGGGTCTCACTATTTTGACAAGGCTGGTCTCAAACCTCTGAATTCAAGAGATCCTCCTGCTTCACCCTCTCAAATGCTGGGATTACAGGTGGTACCACTGCTCTAATCTTATTTATCATTTTTTTTTACTGATTCACAATCTTTCTATTTTGGGGGGGAAATTGGTTAAACTTACTTGTAAAATGTACTTAGAAAGCATATTTAAAATGTATTAGGAGATCTATACTTTACATTTCCTTATGATATAAAAAGTTCTTAAAAAGAAACAAATAACAGTTATAGGTCATGTAATAAAATTTGGAATGGGAAATAACTCCAATCAGAGTGTGGTAGCACAGGCCTGTAATCCCAGTGGATCCAGAGGCTGAGGCAGAGGATCTCGAGTTCCAAACCAACCTCAGCAAAAGCAAGGTGCTAAATCTCAGTGAGTTCCTGTTCCTAAATAAAACACAAAATTTGGCTAGGAATGTGGCTTAGTGGTTGAATATCCCTGAGTTTAATCCCTGTATCCCCTGACCCCCCAAAAATCCAAATCATATTATCATAATTAAAATTGCAAAAGAGAACATGTTTCACATGCTTTCTGTGTCATTGAACTTTTGTGACCTTGTTTTCAAAGCAAATTTACATAGAAGAGCTAGATGCTTTTAGAGCATTTGTGATGAAATACAATCTTAACAAGAAAGTAAGCATTTCTCTCTTATAAATATCCACATATATTGAATTATTTCTGTTTTTGTTGTTTGAAGTCTAAACTCCTAGTCTAGATTGACAAAACTTTCCCTAAGTTATTTGTACTATCAGCATGGCTGATCCTCCAGAGTAACACTGAAAAAAGAAACATAATTTAAAAGCCATTTTTTTTCAACGACTTGCTAAAGATTCTATCATAATTCAAATACCCTAATATTAAGGCAAAACACTAGTTAGAAATCATTCAAGGACTAAAATACTATATAGAAGAAAGTAAAAGCTTTTAATTATTTTGTTTTTATTCTGTTTAAAATTGTGGTTAAAAAATAATGGTTGAGTTTTAAGCTTTAATATTTGTTCATAAAGGCATTCATTAACTATAGGACTTGGGCAATTTTTTTTATTTCTATCTGAATATATATAACATTAAAGTATTGTTTCCTAATAAGAAATTGTGGAAAATATATCACATTGAATGTGCATTTTAATAGATATTACATAAACTTAAATCATCATTTGTCAAAATAAATAACTATCTATTTCTAAAGTTACAGTTATAAAAATCAGTCAAATTTCATGGGTAATAGATCACATATTCGACAAACAGTATTAACAGTTTTATATATGCATTATGCCAGTATATTACTCAGCCTACCATATCAAAAAATGAAGCGAACTGTTCATATTTAATCACAAAATTGTACTTAGCTCAGTTATTAAAATGATGTCATGAAACTGTTTATCACTTTGCAGGGCTTTGAAAGACAGAAATGCAAATTAAAGGTAAGTCATCTTTGTATTGTTAGAATTAAATGATTATAATTTGAATGACTCCAAAGAAAGGAAGAGGAAAGTCTAGGGCTATGCAAACACACTACTACCTTTCTTCTAATGCAAAAAAGAGAAAGAGGAAAGAAAGAGTGAGGTCCTCTTACTTTTGCTAACATTATTCATCCACTGGAAAATATTTTGTTTCCCAATGGACTTACCCATGTTAATTTTCTCACCAAATATTTTAAAATCTTATAAGCTTTATAAAACTAAGAGTGAAGAAAATAAATTGTGTAAAAGTCTTAGAATAACAAGTAATCCTAATTTAAAAGTTATATGATAGATTTTAGAATATTTTACTTTAATCTGGTCTAGCATTTCTATAATAAATTAAAGTTATTTTTATTTTAAGATTTTAAATCTTCCTTTTAGCTGCTGTCGTGGTGCATACCTGTAATTTCAGCTAATCATGAAGCCGAGGCAGGAGAATCACAAATTCAAAGCCAGCCTCAGCAACTTAGTGAGGCCCTAGCTAACTTAAAGTTACCTGTCTCAAAATTATACACACAAACACACACACACATACACACACCTGTCTCAAAATTATACACACACACACACACACACACATATGATGTGGCTCAGTGGTTTAAGTGCCCCTGAATTGATCTAATATGACTGGATGACTGGTAAAATTTTCAAATCTTTCATAATGGTTCTTTACTGCAATATGCCATTTTCAATCATTTTTTTTAAATTCTCTAGCAAACATAGTCACTCTATCTGGGTTTTAATCTCAAAAAATCTGCTAAAGAAGGACAGAAATAACAGAAAGCAGAAAAAAGAGTAGTTGAAGAAATAATGGGCAAAACTCCTCAAATTTTATGAAAAGCATAAATCTTCAAGTTGAAGAACTCAAAGGACTCCAAATAAGATAAATTCAAGGAAATACATACCAAGACATAATTTTGAAGCAGCTGTTGATAGATACAAAGAGAATATTTATAGCAGTAAGAAAGAAGTGATTTTTCATCAACATGAGATCACAATTAGGAGTATAATATAATTTCTCATAAAGCACCATGGATACCAGAAGTCCATGGAATTACATGGTCACAGTGTTGATAGAACTGTCGATTGACAACTACAAATCTGGCAAAATATTTTTGAAATAAATGAGAAATTAATGAAGTCCAATTTTTTGTAAGTTTATTATTAGTACACCTGTGCAACAAATGTTGGTGGCTGAAATAAAATGGCTATACAGAGTAATTAAATCCTTCATGAACAATAAAAGTTCTAATTACCCTGCTACTGAAAGACAAAGACACATCAAGAAAAGAAAATTCCAGGCCAACATCTTCTGTGAACATACATGAAAAGTTCTTAATAAAATATTAGAAATGCATGTACAATAAACAAATTAAAAGGAGTGCACCGTGATCAAGTGGTTTTCATTCCAGAAACAAAGGTTGTTTCAACATAAAGAAATCAATAAATGCAATTAAGCACATAAATAGACTTTAGGACAAGATTCACATGATTATCTTGATAACCACAGAAAAAGCACTTGACAAAGTATAGTATTCATTTGTGTTCAAAAAAGCAGAAAAATTAAGGATAGAAGGAACTTATCTCAACATTGTAAAGACTATATATTACAAACCCAAAGCCAACATCATACTGAATGGAGAAAAAATGAAAGTATTTCCTCTAAAAATAGGAACAAGACAAAGGATGTTGACTTTCACCACTTTTATTGAACATATAGCAGTCAGGGAAAAGAAAGATATTAAAGGGATACAAATAGAAAAGGAAAAGGTAAAATTACTTTTGTTTGCTGATGAACTTATAGCATATATAAAAGATGTCCCCCCCACAACAACAAAAAAAAATCCACCAGACAACTTCTAGAGCTAATAAGCAAATTTAGTACTATAGCAGAATATACACCTAATGTATATAAATCAATTGCTTTGCTCTATTCCAATAATAAATCTGATGAAAAAGGTATTAGAAAAACGATCCCATACACAATAACCCCAACAATAAATTTGGAAATAAATGTAATTAAGAAGGTAAAGGACTCCTACAATGTAAACTATAGAACACTGAAGAAAGAAATAAAAGAAGACCTTAAATATTGGAAAGCTCTCCCAAACTCTTGGATAGGCAGAATTAATATTGTCAAAATGGCCTTACTACCAAAATCATTATAAAGACTCAATGCAGTTTCTACAAATTACCAATGATATTCTTACAGAAGAAGAAAAAATAGTTATAAAATTCATTTGAAAAAATAAAAGACATGGAATATCCAAAGCAATACTGAAGAAGAGCAATGCTGGAGGCATCATAATACAGGACCTCAATTTTTTTTTGAGAGAGAGAGAATTTTTTAATATTTATTTTTCAGTTTTCGGTGAACACAACATCTTTTATTTTATTTTATGTGGAGCTGAGGATCGAACCCAGAGCCCCATGCATGCCAGGCGGCCGCATTACCTCTTGAGCCACATCTCTAGCCCCAAGACCTCATATTATACTACAGAGCTAAAGTAACAAAACACAGTACTGGTACCAAAACAGATGGCTTCAAAAATATGCAAGTTGATTTTAAAATGTATATAGCATTGTAAGAGACAATGAATGTCTACAAGAACCCTTGAAAATCAGAAGAAAACTTGAGGGATTCATCCTTTCAAATTTCCAGTTGCTGCGTCCAAAATAATGTGATACTGACAAAGAGACACATATATTAAGTGAAGGAATAGATTGAATATCCATAAACAAACCCATACATCTTTGTTGAATTAATTTTTTAAAAAAGGTGACAAATACAAAAATTTGTCATTAATTTTTGACAAATTTGAAGACAAATACAAAAATATTTACTCATGCAAAAGGTACAGATATAGTATATAGGAGAAAATATTTATGATTTTTGATTTTATAGTAGAATTCAGACATGTTATCAAAAGTTCAAAACAAAAGAGAAAAAAAAAAGATAAACTGGCCTTGATTAGGATAAAAGAAATTACACACCAATGAACAATGTAATAAAAGTCAAAATCAACCTATAGAATATGACGAAATGTTTGTGAATCATATGTAGAAAGAGGTTAATATCTTGATTACATATAGCATAATTTTCACTGAATAAGAAAAAGAAAAAAAGCCCCCTTTGAAACAGGCAAAGGTCCATTAATAGACATTTCTTAAAAGAATATTTAGAAATGTCCAATAAGCTCAAGAAGAGATAATCAACACTAAACATCATTAGGAAAGTGAAAGTCCAAACCACATGAGATACTATTCACACTAATCAGATACCCCTTAAAAAAAAGAAAAAAGAAAAAGAAAAACACAGAAAATAACAAATGTTGACAAGGATGTGGAGAAATTCAAATCTTTACACATGCATGATAAGAATGAAAGACCGCTCAGTCACTGAGGAAAAGAGTTTGCCTGATCTTTGAAATATTAACTGTAGCATTTCCATGTGATTCAACAATTCTATTACTAGGTTTAAAACCAAGTGAATCGACAAATAAATGTAAAAACAAAAACTTGTACATGCATGTTCATATCAACATTATTCACAGTAGCCAAAATATAAATAAAAAGTAAATAAACATTTACTAATGATGGATAAATATTAGGTAAAATAGTCTTACAATGAAATATTATCCAACCTTGAAAAGGAATGAAGTGCTGATACCTGTAGATGCACTGAAAGGAAGCCACATACCTGATTTCATTTATATAAAAATGTCCAAATAGGCAAATACATAGAGACAGAATTCAGATTAATGGTGGCATCAGGTACTAGAAGGAAAATGAAGTGAAGTATAGAATCTTATAGAGTCTATTTTAGGATGAAAAACATGTACTGAAATTAGTGTTGGTGATTATTACAAAACATTGTGAAGTCACTAAAAGACTGAATTGTACACTTACTTAACAATGGTAAATTTATAAATGTTATATAAAATATACCTTACAAAAAGAAAAAAAATGTTTCAGGGTATAAAGAAAATAAATTCTTATTGATTTTAAAATGATCAATATTGAATGGGTAACCATGTGATCCAGAGAGGAGATAGATTTTTAAATTTTAAATTTAATGAAAAAAACTAAGGTGACAATTAAATAAAGTGTCAAAAAATAAATATAGGGATTTACAGTGTTCCAAAGACTATTACAATAGAGAAAATACACTGAATATACTACAAGATCTATTATCATCTCAAAATGAAAAAAAAAATATCAAAAACCTTCCTCTTACAGGAAGGTACAGATAAGTCTAACAGGAACTATTTTGGGGTCCAACTGCATAAGCATGTGAATTACTGAGTTTATTGACTTTGCACTATCATTTGCATGAGAACAAACATAGTCCAAAATCCAGGGCATTAGGGAGAACAGAAATCTGATTGAAGTTTGGATAAATCAAGCTTGTAGATATTTTGTCCAAAACAGTTAAAGATAATAATTACTGATGTGAAATATTGCAGGGAAAATGACTAGTCAACATAAAAACATGATCTGTTATTTCATCTACTTAGAGGTACCGAAGCTTAAACAGACCAAAAATAGGCTCATTTTAAATATTTTCCACCTCCCTGGTAAAACATGTCCCACTAGGAGGTCTCTGTAATAGTACTTTGTTCCGCTGTTTTCTGAAACTACAGATACTTAAAACTGTAGATTTATGTTTCCTAAGGAAAATTGCATAGCTCATATAACTCACTAATTCAAGGAGACCCTTATTTCCAGTTATTTGAGTTAATGACGCTAACTAAAAGTACTTGAAAGGATCATAAATAATTAAGAAGTATGCAGAAGTTGATATTAGTGGACCTCACACATGTGCTAATGATGTACAAGAACACAGATGTTCACAGAACTGGGTGGGAAATGATGAGGGCATCAAAGAATAAAAACATTTACAGGTGTTCTTTTTAGGTACCCAAGTTGTCTTTATTACCAACTGATTTGTTAGTAGTATAGAAAAGGAAGTTCCTATTAGGTAAGGAAGTTTGAATTCCTATAAAGCCAAGCAGTTTGAGCTTCAGAGTTTCTCATTTCATGGCCCTTTCCAAGGTCCTGAGGGGAGGTCTGGCAATAGGTTCACATGGCCATATGTTTTTATATATTTCATTAAATCTAGATATTTTAACCATAATCACTTAAAACCACTGTTTCTTTCCACTTGGACTCGCCTCATTCTCACTTTCCCTTGTGTCATGGTGGTGATGATGGCGCCATCAAAGTTTCTTGGATTCAGTTGAGGGAAAGTTGAGTGGAGGATATATTTAGTTTCAGTATCAAAGGATATAATTATGTGGTTCACATTTCTGTTATATATGGCTAAGTTATTGTTAGCTGACCAATGTAGGGAAGAGTTCTAGAAATACTTCTTCTCAGAACATTGACTGCATAGCATTGAACCATGTCACAAAGGGCTAGGGTGGTAATGTGGTATGAATATATCCTGTGGTACCTGGCATTGGAAGTATTGGAACAGGAAAGGAGAAACAAAGTGGAGCCAAAAACTGGTCTCTAAAATTCTTCCCAACATCAAATGTGTAAAATTTGATTCTTATCAACACCCAGTCAAAACAGAAGTTCCTTTCTGTACAGCATATAATTATAATTCCTCCATATGATTTTTGATGGAAACTGTTCATAGTATAATCTACTGGAAAATACTGAGTCCATAAGACTCAAACATGAGTCTGTGCTAAAAAATAGTGCATATTTCTGCATGTGATTTTACACCTTTAATGCATTCCAAGTATTGATAATAATAATGCATGTTTTGATTAACTGTGCTAGAGGAAAGATTCAGTCATCTGTCTAGTGTTTAAAAAGACAAGAATATTATAAAACTGCTGTCGAATGAAGAATCAATCAAGTAGCATAAATCCCTCAAATGCAAGGAACATATTATAGTGGGGTGAAAGGGAGTTCATGCAAATATGTTTTGTTTGTTTGTTGTACTGGGGATTGAACACAAGGGCACTTGACCAATGAGCCACATCCACAGCCCTATTTTGGATTTTACTTAGAGAAAGGGTCTCACTGAGCTACTTAGCACCTTGTTTTTGCAAAGGGTGGCTTTGAAATTTTGATCCTCCTGCATCAGCCTTCAGAGCTGCTGAGATTACAGGCAAGAGCCACCATGCCTGGTAATATTGTTTTGTTTTTTTTTCCCAAGAGTTTTTTGATGATTTTAATTTGTCCTCTTCTGATAGGCTGATTAATGTTTCCCAATCATATCTAGGTTTGAATGTACTGTATATGGAAAAAGAAACTTTGTTGATATGATTAAGTTAGATTATTGAATGGATGAGGCTTATATCTTGGATTATCTAGATGAGCCCTAAATACAATGACAAGTGTCCTCTAAGAAAAAAGCAAAATGAGATTTTACATAGAAATAAAAGTCACGGTGATTCATAAAGCTTATTGCTGAGCTGCTGGATTAGAAGTTGAAAGAAGGAAGCATAAACCAAACCATTCAAGTAATACAGTTCTAGAGCCTGAGAAAAGTAAGGGAATTGATTTTCCTCCAGATCCTCTAGAAGGATCATGGTCCTGCTAAACCCTAATTTTGATGTGAAACTAATTTTAGACTTCTGGCCTCTAGAAGTCTAAGAGAATAATGTCACATTGTTCTAAGATTTAAGTGATTGTTAATTTGTTATGGAAGCTATAAAAACTAATATATCCCTTTAAAAGTGTTTATAAGTTCTCTCATTTAACTTCCTTTTCCAAATAAAGATTTATTTTTATATTGTGTTTATATTACAAATTTTGTATAAGTTTTTTAATGAATGGCTTTATAAAATGTTTAATTTTCTGAGAAAACTGTCTTTAATTCTGGGTAGATTCGCAAAGTTACTTTGAGACCCATATTCATCAACATGGCTAATAAAATCACTGATATAAATACATGCTAAGTGCCAGGCACTGATCTAGTCATTATTGGGACAAATACAGTCCTGACTCAGGATTGAATGCCTATTGTGTTAGGTCCTATGGAGGATACTAGAGCCAGATATTGTTGTGATATGTGATCATGGCATATGGTGACCTCAAATACCTTGGACAAAATACTTATTACTTCAAGATTGATTTTTTATCATTAAAATGAAGAAATTGAATTAAAAGGAATTACAATTCTATCTTCTGTCATTTTGCTATTTATTTAATTAGTATTTTTAGATTCTAAAATATATATACATATGTATTAAAATTAAGTAATTATAAGAATTAAGAGAAAGTTTTTCTTTAAATAAAGATAAGATGAAATATCATTTGATTCCTTATATTATACCAGGGAAATTAAAGGACATAATTTATAAAACAATTTGACATCCTAAGAATGGAAAATTCAAAATTAACAAGGTATTTTATAGAAGGGAATAGAAAACGCATTATTTAGTTTTTAACTTAAATTAATTTCTTAATTGATACATAAAAACACAAACATTGTTTATATTAATAGGGTACACTATGAGGTTTTAATACATGTATCACTATGTTTAAATCAATTTATATCTATCTCCTCAAACATTTATCATTTCTATATGGTGAAAATATACAAATTTTTTTCTAGCTTTTTGAGATACACAACATAATTGCTCTAAGTTTTACTTTATTTTTTATTAGTACATTATAACTGTAAATAATGGGATTCATTTTGACATAATTATAAAAGCATGGAATATAATTTGCACCCATTCAGTCCTGAGTACTTCCTCTTTCCTTCCCCTCCTCAAACCACCTGTTCCATTTCTTCTACTTTACTGGTCTTCCATCTATTTATTTCTAGTTTTATTTATTTTTAATTACTGCTTTAGAGCTAAATAAAGAGGTAAAAATCACTGATACGTGTACATAGTAAAATTTAGTCAATTTTATTCCACCTTTACTCCATTTTCCTATCCCTCCTCTGTCCCCGTGGATTCCCTTCCTCTATTCATGATTTCTCTTGAATTTTCATGGAATTTCCTACTCCCCATCCCTTATTTTGCTCTAGTTTCACACATGAGAGAAAACACTCAATCCGTGGCTTTCTGAGGCTGGCTTGTTTCACTTAGCATCATGTTATCTACTGCCAAAACTTAAACAGACTGATATCAAAGAATGATATTAAAGTAGCAATTAAAACCTTTCAACAAAGAAAAGCCCAAGACCTGGTGAATTTGGAGTGGAATTTTACCAAACTTTTAAAAACCTTTAAAGAAGAACTAACATATGTCTTTCTCAAATTATTCCATGAAAAATAAAATCAGGAAACACTTCCAAATTCATTCTATGAAGCCAGTATCACCCTGATACCCAAACCAGACAAAGACAATAAGGAAAGAAAATTTCATACCAACAATGCTCATGAACATAGATGCAAAACTCCTGAATAAATTATTGGCAAAAAACACATTAAGAAGATAATGATGCATCAAGATCAAGTGGATTTCAACCCAAGGATGCAAGTTTAGTTCAACAAATCAATAAATGCAATTCACCACATGCATAGAATTAAGGAAAAGAGTCACATGATTATCTTACTAGATACAGAAAAAGCTGCTGACACATTTGAGCCTTCATTCATGTTTAAAACAGTAGAGAAACTAGGAACAGAATGAACTTACCTCAACTTGGCAAAGGCTATATTTGACAGATCTAAGAAAAACTTCATACTGATTGCAGAAAAAAACTAAAAGCATTTCCTCTAAAATCAGGAACAAGACAAAGGTGTCCACTCTTATCACTCCTATTCAATATAGCTTTTGAAACTCGAGCCAGCACAATCAGGTAAGACAAGGAAATTAAAGGCATACAAATAGTAAAAAAAATACATTAAAATATCTCTGTTGGCTGATGACAATATCTTTATAATAAATCCCCACCACCCCAAAAAACCTAAAACTCTACCAGATTTTTAGAGCTGATAAACAAATTTAGCAAAGTAGCAAGATGAAAGATAAACATTCAAAAGCCAGTCAATTTCCTATATTCCAATGATGAACAACTGAGAAAGAAACCAGGAAAATCATTCAATTTATAATAATCTTAAATAAGTGAAATAAAAAAAAACACTTGGTAATAAATCGAACTAAGGAGATAAAAAACAATGAGTACTACAGAACACTAAAGAAAGAAATCAAAGAAGTCCTTAGAAGATGGAAAGGTCTCCCATGTTCTTGGATACACAGAATTAATATTATCAAAATTGCTATACTACCAAAAGTGTCATGCAGATACAATGCAATTTCCATCAACATACCAATCACATTTTTTTTTTTTGCAGAACAAGAAAACACAGTTCTAAAATTTATTTGTAAGAATAAGAGACCCAGAATAGCCAAAGCAATCCTTAGCCAGAGAGTGATGCTGGAAGCATCACAATATCAGACTTCAATTACACAACAGAGTAACAAAAACAGCATGATATTGGCACAAAACTGACACAAAGATCAATGGAATAGAACATAAGTCAGAAACAAACCACATGGATATAGTTGACAAAGATGCCAAAAACATATGTTGGAATAAAGATATCCTTTTTAACAAATGATACTGGGAAAACTGGATATCCATATCCTGCACTGAAGTCATCTCCAAGTGGACCAGAGACATAGGAATTCGATCAGAAACTCTACAACTGAAAGAAGAAAATGTAGGCTATCTAATCTGACATATTGGCACAGGCATCAACTTATTCAACAGGAATTCAAAAGCATGAGAAATAAAACCAAGAATCAATAAATGGGATAACATCAAATTCAAAAGCTTTTGCACAACAGTTGAAACAATTAAAGAGTATAAAGAAAGAGCCTACAGAATGGAAGGTGATGTTTGCCATCTGTTTCTCAGACAAGGGATTAATATCCAGAATATATAAAGAATTCAAAGAACTTAACACCCAAAATTATTAATAATGGACAAAGGAATAAATAGACACTTTTTGAAGAAATACAAATGGTCAATAAATGTATAAAAATGTTTATTGTGTTTAGCAATCAGGGAAATGCAAATCAAAACTACACTAGGATTTTATCCCACTGCAATCAGAATGGCAACCATAAAGACTACAAATAATAATAAAATCTAGGGAAAGATGTGGTAGAAAATGTATACTCATACATTATTGGTGAGACAGCAAATTAGCAGAACCTCTCTGGAAAGTTGTATGGAGATTTCTAAAATAACTAGGAACAAAACCACCATATGAACAAGCTATCCCATTCCTTGGTATTCATCCAGAAAACCTAAAATCAGCATACAGTATTGATACATGCATATCAATGTTTATAGCAGTGCAATTCACAAGAGCCAAGTTATGGAAACAGCCCAGATGCCAATCAATAGATGAGTGGAAACAGAAAATGTATTTATTTTTTAAAAAATAGTAATACTTACAAACGTTATTATTCCTACAATGTATTTTATTCTTTGTAAAAATAAGAGAGTCCATTTTTTAAAAGATTGTTCTGGCTTTGTAGTAAAATACTGCAGTAAGGCGCCTTACAAGAGTTATTTACAAAAGTATGGTTTCAAATGGTCACTGTTACAATTACTATTTTAACATGTAATTATGGCCACTTGACATTTGCTTGACATAGAAAAGAAAAGAAAGAAAATAAATTAAAGCTAATGATGCTAAAGGAGATTGTTTCTGAAATTGGTTCTTAATTTCTCTTTTATTGGAAGTGCCCTAATAAGCAAACTTGACTATGTTCCAGTATGATTGAGTTTTCTGATATCTCTCTTCCCTAGATAGTAATAGTGGAAATGTGATTTTTGAAATTTTATTTAAAAAGTTTGTTACTATACAACTATACACACATATGCTAATATCTATGTGTATCTGTTCATATGTATGTGTATAGTTAATTTAACCCTTTATATTGCTATCTTTAAGCTAAAATTCTTTTTTTCTTACTTTAAATCCATATAAGTATTCAAATATGGGAATCAATATGAAATATTGCATTATTTTAAAAATTTTACAGTTTTTTCTTAAAATATTCAGGGTAGGTTAATATACTCTTTCTTTGTTAAATATTTTATGGGTATTTCAACATCTCACAATAGCTTAAACTTGGTAGGATGATATGAATGTATAGTCCTAGCTCCTTGGGAAGCTAAGTCAAGAAGATCACTTGAGTCTAGGAATTCAAGACCAACAATCTGGACATCATTTTGAAATTCCATCTCAAATAATAACACACACACACACACACACGGTAGCTTATTTTTAAAAAGTAATTTTAAAACAAATTAAATAGATAACTATAAGAGATTATGGCAATGATGTTGCTTGCAGATTAGGAAATATATAATACTAATATTGAATATTCAATAATTTAATTCTTGGTGAACTGTATATTCCATTTATGCTTCTTAAAATAGGCCTGATGTGGGGTATTCTTGGATCCTTTATATTTGCTGGATGGTACTGGGAATTTAACCCAGGAACACTTAACCACTAAGCTACATCTCCCAGCCATTTTTATTTTTTATTTGTGACAGGGTCTCAGTAAGTTGCTTAGGACTTCACTAAATTGCTGAGGCTGGCTTTGAACTTGTAATCCTCCTGTCTCAGCCTCTCAAGTTTCTGGGATTATAGGTGTGGGCTACTACACACAGCCTTATTTTTTCTTTCTAAACTGGACTTCTATATATTATACAACTAGTTGAAACATACATAGGCCAAAGAAAAATGTTCATATCATGAATGCACAAATTATATAGTTGCTGTGAAAGTTTTTATTAAGAGAATTGATCCGTGTGTGTGTGCATGTGTGTGTGCGTGCGTGTGGGTGTATTGGATGTGTATATAAATTTGAGGTACTAAACAATGAAAAGGGAATTTTCCTTTTTTAAAAAAAGTCCTCTTTAAAATGTAATGTTTCAGTGAAATTTCAGATTTAAATGTGAAAATTAAAGTTAAAAATAATTTTGAGGAAAACAGCATCATGACCTTATAGCAAGCGAATGTCTTAAAAGGTGATAAATCTCTAGCCATAGAAGATAAACTACACAAGTTGAACTATGTTAAAGATAAGAGCTTCTGTTCTTCAAATACTCCATCATGGAAAACAAACCGCAAATAAGGAGTGAAAGCATAAAATACATATAACTAACAAAGGATATAAATCCAGATTATTTAAAGGCATCATAGAGGGCTGGTGTTGGGACTCAGTGGCAGAGCACTTTCCTAGCAAGTGTGAGGCACTGGGTTCACTCCTCAGCACCACATAAAATAAATAAATAAAATAAAGTTATTGTGTCCAACTACAAATAAAAACCATATTTAAAAAAAGACATCATGCATACTAAAAACAAAAAAAAATTGGATGAAAATTGACAAAAATCTTGACTAAATACTTCACAAAGAAAAATAAAAAACGATTAATAAACTGAAAGATAAATTCATTAGCTATTAGAAGCTGAAAATTAGTAACGTACTTTAGTACTACTGTACACTCACCAGTAAAGCTAAAGTTAAAATACAAAAAAGTATCTAGCATTTGGTAAGGAGGTACAATGAGCTGCACCATAGAAGGTCTTCTTAGTGACATATTCAGGGGAATGTTTTGGACATACTCCTACCATATACACAGCAATTCAACAAAAGTTGTTTTTCAAAGTCTTCACGGAAGCATTAATTGCAACACCAAGAATCTTGTCACCACTAAAATACCTCATCTAAAGTTGAAAGGAAGACTAAGCAGCAATGTGAACAGGTGATCTAAAGAAACAAATAATAAGAATGATTTTCACTAATGTAACTTTTCATAGGAGATGCCAAACACTAATGAATATTATTTCATTGAAACAAAATACAAAAGCAAGTAAAACTAATTTATGCCATTAGAAATAACACTCCTGAAAGAGAGATAGGAGTAAGAATTCTAAGTTCTAAACCTATGTAATTGTTACAACTGGTAAATGTGATTTTTAAAAATCATTAGATTTATTAATATATGAGCACTATTGCACACATATTTTGCTTCAACAAAATATTTTAAATGTATATATATGTATATATGTGCATATATATATGATATATCAATAAATATAGATATAGATCACCAAGTAAATTCCTATTTACAATAAAAGGTGAGACAATAAAAGCCTATTAGGTATAAGGAGCTCATACTTTTTACTGTTCCCTCCTGTTTTTTACTAAATGTATTTCACATATTTGACTATATTTCTATGGATTCATGTCCACCAACATTACTATCATATAGTGTAAAAAACTAGATCTAGATATGGAATTTAAAGTGAATAAACAAATCTCTTAAACATATGACTCTTCTCATAAGATCCCATCCTGTACTGAATTTAACAGTTGACTTTTTATTCAGATTCAACAAATGGTGAGAGCTACCTACATGTGAAATAATTTGAAAATTGTCAATTGGGAATGTCAGATGTAAAATTACTTAACAGTATTTTCAAGGTTAGATGAGCATTTTAAGTATGACTGACTCCTCTTTTTTGTTTGTTTGTTTTCTTTACACTAGGAATTGGGTATTGTGAAACAAATGCTGAGCTCAGGAGATCCCTTCAAGAATATTGCCTAACATTTTGCAAATGAGCTTTGATATTGTTTTCTGGTCCAGTTATTTTGAAAATGTCTAGCTATGTTTTAAATTGTTTATTATTTAAGTTTCCAGAAAAGACTGTAATTATGCAAGTAGGATATCCAGAAGGTCATAAGCATCCTATACATTTCCATTTATTAATTTTTATGTTCCACAAAATTCTAATAATTCTAATTTTTACATGAGGTAAAATACTCATCTTTATTAATACATAATAAAAAATATGTACTTACCTGAGAAAAAGGTACATCCCTTCCCAATAACTCAGAGTTGGATGTTTTGCTAGCCCTGCTCATCTTCCCAGTGAGATCAATATGATTCTATTTCTATCCTCCTAGTTTGGCCCAGCTGTATTTTGGGGAATCACTCTTCCTCCAAAGGTAACAGGAGCAACTTGGTTCTATCTTTGGACTTAAATACTTGTAGCACACTTTGTCTTTGATTAATTCTCTATGATGGGCAGGAGGCTTGAGAGGTTAATGTACTTACACAAGTGTCTCAGTGATACAGAATGCTGGATTGGTAACATTCAGAGCACTTTATTTTAATCATCCCCATCCTCAACTGATTATTGACAGTTCTCACTGGAGATGCTAGCTCAGCAATACAAATTACATGACAGAGGACTTTCTAATAGTGAATTAAACTCTGTCTTAAAAGTATCTGGGCTTGGGCCTGGGGTAGTGGCTTAAGTGGTAGAGTGTTCACCTAGCACATGAGAGGGACTGAGTTTGATCCTCAGCACCACATAAAAATATAAAATAAAGATGTTGTGTCCATCTAAAACTAAAAAAAAAAATATTATAAAAAAGTATTTGGACATTGTGAATATTTAGCTAACACTATTGTTTTAATACTTTGCAGAATGTCACTGGAATGCACATATTATTTCTCTTCCTCTTATTTTTCATTTTATTCTGCTTTAAGATTTCACTCTTTTCTAAATCAGCGGAAAGAAGTTAACACTTACTGGCCTCTGTGCTATATGTGATTTTCCCTCTTGCTCTGACTCCTCAAAGCTCCTGTGACAATTTGGCCTGTGTCCACAATGGACTTAAAGTAAGAGGCACTAATTTTATTTTCATTTCTTCCCTCCATCTGGGCAGTTCTCACCATCCAGACATGAAAAATAGGTGTGATACTGGAGCCTGGCACATCCATCCCAGCATCACCTAAGGAAGCACAACAGCTAGTCCCCCTAAGGCCAGCAGAAGAAGTAAGATTATTTGAATTTATGTTAGGAGACTCAGAGGTACAAAAAAGAAACTTTTCAGAAAAAGAGTAGGTCAAAGTCACCAACCAGTAAGTGTAAAAAGTATTAGGTCATCCAGCCTAAAGTTCTGGACTCTTCACTGATGTTTGTTGCTAAGGTTAATATATCTCTTCCCTTCAAAACATTGCACTCTTGATGTGGTATGTATTTTTTTCCATATTTCCCTTTCTTGATTTTTAATACCAGATTTTCAGTCAGATGCATTAAAATTTCTTATATTGAGCTTCTTTTCATTTAACTTTTTATGACATGAAAACATAAGCAAAGATACACACCAGCTGAATCAAATTATTTTTATATTTTAAAAGAAAATAGTCTATATAACAGCTACTAATAAATCCTAATAAATAAGCAGTGTTTTATATTTAGTAATAGAATTCTACATACAATCTCATTTTCATTTTTATTCCCATCATAATTATAACATTTTTCTCCAAGGCAGCTATGATTATTTATATTTTCAATAAAACACTGAGTATAACATAATTGAAGTTCTCCCTTATCTACAGTTGAGTCTAAATAAACACCTTTGGGTACAAATAAAGGTTTTAATTATTTATAGAGTGATTTTATGAAATAGTTTGAACATCAGTCTGCCCCATGTTATGAATTCCTTAGGAGCTTTGGCTAGATATGCAGGGTCATCCTAGAATATGGTACATAATCTATGTTTTTGAATGAATTCTGAATTTAATGGCAAGACTAGGTCAAAGGTAACAACTATTAAGTGACAGAAATATTAGGTCATCCTGCCCCAAGTTCTGTATTCTTCATTGATGTTGTTACTTAAGACTATTAGTTAGTTTAGGCCTCTACTTTAAATTGAAATGCATGTATAGCCCAGAAAGCCAGATAATGGCAATAAAATGAATACTAGAAGCTTCTTTGTAAAGGTTAATGGGCTTTTTTTTAAATCTATATTTCCTAAGTGAGCAGGCAACACACTCACTTCACATTGTCATTTTTCTCAATGGAAAACACTCAGAACTCTTCCAGCTGTGTTTGCATTTTTACATTTAAGATACACCAAATTTTTAAATGTCATGAAATGTATCTTGATAATGTGCTAATTTTACTTTCACAAATAAAGATGTATACCAGTCAACTTATAGGAATTTTGGTTTAAAATGTAAATGAATTGGAGAAGAGGCTCAACATAAATTCAGAAATAATCGCCTTAATAATTCTTATTTGTGAAGATAATTCAGCGGGCAAACTAATTTTCTTTCCTAATAAAAATAGGAAAGAGAGAATGAAGTAAAACATTTGTTTACCAACTTGAGGTTATGAATAAAGTGTTGGTTGAATGAACTTGAGATTAATGTGCAATTCATAACAATTACAAACATTTTTCTCTTCATTTAAAGCAGGAGTGATATTTAAAAGATACAATTTGCTTCAAAATTCTCTAACATTTGAAACAGAGTTTGAAACAACATGTAATCCAAACATTATTATAGTGTCACATACGTGCATTTTATTCAGGAAATCTTTTATTTATTTTTTTTTAATTAAGACTCCCAGTTCCTTATGCTTTAAAAAGCAATGAAATCCACAAGTTGTATTACAGGAAGTTGAAATGTGTAGAGTCAAATTGCATTAATGTCCAAAAGAAATCTAGTATATTTTAGTAGAGAAAAAAGAAAGAGAAAAAGATAGGTGTTAAGAGAGAGAGAAAGAGAGAGAGAGAGAGAGAGAGAGAGAGAGAGAGAGAGAGAGAGAGAGAACGCTCAATCTAGGCTGTTTTCTTTATTTTTATAATGATAAGGCTGAGGCAAACTTGGAAAGTCATCTGGTTCAGCTTTCTGCCCTGAAGCAGAAGTACATCCCTGAAACAGATGAGAATCAGTAATGTTTTCTGAGACCTCCAGAGAATAGCATCCCTAGCCTCCTTTGTAACTTTCAAATTATTTTCCTGTGGCTACTTAAAATGGTGAAAATCTATATGGCTTTCTGAAGCCTGAGGTTACTTAGAAAAACTGAACAATAAGCTTCTGAAACAAATCAGCACCCTTTTAAAAGATCTTTGATCTTAAGTCTGGAGATTATTTTAAAGTATTAAATTAGAAGGGGTGGGATAAGTAAAACACAAAATCATTAGCATACTTAAAACTGCTCAAATAGTGTTACTACTAAAATATTTGTGTGTGTGTGTGTGTAATTAGAGAGACCAGCTACCTAATGCTTAATAGAAAAAAAATGTAATGACTATAATTGTGATTGTCTTTAGATTGGGAGGTCTTTAAAAGAAAGTAAAAGTATTCACTCTTTAATAAAGATTTTTCCATGCAAAGCATGTTCTAGAAAGCTGTTTAACCAAATGAGATACAATGTTTTAAAAAATCACAAATAATTTATAATTGGTATTTGTAAAAGCTTAAGACTAACACCATACGTAAGGAGCTCATATTTATAATGAAATTTAGTTAATAATAAATTATGCTGAGACTTTGAGCTAAGATTATCTTCGCATCCAATATACGACACGTATTTCCTAACTTCTGCATGGGTAAACTGAGACTTTATTTTGCTTTACTTTCCTCAATTGTGCCACCATCATTCTTTTATAATTCTATTGCTGCCCCTCAATAATCTGCATTGCTTTCCTACAACATGTAAAACTCTAGAAACTTAACTGTATTTTATGACACTTACTTGCTGAATGAATGATGTAATAGATGATTTGTGTAACTTAAATGTGTTAGATTTTGCAGCATTTTTATTTGTCATAACAGTTCCTATGTTTGAAACCATCTGTGATAGGCTTATATCAGATACAGCATCTTGTAAGATTTAGTATGCAGGATTCTGTAACGCATTCTACGTTTATAGATAACTAAATTTCCCTTGGCATGTTTATGTCCATTTTTTTTAGTTTCTTTAGGCTATAAGTGAATATATTTTTGTTGTTGTTGTTGCTGTGACCTATAGAGCTGACAGGAACAATTTTAGAGGAAGAAATTTTTATTTGGACTCACAGTTTCAAAGTTCTCAGTCCATAGATGGCTGATTCCATAGTTTTGGGCTGGAGGTGAGGCAAAATATCCCATGGCAGAAATATGGTAGAGAAAGCAGCTCAAGACATGGAGATGGGGAGAGCTCCATGCATCAGGGACAAAATATGAACCTTGAAGGCAGTCCCCCAGTGACCTAACTCCTCCAGTCACACCATTCCTGCCTAAAATTACCACCCAGTCAATACATACCAGTGGATCAATCTAATTATCCCACCTCATAATCTTATCATTTTAACTCTGAAAATTCTTGCATCATCTCACACATGAGCTTTTTCTGGACATCTCATATCTAAATCATAACATGATCAAAGTGTTAAAATTTATATAAAAGTAGGGAGAAAAAGGTAGTAATGTACTCCACCATATACGTTATTCATCATTAGCTTCAATAGTTGTCAGAAAATATTGTACTGCCTTTACTTGCTTAATATATGCCATGTTATATTAAATGTATATGAAGGGGCTGGGTTGCGGCTCAGTAGTAGAGTGCTTGCCTAGCATGTGTGAAGTATGGAGTTCAATTTTCCGCACTGCATATAAATAAGTAAAATAAAGATCCATTGACAACTAAAATATATTTTTAAAAAACAGGTATATGAGGTGACACATGATCTCCTGTGTAATACTTAATCTGAATTTCTAAAATGACAGTAGGGTTAATCACTCAAATTTCAAATGATCTTCCAATGAAAATTGATAATATCCTAAATAACTCAGTTATTGAGGAATTGAATATGTCATCATGAATAAGAAATAAAACACCTGGATACTTCCTGAGAGGTAGTTGTGGGGTGGTCAGACATTTTGCAATAAGATATACAAATGTAAATTGAGTTTGTGAACCATTTATATTTACTAAACAAATAGGAAAATAACTTATGTTTTCATGGAGAGATTTATTGTGTCCATAACATGCAATTTTCTTTAATATAAAACTTAATTAGAAACAGATATTTGATCAAACAATAATATTCACCAACATAAATTTGGGAAAATTCTTGGTAACTCATTAACAAGGAACATAGGATAAAAATAAAGTATTTTGCCATAGAGAAATTTAAGAAAAACAGCTTTCAAAAACTATCCTGGTACTAAATCACATAATAGTAAATATAAAAGATGTGGTTATTCATATAATTAGTTTAGAAAAACATAATTCATTCAAATAGTAAAAAGCGAACCTAAAAAAATAGTGTTTGAATATTAGAACATTCCAAAAAATAAAAACTTTAAATACTGATTCTGGAAATCTTTAGAAAAGGATTGAAACAATCATTAACAATCTCCTCTGGACATAAAATCTGTTTCTGCTTCAACACTGCTCCGCCTTGGCAGCTATAGCATTACATTACACCCAGGGTGATCAAATAGAATGAGAGTTTGAGTTCATAAATCCTGGGTTCACTGTGTTGGAATCTCCTCCAGAGGATATGCACACTTCAATATTCAAGTCCTAGCAGTATCACATCAAAAAGTTGGTGTTATATAAAACCAAACTTCTCTCTGTATGTTCTTTTATCTTGCATCTCTTTTGAAAAGAAGTGTGATAGACATTCACACATACACAATACATTAGGGTGGAACTTGAAATATTCCATCTTCATTTTTATATTTTTAGAATAACTAGGTAGTCAAAACAGTTTTTGTTTTTTTTTTCAGTTATCCTAAATAAATAAAAATAATTCCTACATAAGAGAAATATATCAATATATAGGGATATGAGTAAAAATAAATTTAATAATAATAGTCAAATATTGCATATACATATTAGCAAATTCTAGAGATGTGGATTTATCATTTTAATGATTCTTCAAAAAGAGGTATTTAATGCATGCTTCAGCTGATAGGAAATGTCATATAGGTATTCTCGAGTCTAGTACTTAATATGACCAAAATACATTTTTACTAACAGGTATCATAAAAAGAGACTGGCTTTTAGAAAAGTGAGTCATACCTGGATAAGATTTCTTTTCAAGGGAAATACAAAATCCTCTGGTATTTTGAAAGAACCAATATCCAAAGGTCAATAATTTTAGGAAAGTGTTTGATAGATTTACCCCCAAATGAGAAGTATTCGGAGAAGCTCTACTCTGTCAATGAACTTGTATTTTGAGGAATAGAAGGGAAATCCATGGAGGAGACTAGATGATAAATCTCTTCCAATATGTTGATATTTTTGATTCTTATGTATTATTTCACTCCAGGTCTTGACAGAATACCTTTAGGGAAATTAAGATGCTCCTGAGTACAATAATAAAATCACTATAGAAAGTGTGATCCTGCCTTCTTCATGTTATCTTTTGGGATGTACCTAAACCCTAATTCTAAAGCGAAGTTGAGGTTTCAATAAAAATAATAGTAAGTATCATTTATTTAGTGCTTGTTCTAACCTATGTGTAATATAGGCAGTAAATATAATGTTTATATAGTTTATAGAATTGTATATATATATATATATATATATATATACACATACATATATATATGTATATATATATATATATGTGTGTGTGTATTTACTACATATAGAATTGTATGTTATACACCAACATAACACATTACACTGTCTATACTGTGGATGTAAGAGATTAGCAATGACACTGAATAAATAATGTCAGATAGTGTATAAATATACATACAACTATTAATGATGCTTTAGAAATACTGCTATTCTTATTTTCCTGATGCAAAAAAATACAGCTTTGTAAATTAAATCATTTGTTCAATTCCATGTACCATTCATGTAGATTAAGTTTAATAAAATCTGCTTTTCTTGGCTCATAGCCCAAATCACTCTTCTTCATAATTATAGTCAATTTTGGGCTAATCCTTAGGACAAAGAAAACATACAGGTTACAGTTACTTGTTGTTATATTAAACTTGAACTTTTCAAAATGAATGAGAATAATACTAGAGAGGCTGCAACTCTAGGAATCTTAGTCTATGGTCTTATTGTAACAGTAATTTTTGCATAAACTTCCTATTCAAAAAAATATACTAGCATACCTGAGCACAGGGAAAAACAAGAGAGAAAACACATACATGCAAACACCAAACCAACACACACACACACATATATATCATATATCACATAACCATATATCACATAACTATATATATATATATATATATATATATATGTCATAGAATGAACTGAATTTATCTTTCTTTAATAAAAAATCAAGGGAGGGGCTGGGATTGTGGCTCAGGGTAGAGCGCTTGCCTAGCACGGGCGGGACCCGGGTTTGATTCTCAGCACTACATAAAAATAAAGGCATTGTATTGTGTTCATCTACAAAAAGAAAAAAAAGATTCTCTCTCTCTCTCTCTCTCTCTCTCTCTCTCTCTCTTAAAGAAAAAGTTATTAAAAAAATCAAGGGAACCTGGCCTGGTGGCAGACAACTGTAATCCCAGGGGCTCAGGAGGTTTGCAAGTTCCAGGCAGCCTTAGTAACATAGTGAGGCTCTAAACAACTCAGAAAGACCCTGTCTGTAAATAAAATATAAAAAAGGCTAGAGATATAGCTCAGTGGTTAATCACCCCTGGGTTCAATCACCAATACCAAAAATAAACAAATAAATCAATAAAATAAATCAGGGGAAACTAATATTTCATTTATAATGTGAGGAATTTTTACCATAAGGAAAGCAGAAATCAAATTAAAACCTCCATTCATAGTCAATACTGACAATAAGTTAGTATACACCTGTATAGTCTATAGCCAAAATGTATAAATGCCCTTCATACAAGTTTTTACATAGACTCTGCCTCAGTCCTCTGAGGCAGGATTCTGCCCCAGTCAGATCTGCCACCACTTTGCCAGACTATTTTCTGTCTTTGATTTTAATTTATAAGGTATTTAATATCAATCTTATTAGGCCTGCATTTTCTATTGTCTTATATTTCTTTTGGAAATAAATGTGATAGACATTTATACATATATATTATATTAGGGTACAGTTTGAAATATTCTGCCCTTATTTTTATTTTTTCAAAATTATTAGATGCTCAAAATCATTTTGTTGCCAAACTAGCAAATAATAAATGAGTGACACAGTGCAGGAGCTTAGTTCTAAGGATGTTTTCCAGCCTCTGGCCTTGTCTATTCTAGTTGATTCATGTCTGGAAACAGTGTTGGTTCTGATTTGAAAGTCATCAATGTTGGCAGAATGGGTAGAATTATTTCAGATGAAGTTTGTAGTTAAACGAAAATAAAGAGAAATATTTAACTGGATGAAGTGAGGCTGGCTGAGAAAAAGAAAAAGTTATGGAAGAAATCTCAAAGAGAAAACATCATGTGTTTTACATTTCAAACAAGGTTTACATATGTAAAACAAATATACTGGGAATCATACAAATATATGAAATTAACATCTTGATATAAAATAATTGAAAACCATAGTGGGTAAGCAAACATTGGAAAAGCAGATGTATAGTTCACTAAAAAACATATCAACAGGAAATAAAATTTTTAAAATATCCATTTGCAATTTCTCTAGAATTAAAGTTACTACAATTGTATATCATTTTTCAGGTAAGCCCAAGTTTTACCTTAAAGAGTAGAACATCCAATTAGAAATGACTCAACTAATTCCATTACAAATACCCATGGGATACTCAACCTAATGTACACAATTCTTCTATAAGAAACACTACAAGACATTTACAAATTTTAAAGAGGTTTATATTTTTCTACTTGTACCAGAATACAAGTAGAAAATCACATAAATAATTATTTCAAAGTTGGACAGAATGTAAAAGGTGACTAATTGAAAAATCTCTGTTTTTGAACAAGATGTGGTTCTTGATATCCTTTTCAAAATCAAGGTGCACTCTCAAGCCAAATTCAATGTTAATTACAATAATCATATTAAGTGTAACCAGATTATTTTCTTTCCTTGAGTCTAATTTTATATTTGTTATGTAAAACCAAACTTCTCTCTGTATGTTCTTGTCATCTTGCATCTCTTTCGAAAATAAGTGTGATAGACATTCACACATATACCCTACATTAGGGTGGAACTTGAAATATTCCATTTTAATTTTTTTTAGAATAAGTAGCTAGTCAAACAGTTTTTATTTTTATTTTTTTTCAGTTATCCTCAAGTACTTTTTAGTGAAGTATTTCCAAAAGGATAGTCTTCCATAACTGCTTCTGTTTCCCAATGAATTGTTTCTCTACAAATACAGTGGTTGGGCATTCAGTTGCATTTCATTTAGCAAATAGAGGAACAAATAGAAGCAAAAATTGTTCCTGTTGGAACCACAACATACGCACTTCTTAAAAGCCTGTTTTTTAAAAAAAAATATGCTTCTAAAAAGGTTGTTAATGGAAATATGCATCACTTTATAATTAACCAAACCTACAACAAATTAAAGTGCTGATTGTGAAGGCAAAATAACACTAATCTATAATTATAATCAAGAATAGCAGCAACTGAAAACCATAGCCAACTCAAGACAAATATTTTAAGGAATAAAAGCCATAAAGATTTCTTAGTTGAATCCAAAGTAAATC
This sequence comes from Marmota marmota marmota, assembly GCF_001458135.2. Classification (NCBI taxonomy): domain Eukaryota; kingdom Metazoa; phylum Chordata; class Mammalia; order Rodentia; family Sciuridae; genus Marmota; species Marmota marmota. The sequence goes on along the minus strand of NW_026000026.1, from coordinate 63,241,583 downwards.
ACACCAATGTATTTATATTGCATGCTCTCTAAATTTTGATAGGTCTTAATCTTTTATTTAATCATTTTCCAGTTCTTTATGCATAAAACCAAATTATACCAGGTTTTCTATAATGTTTTCCACAGTAAATAAAAAAAAGGTTTCGGATGTTTTAAATGTTAAAGTAGGTAACCTCCAATGATAGAGCATTTATTCTTTGATAAAAATCATACCACAAAAATCACCTCTAAAAAACAAAACAAAGTAACAAACCAAATGCAAAAAACAAAACAATATACTTCAAAATCAATGCTGTCAGTATATCCTGGCATTTTCAGTTTAATCTTGATATATTGATTTTTGATGGAGCATTTCTCTTCCTCCTGAGAGATATATGATTACATAGATACTTGTGTTTATAAAATGACACTGACTTGTAATTTTCTTTTAGACAGAGGATTTCAGATGATCATAAAATGCAATGAATGTACGTTTGTGTAGGTAGAATTAATTAACATAAATTATCTTGATTGTTTGGGTTCAAATGCCAATGTCTCAGTTTTCAGACTGAAACTTCACCTGAGACTCATTTTTCTCATCTTATGAGTATAATAATAATATTCATCCATTAAAATTGCAATGAGAATGAAATGAGATACGTGTATATTCTATTTTACAGGGCATATGTCACACAGTAAGAACGTGAGTAATTTTTACTGTAATTATTCCACGTGGAAATGTTATTATTTTCTACCATTGCATAGAAAAAATCATACAAAAAACTGTCTATAGTTTCCACATTAAAATATTGAATATATATTCCTGCTCACTGCAATAATCTATTTGTTTACACATCATGCCATTGAAGAATTGACATTTTATCAATTAATTTGACTCTGGCCTTGTTTAGAATTACAGCTCATAAAATGATGTTATCATAATTTTTTTTTTAGTGGGAAGGAGGTTCTAATCATTCAAAAAATTGTTGATTTCCCTAAAAGTACTGTGGTAATTTTAGATGAAGTCTGAGCAAGATTTGCAGCATATTCATGCCAGTCAGATACAAATTCACACTATCATTTTTTTTCATTTGCTCTCACATGTCCTTAAATATTTTAACAAAATACTTAAACATTTGAGATATCAACCTAAGAGTTGTAAGTATATCCAACCTTATGATAACAATTATTCTCAAATGAGATAATTTCTGATAGAATAAATGAATCAATTTTTCTTTTTTTTGAGAGAGAGAGAGAGAGAGAGAGAGAGAGAGAGAGAATTTTTTTAATATTTATTATTTTTAGTTACTGGCAGACACAACATCTTTGTTTGTATGTAGTGCTGAGGATCGAACCCGGGCCACATGCATGCCAGGCAAGCGCGATACCGCTTGAGCCACATCCCCAGCCCCAGAATCAATTTTTCAACTGCAAATTAGATACATAGAATTTGGGCCCTGTCTAGGCAATATATTCACTGGCACATCATTCCCAGTGGGTTCTTAAGTAGCAACTTTTAAAATTCACATTGGCATTTAGTTCAGGAAAAGCTTTGTACTTGTAGCAGTTCTTTTCTTTAGATAGGAACAGTCATTTCTGATAAATGTATACGTTCAATGTTTTGTCAAAGCATGTCTTAAACAAATAAAAGAATGATCAAATGATTGGTTGGATAGAAGATTAGATATAAAAACTTATAAAAATATCCAAAACGAAAGAATATTTTCCTTCAAAACAGAAAAAAATTTTGGACACATAGACAACACATTGTTAAGGTTTGTAATTAAAGGTTATTTGTCCATTAATTAAAATGGATAGCAATTTATTTTTTTAATATTTTGTTTACATCCAGTTTCATCCACCATTTGGTTCACTAAGTACAAATAAATTTGCCAAGAAAATCACATGGTTTTTGAAAACAATATATAAAATTAAAAATGAAACCTCAAAGCATAGGGTGGATTTTGTATAATTATTACACTGTCTTTCACAGCCCAAGGGTTTTCATGTGTTCCTTATCTTGTAAATAAAGGAAATGACCACTACATGGACTTGATATTAGGGGTTACTTATTCCAGATGTTCCCAGAGGATGGTCCAATGGATTTCCATAGAATTGGCTTCATAGCTATTTAACCTGCCCCCACCAAAGGAATGAGATTAGGATGGAAATATGTGTATCTACTCATATTAAGCCCTTCTTAAAAAATATAAACAGTCCAGAAACTGTTTTTAATATATAAGAAATTGGAATTCCCTAGATATTAAAAGTTATTTAAGGCTACAAAAATACATAGGGGCAGTGAGAAGAAAAAATAGTTCATGTTATCTTTTTTACCACCTTAATAACAACATACAACCATATACATACAGGGATACATTGAAATATATTTATCTCAATGCTAAAATTTTTTTATTATGTTCCAATGTGTGTATCTATCAATAAAACACTACAAAGAACAACAGAGGAGCGGACAAGGAGTCGTTTTTTTTCTATTCTTCATCATATTCCTAGTTCTGAGAACAAAGGATATTGAATAAATCAATAAATAGATTTTTCACATTGAATCAAACTGCTATTTCAGAGATACAACTACAGAAATAAAAAGGGTACAAGACTACTACAACACGCATATAGAGTTAGCATGTCAGAATCTTAAAGGTTGAGGGTTTGTGAGGGGAGTATGGTATTAGTAACAGTAGATAGCTATGTGTGAATGTTCTCAAGTAATTTTAGCTAATCCCCACTGAACTAAGCTTCTTTTCTCTACTTGAACGTCATCAATTTAAAACAAGATATTTTATTTTGGTATTATGTTGGAAGAGGCAATAGCAATACACATTTTTAGATTCCTTTCCTTAAATTAAACAAGGGTAAGTATATTTTGATTCTGCTACTTATTCCAGAAGACCAGTGCATCTCCAGTTTATGAATTCTACTCCAAGGTACTCAAATGCATTTTTTTTTCTTTTTGTGGTGCTAGGGATTGAACTCAGGGCCTTGTACATGCAAGGTAGGCACTCTACCAACTGAGCCATGTCCCCAGCCCACTCAAATGCATTTTAATGAAGTATTTAAGTGTATCTTCTCTGTATACTGAAATCTTGTGTCTAGTTACTGATTCTGTTCTTTTCATAGAACATTTACTAATATTTTAAATGATCTTTTTTCAACTTTTTTGTCTTCTCAGAGTTTTATTCTCTCCTCCTCCTCCTCCTCCTACTCTTCTTCTTTCTCCTCCTCCTTCTCCTCCTTCTTCTTCTTTTACTGTATAAGCTCTTCATTAGTAATCTCATTTACTTCTTTAATTGATAAAAATCATATCTGGAACTCTACATCAAATATCTCCTAATCTTTAGATATGCATTTTAAACTTATTTTTCATACTTCTACTTGTATATTCCAAAAGTGGCCAACGTACTATCATCACCAGAATCCCTCACACAATTTTACTCATTGTGTTTATGATTTTTATTAATTCATTAAATAAGGGAAAATATTAATCACTAAATGTATACATCACATGCCTCAAAAAAGTGGACAATCAATGCTTATATGAAACAGATATTTTGATAAATGTTGAAGAACAAGAAGTATAAAAGTAATACTGTGAGAAAGCATCATCTGTTTTGGGAAGTAGTTGCTTACATTACTTTCACATATTTAAGTTGAACAAAATTAGAATTTGAGATAATTTTTGTCTCTGAAAAGCATTATTTGCAATATTTTTGATTCACTAATCTTATGTTAAATATTATTTTGTTCATAAGAACATTAATCACTTTTGCTGACAAAAATATATACTCTGCCTTCTGGATGGTTAAATGATGAGTCGATGTGACTGTTTCTCCTCCAAAGTTTTTGTCTACTCAAAATTTTTTCCACCCTCCAATTTTGTGTGTGCAAGTCTGAACCAGAATTTTAGGAACAGAATTTTTGAGCAACCTTCACAAGAAATGAGCATGCCTGAATAGATGGATGGTTTACAACTCAACTTTTTGGGGTTTAATATCTGTAGTGAATTATGTAGTTTTCCTTTTACACTCCACCATTCAGAACAATGTATTCAGTTTTTTCAATTGCCATGGATTTTGAGAATTCAGTTAATTCCATTTTTCTATGATGGCTGCCTTTCAGAAGGTACACACTCTCCTCATAGGTGTTCTAATGACTAGTGACATAGGGCACAAATGACCTTTTCCACTGCTTGCATTTGGAAAACTCTGCAAGTCTCTTCTAGTTCCTTTGTGCATCCTGGTATGGGTTAATGTCTTTCTTGCTACTTTATTGCATTTCAACATCTCCCTGTATCCAATCCTGTTATCCTTCACATACAGTTGTAGTTTTATGAAGACTTCTTCATAAACCATCAAATGCATCCTAAATTCTGTTTTCTGGGAGAAGCATACTACTTTAGACCAAGAATAAAACGTGTTGCATTGGGGTCATATTGTACACTGGAATTCAAAAGGCATAAAAACTGAAATAAGTTAAAAATAAGGTGGAAGTAACAGAAAAGCAACATATAAACCAGTATTTCAAATCTTCCAATCCTCCTACCTCAGTCTCCCAAACCACTGGGATTACAGGCACCCTGTACAGCAAGGCTTTTCTTAATCTACATGTTTGCCATTGGTAATCTCAGCCACTTCCAAGGTTGTAACTGCCATTTTGGGCTAATGACTTTTAATTACTTGCTTCCAATCCAAATCTTTTTTTTTTTTTTTGGAATACCAGATATAGTACATATTTTCCTAATTTACCATTCTGAATGTATCATGGTCCTTTTTTGCTCAGAATATTCAAATCATTTCTTAGTTACTCAATATGATATTGTCTTCTGTAAATTTGATATTTCATGTGTTATCTCCATTTATCCATTTGGTCAACCTTTTCACTAAAACTCCTTCTTCCCTATAAACTCTACAAAATTTGGTTTTTTATTGTTCCTGATGCCTTCTAGAAATATTTTGCTAAATACCTGATTCAGAAAATACTAGCTTTCCATATGACATCCTTTCTAGTAAAAATGGTAGTCCATAAGAAGAGTGGCTAGTTAAGCCTAAAATTCAATCCCACAAGTTTTATTTCTCCTTATACACAAGTAGCATAATTTGGAATGTGTTGCTTTACACATACTTTCCCATTCATTTTGTCATATAGATTATTAAAAATGTGTTCTCAAGTTTTAACCTACCTCCTTAGAGAGATTCATTTTAAATAAACTTTGCTTTAGTATTTTTCCATAAGTACCCAATGGTGAAGAATACAATTACTACCAATATAATTTTGTGCTTTGTCTTAATTTAAGGTATGCAGTAGTAATTGACTTGATAACATGATAAGCCTTTTTAGGGCCTTATACAAAAAGACAAATGTATGTGTGAACATATTTTATAAATATAATATAACCATATGCATATATGTGTTTTGAATGTGCTTTAATGATTAATGTTTTTCCAGAATTATCTTGATTTAAAAATATTGAAATGCTGAAATGTATTTTCTCAGACCCCTATGCAGATTAAAAAGGCATTGGTCTTTATGTGCATTTTTGTTTGTTTGTTTTGGTCATCATTTTTGAGTTAATTTTGATTTTAATATATTTCACCAAAGTATTGTCTTAATGACAATTATTTTTTGTGATCTCTTAAATTTTGCACTTGGCAAGTACATCACTCCCCATAATTACTACCCTGTTAAACAGCCTTTGATTTTGTAACTTCACCGCAAATGTTGAAACAGTGAAAAAAGCAACCATCACATTAGTAATATTTCATGAATAAAATTTTTACTTAATAGACATTCAGAAAGTGTTTGGGTTGCATATTGAAACCACCATTTCAAACCAAAATAATTTACAAATTATTTTAAAATAACTTTAATTATAATGACCCTTCCCCTTTGATTTACCCATTCAAAAAGGAGGTAAGGCATATTGACTTTCAAAATGTCTATATTCAGTATATCTATTCTTCAAAAGATTTGCATGATTAAGAAATGTTATCATGAATGTTAAATGGTAATAAATAACAAGCTAGTTGGAAACTTCCCCAACATAACCAAAAATTGTCTTCTTGTGTCCATGTCTGATGATAAAAAAGTGAAATTCGCAAGCCCATAGTATTCACATGTTACTGGGTGAAGTCCCTTCTCAGAACAATTCTGAATGTTGGCCATAACTTTATATTAATCACCTGATTTTGTATCAATAATAATTTTGTGAAAATAATAATTTCTAACTGTGGCTCATTATCACTATATTATAGTGAAGTATTTCTAATTATTTCCAAAATTATAAACTCCTTGGAATTAGTTATCATAGTTTTCATACCTTGAGATTCTCTACATCATTAAATATCACAATCTAAACATAAGTGTTTATTAAATTGAATTGAGTGCATAAGTTGAATGTCTATTGTTATGAAAAATATTTTATTCTCAATTCCCAGTAAAATCATATGTAACTAACAGCAAACTTACTCATGTTGTAATCAAGAATAATTTCAAAAATCAAATATAATTTCAAAATTATTTTAAAAACATATCCTGTATAAGAAAAAGAAAGTGAACTTTTATAGCTAACAAATTTATATAGACACTAAACAATCATACTTTCACATTAGTAAACTTTGTATTTGGATAAACACCATCACATTTAAAATTATTTTGTGCAAATTAAATTTTACAACAGTTATTAGTCATAGGCCTTATAATTCTGAACTTTATTCATTATAGATACTAAGTTCATTACTGACCATTTATTCCTATCCATAGAGGAAAGGATTAAAATTTATAATTGCTTTACCATGTATTATGTATTTCTTCATATCAGATTAAGAAGTTGAAATAGGGTAAACAGCCGAAGTAGTTAGATAAGACAATTTTGCCTAATTAATGTTAAAATTCAAGTTGCTCTAAAAGTGACTTTTAGGTTTTGGGTTAAATAAAAAAAAGATCAATGAGAAATAATGTCAGTGCAATAGGCTGGAAATCATGACTTACACATATATGAACAAAAATGTGGTTTTATTAAGTCTCATAAGTATTCAATATTGAGTAAACAAGGGATTATTTCAAAAACACAAGTAAAATAGTAAGAATGAACAGCTTTAATCATCTAGTGATTAACACCAATGACAACAACAACATAGCTTTATTCTAAGAAATGTTTTTTAGTAATTTATTCCATTGAACCCATCTGAGAATGTAAAACCTTTTTGCTGTATAGAAACAGAAAGACTAAGGGATTCACATAAACTAGAAAGCCAGAGGATTTATAAACTGACATTTTATTCCATAGAGGTTTTTATATAGACTCACTGCATTGCTTAGTAAGGAAATTTTTTTTCTTTTTTAGTTCACAAAAGGATTTAGACTGAAAAGTTCAAAAACTGAGCATGTTTTAAGTGTTTCTACTGTCTTAAGTGCTAAACTTTATGAAATTAAATCAGGGTTAGGATGGAAGTAAAGCTCCTTTTTAGCAAGATAAATGCAATCAGTTTAATGAACTCTTCCAGGAGACAAGGAAGAGATGGAAGAAATTATTTGTTCATTATGCTAATTAAAAAGGGGATCTAAAGCCTATGAAAACAAAACTGATTAAAGCATATCATTTGTCAGAATTGTTAGGCACAAAATCCTCACAGAGTGTGCAAGCCATGGATATTGATTGGAAACTGCACATGATTATTATTATTATTTTGCATGTGGCAAATATGTTTTTATGTTTTACCTTTAATTCTCTGCCATATTAAATGCATATGGGAAACAGAAATTCAAGAAGAGGTAGATTACTGAGTAAGCCAGAAGGAAACTCTTAATTTTCCATTATAATTAAACAGTGCATGTACTAAAACATATGAAAAGTTCTTAATGGATTTCTCTCATGAAACTGCTAAAATGTCCAGTTGAAACAGTGTTCACAATATACAATGCTGGCTTGACAACAAAGAAAATGTTTTTTGTCAGCTTTTTTCCATTAGTCAGTAGAGGGAATGTAAGAGTTTAATCATCATTTAACAGCTCTTTCTGTTCCACCTCATATTCTTGGTGAAAGCCACAAAGTGTTTCAGTTGCACTCAGAATTTCAATTGTTACCAAAGATCTTAATATATCAGGGAATATGCATGAAATTGAACTCTGAGAATCTGAAAAGAAAATAGAAAGTTTATTTCTGAGTAAGACTAAAGGTAGATCAACTTCTTTCCTAGAGTTGAGAGATCAAGTGAAATAGAATTTAATATTAATCCCATCTGAAATATAATATGCCATATTAAAATGTTTCTGTTTTCCAAATATGCTTCTATGATGAAATATATATTGAATTATAAATGCAGAACCGATGAAAACTCTGGAAATTTTTGAAAGCTTTTTCATTTTACAGTTTGATGGAAAGGATAAGGATTTATCAAGTAAATTCAGTACTCCCTAATGGTATTTTACCAGATTTACTTCATAGAACACACACACACACACAAAAAAAAAAAAAAAAACTATCTAAGCAGAGAAGTTATGAACTGTTTCCATTTAATGCAATTCTGGTAGGTTCTTCCTTATTTTTAAGGCCTCATTTAATTGTGTCTTTCGCTATGAGATATGTATGTGAGGGATTCAGTATCTAGAGAAAAAATTAGCCATATTCTATGAACTTAAAATACTCTTTTCAACTTTCCTACTTTTTTTTAAGACCACTGGTGTCTCAGATTCAAAAATAATAAATGATATTTACAAAAGTGCCAATAAGTGAAAAATATCAAATGTCTATTGGTTGGATATATGTAAATACTTGAATATGATGAGTGCTGATTTCACTCATATTTTGAAGATAGTGTGACATGGTGAATGGAAGTACTGAACTAAAAAAAATGTCAACTTGAGTTGTAAATATAACACCTACTAGTGTTATAACATAGAACAAAGCATAGACTGTCTGGACATATTTTCCTATTGGTAAAATGGAAGACTATCTTGATTCTTCTCTAACTCGGGGTGTTATTAGGGGACGATCTATCTCAGTATAGTCGTCCAACTCCACACAACAGTCAACATGGCTGCAGGTCAATCAAGTAAATTCAAATGCCCAGAGGCAATCCCTTTAATTAACATTGGGGAATATGAACCAAGAAGCTGATTATTAACAACCTTCTTAATAAAGTTTGAACTGTGATTTTAAATATAATTTCTAAGAAATAATACTTCATGCATGTTAAAAGTTCCATCTACATTTTTATTTTTCTTAGTAATTGAGATCTTATAGAATACTTCATGGAAGTTAGCAGTTTTGTATTCCTTTTGTGTATTCCTTTTACTACAGATCTCAGTAATGTAGATCTGTGCTTTCATCTTTTTCTTTGAAAAATTTGTACCTACTAAAATAATAGGGCATTAGCACTCTCAGTGCAAAAGAACATATTTCAATCTTGATTTCTAGCCTTAATAATTATTTGATTATTATTATCGTTGTTGTTATAGCATTCAGTTTGGTTTTGAATACAAGAGCAAAGTAGCATACACATTGAATCTTAAAAATTAAATATATTAAGACTTGAACTCAATACCCTCTTGGCTTTAGGATAGCTTTTCTTCGAGTGTAAACTGAGAACTAGAAGGATCTGCATCACTTGGGAACTTGTTAGAATCAGAAAATTCAGGGTGCTTTACAGCAAGCTGTTCTATAAGCCCTCAAGATGACCAGGATGTATGCAAATACATGGCGGACCTGGCTCTGTGATAACTGGACTAACAATCACTATTGTAAAACAATTTAGCTAATACCTTAGGATATTTACCACATTAAATCTGGCAGATCTACAGTGTGAAAATGAAGTATATGCTATTTAACATGGGTTCACAGATCAAGTTAATCATTCCTTAATTCAGGATAATTGTGGTAAAACCAATGTTGTTTTTAACAGATTATTCTTTTTTCAGGCTACAAAATGTATGTTTCCTCAAGGGTAACCTAGAGATTCCTCTAATTCTTATATTTTTAATAGCTTTTAGACATCTGATAATATGCAAAAATGTATTTCTGGTAAGACATATATGATATTATTAGCAAAATGTTTATTTTTTTCTGTACACCTAATTGTACAGAAATATAAGTTACCTTTCTCTTATTTTGAAATCAGTTAAAGGAACTGACTAGAGTTTACTTTCAGCTGGAATCCCACAAGGGGAATGAAAGTTATGCTAATGGCATTCTGAAAATTCTATCCTGATACTGCTTGAGATCTGCATCTGAAATATACAAAACAAATTTTATGTGGCCATTTTTTATCCAACCTCTTTTATTCATAAATTGAAATAAGTAATATGTGAGAAATTAATTTTCTTCATTTATTGTTTAACCACATAGATAACAGGGGAAACATATTCTATGTTATTATGAAAATTTGTGCAAAAAAATTTATATATATATATATATATATATATATATATATATATACACACACACACACACACACACACACACATGTATTTTTTTCTTTGTTTGTTTGTTTGTTTTTAATGAGGATGACATACTCTAGGCCAGTGTTTACTGAAGTGTGGTGCAGTAACACCAGTTTTATTTGGTATACTGAAAACACTTTGGCTGAAATACACGTGGGAGGCTTCCATTTTAAATTTATTCCTCTTTTGCTTTTTTCTTTTTCAGATTCATTTTTCCCCCCATCTGCAACTGGGTTTTCTCTCCAGAGTCTCCTTTCTTGACTGGGTCACTTCTACAAAGCAGTGACTATCCTTTTTATCACTACTGTCCACTTGTACTCTTTCTGGTTTGCTTGACTAGGTGTTCAGGTATACCTTTTTGGAGCGTGGGTATTAGGGATTGAACTCAGGGGTGCTTAACCACTGAGCCACATCCCACATTATATATACTATTGGGAGACAGGGTTTCACTGAGTTGCCTCACTAATATATGAGGTTGGCTTCAAACTTGTGATCCTCCTGCCTCAACCTCCCAAGCTGCTGGCATAACAGGCATGTGCCGCCGCCATGCCCTGCTATCTCTAACGATTCTAACCCCTTCCACAACACTGTGGGCAACTTAAGTACATGATTAAGTAAAGAGAATAAAGATCCACAAAAAAAGACTCAACTCTGATAGACTCTGATTATTCCAAAATAGACCCATTATCCATAGCCAATCCAATTCCGTGTCATTGGAATCAGAAGAACAACAACAGAAGTGTAGAGATGGAAACTTGGGGAGAATGGAATCAGTCATATCTTCCTGCATTAAATGGAAATAATAAACCATTTTTCTTCTATGACAGAAGAGGAAAGGTAACACCCAAATGGTTACAGAGGACAGAGAAGGGCAGAGAGAATCCTGATGGCCTTTTAGTAGTGGTTATAATTTATTCCTGATGATAGGCTTTAGTTCTCTGCTAGGATATGAGAAGTAACACTTAAATGGATTCTTGATTCTTCTTTGGCAATAACTCAGCAGGATTCTGTATCTTTACACCAAAATACCTGAATCAATATAATATTACTTTGTAGTTTCTTATTGCAAATGGACAGATACATTGATTTTTATGAATTATGATGAAAAAACTTTCAAAAGAATATGTCACACTTCTGTGGTCAAGTATGTTCTGATCTTAAAACACTAAAATATTAAAGTTTTGGGACCATAGTCATGCTTTGTGAAGGACTATCTGTTGTTATTAACATTTTAAGTATTTTTATGGTGCTAGCAACATTTATTTGTTTTGATTTATAACAATGCTTTTTAAAAATAGTTTAAATATTTTATAAATTATGAATTTAGGTTCTTGTCATGTTTAAAAGTAAATATATGAGATGCATAATATGGTGCATAATATGACTTTCATATTATATACATTCCTAGATGCTTTTATCCATTCTGATGCATAATAATATAAGAAACATTTATAGATAATAAGAACATAATTTTGTATATGATGTAAGTTAACATCTTCATATCTTAACATATTTTAGATATTCAAAATCATTTGAGGAAGAACACTATTACATCCAGCGATAAAATTGTATATTTTACTTTAGTATAATCTGAATGACTTATGCATTTCACATTTAACTTGAAAAAAAATAATAATACAAATAAATAAAAATCAGACGAAATACCAGTTTGAATTTTGGTATGAATCCAGAAAAAAAAAATAAACTTGCCATAAGTCCTATATTGTCATAGGAATGTGAATGACATGTTGAGGAAATTCACATAACTTTTTTCTTCTTAAGATAGTTATGATATTGAAATTTACAGTATAAGTTCATAACAAAATAAATTATAATAAAAATAGATTATAATAAAAAATTGTGTTTTGTTAAGTGTTGATTCTAAATGTTTTCCTGATTTTCCACATTTTTTTTGAAGAATCACTTTTTTATAATCATTCTCCCTCCAGATTACAATCACTTGGTTCATTAAACTAGGCATACAAATATGATATTTATGTTCATTTCATTTCCCTAATTATTTTTCCCATTAAAGTCATTACTGAATTTGTAGTCTTTCTATTTTTTTCTGGAAAATGGCATTGTTTTAGGTAAATTTCTTATTTTAGGTACATTTCTTATAATATCTGCCTAAAAGAGAAGAAAAGTGACTGACATCTATTGATTATTGATATAGTGCCAGTCAAATTGTTTGGGTTATTCAATTATGCCAGCCACACAACACATACTCATAAATTTACATCTTGAGATTGAGATTTCCCCTTAAGTAACTGAGGCTCAGAGCAATTGAAAACCTTGCTGAAGATCTCTGAGCTTTGAGAATTGAATCTAGGATTTCAATCACAAGCCCTGTGCTTTTTCTAATACATCTGTCACCTGCTTCAAGTAAACACTAATGTGCTGAATACGTGAAACTGAATTTCACATCACAGAATGAATGAATGGCTTGCTGCAATGCAAGTGTTTGCTTGATAGCATAAGACTAACTTATAATCTGAAGCCCTTGTATTTTGGTCAAGTCAAAGTTTGAGCATTTGTTGCAGTCAAATAGAGATCTGTGAAGGAAGAGCTGACACTGCCTTATTAATTCCATGGAAATAAGTTATAGATCTTCATTCCATAGTGATTTGTTTTGGTAGAAGTTTTGAGATACCTAAGGATATACATTTATTCTTACCTTACAAAGTTCAGGCACAGGTCTAAAGAATAAACTGACCACCTTAAATAATCACATTCGTATTTCATCAGATATTATACTCTCTTATCTGAGAATTACAGTGTTCAATATATATAACCATTGCCTAGAAAAGATAGACTTTGTTTTTAATATACTTTGCATATTTTGCTTTTAATTTAGTTATTTGATATAAAGTAACCTAAATTATTTCAAAGTGAACACTAAAAATAGTTTAAAGGTGCAATTATAAGATGTGAAGTACAAAAAATGTGAAATATAATATATATATACTACTTTGTTTATTAATAAAAAGTAATGAATTTTGCATACTGCATTAAATAAATGTAACTTTACCCAAAACAGTGTAATCGTTTTACTATATACAATGTACAAATAGTTTCAGTATAATGACATATAGTTTCTTGACAGAGTCACAACAAAAAAGGTAGGCAAAAAAGGTTATATTAAGTTGGGAATTTTCTAAGATAAAATAAAAGCTCTCTTTTAAATTCAGTGTGAGAATGCACAGAAAATCTGATTTTTATGTGTTCGTGTGTGTGTGTGTGTTGGACTCCTGTCATATGTATGTGCAACTTCTTCATCTATGCAGAATAATTATAAGGGCACGAGTCCGTGAATTAATTGTGCAGAGAAATTACTGTAGTCCCTGGAGGTTGAAGTTCAATTCAAGACGATAAATCTCGATATAGATATTTTGAGAGATTTGTTCAGATTTGTGTGTGTGTATGTGTGTGTGTGTGTTGTGTGTGTGTATGGTGTACTGGGGATTGAACCCAGGGGTGTCCTACCACTGAGCAACATCCCCAGCTCTTATTGATTTTTTTTTTTTTCGTCTCAATCATTTGATCCTTCAACTCAGTCTTCTGAGTCATTGAGATTACAGGCATGTGCCACTTCAACCTGCAGTTTTTGACCTTACTGATCTAACCATTTTGGAAAACCAAGCTACATAATATGGATAAAATGATGTCCCTCCTAGGTAAGCAGTGGTAATAGGCACATGACCCATCTTACCAATGTTGTTTATTTTTTGAAAAAGGAAGAAAAGCAGGAAGGAAGGAGCAAGGAATCAAGTATCACATAGGATATTAATTAGTCAAGAACATTAAAAAAATTGAATGCCTTTATATATATTGTGAACTTTTGTTGTTAGCAGAGATCCAGCAGACTTTTTTATAAGTTAACTTTCAATTAATTTTCATTGATTTGTTCCCCCCTGTGTTCATTCTCAATTTTGATGACATGTTACATTATGGGCACATATAATTCTAATAAAACTTTGTTCAAGATTCTTACTATATCTACATGCAAATATATGAGAATTTTGCCCCAAACAGCTGGAAATTTGGAGCTATTAAAACACCAACATTTCCTTCCCACTCTGCAGGCAATTAGATTCACACCTTTGGACAGTGGCACTTTTTTCTAGGTATTAGTGGATTTTAGAAAAAGCTGTACAACATATTGAATATATTCTGTATAAAGTAGAGAAATTCACATGCATTTTCTCTTTATAGTGTCTAATTATTTAGTGTACTCAAACCATGTAGTCTTAGGTATTTCTTTTTGCTTCAAGACAAATGAATGATATTGAAGTATCTGTGCAGAATACAAAGTATTATTATTAATAATTGGCTTTGGCTAGGTAAAAACAAAAGGAATATATTATGTTTTTGTTTTGTGTTTATCTTTGGTGGGATGCAGACTCCCCCCTCCTCCAATTAAGCTGAATTTAAATGACATTTTGCTTTCAAATATAAGGCTTTTGCTTTAGTCATTTTTTTTTTTTTGTCTCTGTAAGCAAAAAGATCTGACAATTTTAGAGAAGGAAAAGTTTATTTGGGGCTTATGGTTTAAGAGGTCTCACTCCATATATGACCAATTCCATTGTAGCACAGGTGGAACAGAATATCATGAGAGAGGAAAGCTGGTCAAGACATGACAGTCGGGAAGCAGAGAGATCTCTGCTTATCAGGGACAAAATATACAACTTAAAACATGTCCCAAAGACCTATCTCCTCCAGCTATACCCCACCTGCCTACAGTTACCACTCAAATAACCCATTTAAGTGGATTAATGTACTGATTTGCTTACATTTTCAAAACCCAATTATTTCATCTCTAAACATTATTACATTATCTTACATATGAGTTTTCCTAGAACACCTAGTATCTGAACCATAACATTCTATCCCTAGCCCGCAAAAGCCCATCTTCATCTCACAATGCAAAATTCACTTATTCAATTTTCAAGGGTACCTATAGTCTTAACAGTTCCACTATTACCCAAAAGTCCAAATTCAAAGTCTCCGGGAGATTCAAGGAAAATCAATTTCAAGTTACATATAGCAAATATATAATTGCACAGAATAAACATTTTTATTTCAAAATGCAGAAATAGTGACATAGAATGAAGTGATGGGACCAAAACAAGACCAAAATCCTGCTGAGAACAAGTTCTATACCTTTGTATCCAGCATCTGGGGCACATGGCATTGTGATATTCTCTCCAAATATTTATGTAGTTCTGTAACAGTGGTCCATTTTATGCTTTAGATATATATCTCCCGTTTCTTATTTTATATATATATATAAAATAAGATGTGTATCAGTTGTCACTGCAATATATATATATATATATATATATNATATATATATATATATATATATATATATATATATAGTGTATCAGTTGTCAATGGACCTTTATTTTATTTATTTATATGCAGTGCTGAGAATCAAACCCAGAGCCTCACGTGTGCTAGGCAAGTGCTCTACCACTGAGACCAACTCTAGCCCTGCAACTTATTTTTTAAATGGACATGTTTCTTCCTCTCTCCCTGCTCTTTCCCAATCTCCCTGCCCTAATCTCAGGGAAAACAGGATTATCTTTCTTCCCCATTTTAGGCAGATTTATCTGCTTTGAGTACACATCTACCACAGGAACAAAGTAATACAGACTTTGGGGATAGTACCAGAGGATCTCAGAAATGACTATTTTCCAAAATAACAAGTGAATTACAACTTCTACAGAGAACATGTGGAGTATAGCCATTGAATCACCTCTTTAAAAGGCCCCAGTTCCCACTGATGGGCAGAATCACAGCTTCCTTTGCTAGAAAAGCAATAACATTTCTTTTTTTTTTTTTCTTTTTCTCAAAATTGTGTCCTCGTTTTGGGATTGGCATTGTGGACAAGGACTGAGCTTTCAATAACAGCGCCACCCCTATGGCTTTTCTGATTGAAGCCAAAATGGTTTTTCCCCTTGGCTTGTCTGTGATGGATTCTTGGAGCTTTCTTCAGCAGACATCAAACATTACTGGTATCTCTTAATCTTGGAGGTCTTCATTGCAGCTTAAACTTCCTTCTTTATACATTACCCTTTCAGGGGCTGCCACAAGGACTCTGACCCTACTGCACTTTACTAGGCCTCCTGGGTCTTCCTGTGAAATCTCAGTGTAAACTTCCATGACCCCATAACATCAGAATCCTGCATTTCTGCAGAACCAGCACAATGTGGTTGATGCCAAGGTCTGTCACCATCTCAAGTCATAGCCAACCGTCTTGAGGATGATCGCAGCTGCAGCTTCTGAGTGCCTTAGTGGCTAAGCATACTGAAACAAGTTCCTAGCCACTCTGTGCAAGCAGTATGTCCCTCTAGTATCTTCTCAAAGGAATATTTACTTTCATTCCCTTGAGGCTGAGATGGGTATAGTCTTGCCAATTCTTGAGATACCCTGAAAACATCTTTCCTATTATTTCTGGGTAAATTATTTCTTCAGTGGTGGTAATCTTTTAAACTACCACATCTTCCTTGCCACCAGCTTTACTTGCAGTTTTCTGTTTAAACAACAAGTTTTTGAAATGTTTCTGCTTTGCTTTCTGCTCCTGGTTATTACAGTAAACTTGGCTAAAAAGCTCCCAGCAATATCCATGCCACCTGAATGCATGGTATCTTGAAATTTCCTCCTCCAGATTAATTAGTCCATTATCTTTAAAGTCAACCTCACAGAAAGTATGAAGCCATGGGAAAAATGAAGAATTACATCCTAGGAAGAATGCAACATGAATGGCCTTTAGTCAAATTTCCAATAAAGTCCTC
The DNA here is from genome assembly GCF_001458135.2 of Marmota marmota marmota. Taxonomy (NCBI): domain Eukaryota; kingdom Metazoa; phylum Chordata; class Mammalia; order Rodentia; family Sciuridae; genus Marmota; species Marmota marmota. The sequence continues at coordinate 63,224,350 of NW_026000026.1, read as the reverse complement.
CTCTGCTTTTGAAAACTTATAAGCCCAGACCTATTAATATCATCAGGATTTTGTTCTTTTGTTCACCTTCCAGAATTACCCACCATGTTCTGCTTACAACAATGTAAATATTTTCAAGCATGCAATTACACTTTTCAAAATTTCTCCAATCAATTATAAAAAGCTCCAAAAACTTTTATGAACCACACTAGTTAGTCACAGCAATGACCCCACATCTAGGTACTGATTTCTGTTGTAGCCAGCTTTTTCATTCGTGTGACCAAAAAAAATCTCGTAAAGACAATTTTAGAGGAGGAAAGTTTTATTTGGGGCTCATGGTCTTCAAATTCTCAGTCCATACATGTCCAACTCCATCTGAGCCCAAGAAAAGCCAAACTATCATGGCAGAGGAAAACCACTCAGGATATGACAGTTAAGAAGCAAAGAGAGCTCTGCTTATCAGAGATAAAATATATTGCCCAATGGCATGTCCCCAGTGACCTGCCTCCTCCAGCCACATTCTCACACCTTATCTACTTACAGTTACCAGCCAATTAATCCATTCAAGTGGGTTAATGCACTGATTACATTAAACTCTCATCAACCAATAATTTTGCTTCTAAACTATCTGGAATTTTTTCACACATGAGCTTTTGGGAGACACCTAATATCTAAACCTTAACAGCTCTTTAAAAACATATATTTTCTATAATTATTTTATCAAAAGCAGCATGAGCTTTGTCTCTTTCACTCTTTTATTTCATCTTTGCATTGATATTCAACAGTTAATGAGGAGTAGATAAAATGCTTTTTGGCTTTAGGATAAATGCTCTGTATTTCTTTATATTATAAAAAGCCAAGATCAAATATGAGTTAATTAAACTTGGTTTATCTTTGAAAGATATGCATGAAATACTTTCTTTTTATTTATTCAGTAGCAACAGCAATGACAACAATAAGAGAACATCTAAGAAGAAGGAGCATTTGACCTAGACTGATAGAGTATGTAAATGGTGTTGCTTAGGTTAGAACCTATATTCAAGTACAAATTATGTACCATAAAAAAACTGTACTCTGCTGCTTCATTAGCCCTTCTCATGGAGGTACTTGTAACCACCAAGAATCTTACTTCTGAGCTTTGGATTGTACATGGCTAATTTTTGTACATTGTTATTCTAGGGTTTTGGAAGAGTGATCCTAACTCAAGGAATGATATGCAATTTACTTAAGGGAAAGGAAATAATGTTGTAGGAATATATTGCTTAACAAAACTACATCAAAATTCAGTACCTTAAACATGGGCATTTATTATTGAAGACAAGCTCACCAGCTAGCTGAGCCATTCTTCAACTTGGTTCTCACCCATGTATCTGCAGGTTAGCTATAACTTTGTGATCTTTGCTATATTCTTTCTTAACAGGTAATGACTTTTAGTGGAGAAGATATGCTTGGATCTGCTCCACATGTTTTCTCCAGCTGTGTAGTTTCCTCCAGTATTATAACAGAAAAAAAGAAAGAAACATGAAAGCTTTAGACCCATATTTGATATTACAACATTATTACTTTTACCATGCTATATTAGCCAAAGCATATCAAAAGTCCTTCTCAGATTCACTGCTTAGAGTTTCCTCTTACAGGGAGGAGCTGCAGAATCCACAAGGCAATTGTGGCTGTGGAAAGACTACCCACATGGAAAATTAGGACTATCTTTGCCATAAATCTACCACAAAGTACCCCACATACACTTACAAAGATATAAATATATTCTATAAATATCCAGTCTTCAATTTCCATTATAATTTCATATCCAACTATTTGTAGACTAGAAATTTACTTGGAATTTATTCTAGATATCAGTGAAAATTTTCAACTACTGTCTTCTGTTACCATTCTTAAAATTAGAATACTTGTGTGCAATATTATAGTTATATATTTTTGTTCAAATATAATAAGGAACTGTATACCTGTCAACCTCCTAAAACACTGAACTCAGCAACTTAGTGTTATATTCCAGGAAGCCCTCTTTGGAACACACATCAATGTAGAAAAACACTGTTTTTAATTAACAAAATGCCAGGCCCATATGTTGCCCAGGTCCTCATTGGAACTCCTGTTGACATCAACAAGAATATCTTGTGCAGCATATGGTCTTAATAGGTAATGACTTTAATTTTGAGTAATTATTTTATTTCAACTCCTGAGAAGTAGAAAGCCCTTTTAATTATAGTGTTGTCATTTTCCTGCAGTTATCACTCTTTTAAGAGGTCTGAAAGTTATTAACAAAAACATTGTAAGAAATTTTAAAAGTCCATTGATTTAACAGAAAACAGTTTTTTAATGCTGATACTTGTGTGCAAAAAAGAATATTTGTCAAAACATTTCTATTTAACTAGAGTAGTAAAAGCAATTTCCTACAATTTACATTGCTCATTTTTTAAATTTTATTTTTAAATATCATTGGTAATTGAGGAACAAACCTAATTCAGTCTCTTCATGCTTTCTACTTGTTTTGGAAGATGATTGGGCAAAAATTTACAACATAAACAATTTATACATATTTTACCAAATTAAATTGTAGTAAACTGGCACTATCCAAGAATGTACAAAAAATACAGATCAAAACATAAACTTTAGAGGCTTAGAGAGGTAGATTTTAATCTCTATCACAAAATTAAATAGATAATTTTAAATTTTCTCACCAAAGTTTTAATTTTGTTACATGTAACAAAGGTACTGGCTGCATGTGTAGATGACATTAGCATTAAATGACTTCAAACACAAAAAGTACTTTGCATACCTACTACATAAACAGAAATTACCAAGCCAAAAAAAAAATGTGCAGGTGTGTACATCTATACATATGCATGTATATTTGTTTAATGTATGTAACACACACATGTATATTAAATATAAGAAAAGTGTGTATTTGTAAGCTTGTGTGTGTGTGAGGGAGAGAGAGTGTGTGTGCTTTAAGTAAATTGAAACTTTGTGTTTTCTGTTTGTTTTTCTCTTTGCGAGAAGACCTTCTTTTTCACTTTTACCTTCTCCTTCATTTTTTCCTTTTTCTAACTTCTTCCTACTAATAAAATCGACATTAGCTTTAGAAAAATATGTCTAGTACAGATGGAATAGAACAAAGTCTGTTCACCACTTATTCAAAATCTTCTCCCTTCAACTTGATAAACATTATAGTAAATTCTTAGAGCATAGATCTAATTAACATTGCTTTGGTAACTTGTGTTTTTCCTTGTCCTTTTTCATATTGGTCATTGATCCTGCACATAAGGCTTTTCAAAAAAGCGTAAGCATCAACTCACTCCAGAGAATCACATTAATGACCTGGCAAGAAATTCACTATCACTTTTCCAAATTACAAGAATCCTTTTGTGAAGTGGGAAATTAAGATGACATTGAAGGTTTTCTTAGGTTTGTTTCAGTAAACTATTAGAGTGCTGATATGTAAGTAATATGTGGTCCATAATAATAGAGAGGGAAGGAAGTGAGTTAATTATATGTATAAATTGGTTTTACAAAAAGAAATTTACATAAAAACACAGAACATATTATTTTTGAGTATATGTTTACATAACTATTAGACTAAAAATCTCAGAATTGTTTAGAAAAAAACTTTTATTATAAATGACTTTCAATTTTCATTCTTACCACATGTAATGAAAAACATACAGAGATAAACACTGCATCACATTTTCTGAAGAAAAAAAATTATTTATAAATAGTAAGGTATCTTTAAGTAATGAATTAGATAAGTATATAAGTACTATTCATGAATGGCAAGGGAAAATTTAACTCATAATAATAAATTTCTAATTCTATTATAATTATTAGAGTATTTAGAGTGAGACTGAAATTCAAATTTAATTAATTAGCCATTTGTTTATTATGGAAAGATATTTAATAGTGATTCATCACTTTGTTTCATACAATTTAAACAATTTCACATGGTTTGTAAGCAGTCAAGGGGTGATATGTGTTTATGGACATTTATAAGAGAGGGTGGAGACCAATACATGCAGTGAATGTCCCTGTCATGAATGCAGTTAAACTGATAGAAACCACAGACATTGATAAGTCATACATATCAACAGTATTTTCTCTGCATTCCTAATGAATTGGGATATTTAGTGTTCATAGCACAAAAATACCTGGGAACCAAATGTTCTGTCTACTTTTCCAAGAATCACCAAAAATTTTTATGGAGGATATTAATTTTATGTTATAATGGCAATTTACCCTCTGAAAGATGGTGATCAAACCTCCTGTGGTTCATTTAAACATACTATTGTATTTTTTCTCTTTTGCAGTTATAAAAGGAAGAATGTCAAGACTTTTATTGTATTTATTGTGAAGGTTTAAAGTGTATAGATGTATATTTATACATCACATAATTACAGATCCCCTCCTACAGCTAATCATGCATGCATATCCATTACACCCAAAGCTTCCATTCCTTAATCAAGCATTCTGTGATTATGCAAATTTGAGAGATAATAAGATACACCCTATAAGAGATACCAAATTAGCCTTGTTAAATAAGTACTGAAAAATCAGAAAATTGACTCTTTTGGTCCTGAAACTCTTAGCTTTCATTATCAGTGGTTTAGTCACACAGAGGAAAGTGGCACATTTTAGTATACAGTTCTGGTTATTTCACTTGCATTCATCTGTTTGATTTCTTTTTTTTAATTATCTGGTATTAATTATTCTCAATTTTTTATCACATCCAGCAATCAAAAAGTTTATGTGACAGATAAAAATGTATTTATCATATGTGCTTGCTATGCATATTGCCAACGGCTAGTACAGAATTTGTTTTAAGGAGTTACTTTCCTTGGATAATTTGCTTCAGGAAGGCCTTGACACTGTATAGTGTCAGTAGTGAAATTTTAGATTTTGGCATTTTCTCAGTAAGCCTATGTTTGGCAATAGAATATTATGTGGACATCAAGTAACTAAATCCTTGGTTCATAATTTGTTATCTTTGATACTGCTATGAATCTATACTACACTGAAGTGTATCATTTGTTGGTTACTCATTTGTTGGTTACTTATTTTTTCAATTAAACATATAAATGATTAGATAGAACAAATGAACAAGCTATACAGCTTGATTCTTAATAGTTATGAATAAATGAACATTTATTTCATTTTACAGGAATATATGATACAAATACATAAAAATAATATTTGAAAGCATATATATTAAAAATTATCAACACTCTCATTCTTCTTAAATATAATGTTAAATGAAATAGTGAACCTGACCATTCCATTCATAAGAAGGGGTAAGTTAAATTTAACCTAAAGCCATTTTTATCTTTTAAATTCCTACATAATGAACTGAAACCTAAATTAGTATGTAAACAAACACTATGCAAACAAACTGAAAATTAAATTAGGACTATTTAGTTTTGCAAAAGATAGCCAGATCTTAGCTAATTGTGGACAGCCAATAAATCTGACCATGTCCACATAAGGGAAATGTCTAGCTGTACTCAGTGAAACTACTATTGTACTTCAGTGTTCGGTCCCTAAATACTGCCCTTTTGCAGAATGAGGCCCTCTGAATCTCTTCTGACTCTGAATGTTGACTTATGTACCCAATTAGTCTCTAAAATGTACCTTTCTGGCATTAGGCTGATTGCTTTGAGAACTTCTTATAAAAGAAATTTGTATGAAGTAAGTCTTTATTTGTAAGTGTATCTCTGTCTCTGCACCAGACAGAGGGATAGGTAAAAATCACTAGAAACTCTTACAATGGAAAGGTACTGGATTATATATTTAACAAACCTTATCTTTATTTAAGATTATTTCTCTGTCCAAGTTTTCTTAACTGGGCCTTAACCTGGGAATTTTATTATCTGTTTCAGAAAAATATGGTATTTAGGACAAGTTCTTTGCCTGGGAGATGTAATTTACTATCTTGTCTTACCTAAGAGGCATCTTTTTAGAAATTTAAATATAGGAAAAATGACTCAGGAGAAGATTGGGAAAGAGGTAGAGAAAGTAAACTATTTGCAAGTGGCCAATGAAAAGACTTAAGTATTTTCCACAAATATTAGAAGATAGTTTAGGATGTCTATGTAGATAAACTTAAGTTTGTCCGTCTGTTGGAAACATAATTTGGATACAGCTCTTCTTTCATAACTGAGTAAGTTTTTCAATATAGTATTTCAGAATGAAGGTTACAAGACCTGCTTCTATCCTTGTGTTTATTTATCTAAATTTTTAAGTATATGGCACTTTTTTCTGACTGCAGATGGTTTTGTCAGAATTAATTTACAAAGAAACTCTATTTAATTGTCTTAAAGAAGAAAGCACTTATGTAAATTAAATACTCTTTAAACTTATGAAAATTAAGAAACTTACCCAAATTAATTTTCTAAGTGTTTAAAATTATAGAATTATGAGTTCAATATAAAGAACAAATGTGCAATTGGAAGTGTATATATAGTGCATGTATATGAAGCATAGTAGTAAAGCAAAAATCATGTTTTTTAGATTTCTTCAGACTTTTGCTTTCATGTCTACTACCTAACATTAACATATGGTAAAAGTGGATAAATGGGAAACACCCAGATTTCCTGGTGATACCAGTTTTGGGAATCAGAGATAGCAGACTTCTCTGGAGAGAAGTGGGGACCCAGAACCTAAGCTCTCAGGAAGGGATGTGTCTTGCTTTTTTATAGACCCCTGCCCTCTCTTTCTTTCCTGCTTATGTACCCAAAGGCAGGAAAGTGCAGCCTCAGGAGTAATCCCTGTCTTGGAAAATATGGGGTCTCTGGAGGTGTTAGCAGCCAGTTGAGTGGGGGAATTTCCAGATGGAGGTGTTAACAACCCATGTCTTTTTCTTTGATAATGAACTATCTGTCCTTTGCTCCTGTCTCACAGGTAAGTGATCCTTTATTATTAACTTCTCGGGTTGCCTTGGCAATTTACAATCTCGGAGTTTTGCTACATTAAATTAAATTATGGATAGTCATTGAAAGTCCATGTCATTTTCAAGTAAGACTTTTTAAAATAAACATTAGCTTATTAATGAGTTTGTCAGTTTTGACTTCTTAGTACAGATAAACAAAAGATATTTGGTTCATTTAGCAAACATGTTCTAGGCCACATTAAAAAAAATTGTAATATGAGAAAATATATGCTTCCAGAAATGATGATTCTTGTATTTGCCAGTCTTCAGGAAGCTTATGTCACAGACAGTTTAAACCAGAAATAATAAGGAAAACAATTCTGTATCCAAGTGAACTAGGACATGCTTTTGGCAAGTGAAGCTATACAGTATGAATGAAGTATGTGTTTTTGTTATGAGAAAAAGAGAGTAATATTTTTTTTTCCTACAGTATAATGACTGGTTATTTCATAATAAAAAAAGAGTGTAGGACAAAAATTGAATTTATACAAGAAAGTTGTGGAAATTTTGTAAAAAAGAATTTTGGCAGAGGAATTTTATGTGTGGTCAAGCTGGCTACATTCAGAATGGATTTATTTATAACTTATTGCTCTAATTTATATATTTGTTCCCTTTAGAACTAAAGTTAAAATGTAATTGCCTTTGCAAGAGTATTAAAAGGTGGAAACTGTGAGAAGAGAGTAGATCAGGAAGGCTTTGTGCATATAGATGGATCTCATACCATCATAAAAGAGCTACTTTTGCTTTCTTATGACACTTTGTTTTCTATCTTCTATCATGTGAAAATGATGTCTTCCATCCCTCTGGAGAATGCAACATTCAAGTTGCCATACTGGAATCTGCATCTACAAACCTGTCCACACCTTGATCTTCACAGATACCAGAACCATAAGTCAGCAAGTTTCTGGGTTTTGTTGTTGTTGTTGCTGGTGATAATTATCCAGTCTCAAGTATTATGTTGTAGCAGCACAAGACATATAAAGAAATTTATTTTAAAATGATAAGACTTAATATAAAAATACAGTGGTACAGAGTTTTCTTGGACTTTTGGTCTACATTTGGTTTAGTATGTCTCTGTTACTTTATTTCAAACATATTATACCTTATTGACTCTGCATCAGATACTTATATTTAAAAATCAGCACACTTAATTTTTTTCTAAAATTGTCTTTATTTTTTTCCAGTTTCAAAAGTCTCTTCATTATCATAAAGTTTAACGTGAGTCACAGACTTTCTAATCATTATCACATTATTCCATTTAAATTTGTCATGGAATAATATTTGGAGACTTTTTAATCAAGATTTTTATTTATCTAAATGTTTCTTAACAGTCAACAAAACTTATCCACTTTCACCCCTTAGAGAGGGAACAAATAGAACCTGGAGTTAAAAAAAAAAAGGAAAAGAAAAAAATCAAGTATTAAAGAGTTGTTTTAGCTCATAATAGGTACTTTGACTTAAAATCAAATGTTTTTGATTTACAAGACCTAAATACTTTATATAGTCACAGATGTATTGAATTTATGATGACTTAATTTGAAATGTTTACCTGGGGTCTGTATTATCATTGTCAAAATTATTGGAGATTTGTTTAATGAAAATAATTCGTGGATTAAGGAATTGTATAGGATCAGCCTGGGCAAAAAGCCATGGAATTACTTTTCTTTTTGGTACTTTGGATTGAATTCTAGGCCTTGCACATGAGTCATGAGTGTTCTATAATGAAGCTCAATGCCCAGTCCTATTAAAAAAAAAATCTTTTTGTAGTTGTAAATGGAGAGAGTAGAGAATGCCTTCATTTTATTTTTTTTTATATTTATATGGTTCTAAAGATCAAACCTAGTGCCTCACACATGCTAGGCAAGTGCTCTGCCTTTGAGTGATAGCCCCAGCCCCTAGTCCTATTTTTAAATTTAATTTAATTTTTATATAGAGTCTCAGTAACATGCCCAGGAAGGTGTGGGATTTGCAACCCTCCTGCTTCCAACTGACTGAAATCATAGGTATGCACCACCATACCTGACTTCATGGAAATCTTAATGCTAGATATATGGAGGAGAAATAAAAATAGTAAGACCTAATCTTGGCTAATCCTGGGAAAAAACCATCTTAGATCAGAATGGGGAAGTCACAATTTAGATCTCACATTTGAATGAACATATATTCAAATGAGTCTAAATTGGGGGAAAAAACACAAGTTCATATCTCACTCATGAAGATTATTACTACAAATGACAAAATTTAACACTTCACTATATAGATTTTTATTGAATGTTTTCTGTCGTATTTGAAAATAAAACACTATTCTTGCTACAAGAAAATTACTCCAGAGACAGCAAGCAGGCAATTAAGAGTTTTTTAATATAAGCAATATTAGGTGCTTCTTGGCAAAGTAGAATTATGTTATTGTTAAGTAAAGTTATATTTCTGTACATTTGAGTAATTAAGGCATATTTAGAATATAAGTGTAAAATCACATTCTTAACATTTTTATACAAAGCTCAGCTATAGTAATCTTCAGAAAATTTAAAATTTTAAAGAATGAAATACAGGCTTAAAAAGAAAAATGAATCAAGTATGTTTTAAGAGAGTAATGAATGCTGGGTTAAATTTTGAAATCAGCAATTTTAATTGACAGCTGTGTTTTCACATGAGTTGTTGTGGTGCCAGCATTTCCTGTCTGGAGTCATGAAGAGACATAGTATTCAATTAAAATCTCACAAAACATTTTACATGTTTTAGATTTTTAAAAAAGGAACACAATTGAATAAATGCATAGATAGAAAGGCATAATTTTATTATCTTTCTAGCACTTCCTCAAGAAAAGATGTAACATTTATATTTCTTTGGGAACAACTATTCAACTCTCTAGTACCTAGTAGATGATCATTATATGTTTTAAATGTATTAACAAGTTACTCATTGGGAGTTTGACACCCTTTGTTGTGACTGTGTTATAATGCTTAGCTATTTAATGGTTATTGTGCTTGTATTTGTGTGATTCATTTTAGCTGCATGTTTTCTGAAAAAAATCTAAAGATAGGAAAATTACCATTGCTTATTGTTAGTAAGTAACTCTGTAATTATCAGGTTCTAGAGCTGGGTCCCTTCACCTATTAAAAAAGAATCACGAGAATGTTAGATGTTTCACAGAAACTCAGAGATCATAGCACGGTTTCTTCCCTTTCTCGTACAAAGAAGGTTTGGGAAGGGGAAGGGACTAGAGCTATAATTTAGATATAAGGTGGTCTGCAAAAGTTCCTCTGTTAATACATGAATGTTTGAAAATAAAGTGATAGGATTATAAGAGCAGCAACCTAAGTGGTCCAACCTAGTTTGGATGGACTGACCAGGTGGTAACTGTAGGTAGGTGGGGTGTGGCTAGAAGAGGGGGCTTACTAGTGTCATGCCCTAAAAGATTACATCTTCCCTGTGGCTCCTTCCTTCCTCTCTCTGCTTTCTGGCTACCATAAGAAGTGCTGCTTTCCTTAGCCCTGCCCTTTAACCATGATGTCCTATATCACCTTTGGTCCAAAGCAATGACTTGGCCATCTGTGGACTGAGAACCTGAAACTGTGATTTCCCAAATAAACTTTCCCCACTTTAATTTGTTCTTTTCATGTTTTTTAGTCACAACAATAATATTCTATAAAATAGAATGGCCAGGATGGTCAATAGCACTGTACATTTGGGATCCCATATGGGGCCCCTTCATCCATTAAAATAAAAAACAATAAGAATGTTAGATTTTACAGAGAAACACAGAAACAGAAGAGAGACACGTTGAGAAGGTAGAGGGACTAGCAAAACCATGCTTTCCTTTATTTTGTAATTTTGCCCAGGGCTTGCCTTATTTTTCAGTTATGATTTATAACTATGGGAGATCCCTTAGCACTTACACAATTTCACATTATCATTTTTTGCTTTCTGGAAAGATTTAAGTACATTTGAACAGCTGACATTGACACAAAGTTTTGTTTAACATGGAAGTGCTCCAAGAATTTCAGTTCATACTTGGGAGACTACTTGTCACCTAATGGTATTATACATGACACTTCTGTGAAGAAATTTACAATATTTATCCATCTGCAAATGTGTATGAAACATGAAGGGTGGGGGCTGAAGACACAGAACAATGCTTCAGTTGCCCTTTTCCTTTTGAGAATCAGTGGGAGAAGTTTACCTTCCCTCCCTCTAGCACTTAGGGACCACTGCTGTTCAGTGCCAGCATTGATGCCTACATGTTGTTCATCAAAGATTTAGCCCTGTCATAATGGAGCAAAAACAGGAAGTGCTTGTTCCAAGTAGGAGTAATTTCTCTCTTGGCTATCTCCAAGAAGAATGCTTGAATATGTTTGGATGTCTTTTTATAAAAATGTAGAAGAAATTTAAAGATTCACCATGAAATAAAGAATACATTGAGCAAATAAAACCTAAAGGGAAAGTGGCTTGACAAGAGGGTGTCCAGGAACTATGTTGAACAGAAGTGGAGAGAGAGGGCATCCCTGTCTTGTTCCAGATTTTAGAGGGAATGCCTTCAGTTTTTCTCCATTCAGGATGATGCTAGNAAAAAATTTAAAAAAAAAAAGAGGGTGTCCAGGGAAGTTTGTGTTCATTAATAGATGACTGCATGGGGAATAAAAAAAAAGAACCAACAACTATTGAGTGTGCTAGGTAGGCCTTTACTTACTCAACTCCAAGAAAGTGTACTATATACAAATGTTTAAATGAAACGATTTTAAAGTTTAAAATATCACAAAAAAAGAAGTTGTGAAAAATCATCAGCTTTGCTTACAAATCCGTGAAGAGCTTTGGATTATCCATTTTATACTTGGTAAAAGAGCTGTAGTCATCACTATCATTTAAAAACAAATTTATAATGTGATTGCAAGGTTCAGAAGTGGTTTATTCCAAGGGTTCATGTATTGGAAACTTGTCCCCAGTGTGGTGATGTGAGAAGTAGTATAATTTTTCATAGATGGAGTGTACATGAATAAATCAGGCCACTGAGAATATTACCCTCAAAGGGAATTGTGTTTTTTGCCTTTGGATGCCACCAAGGTAGCATCATTAAAGTACCAGTTTTCACTGTAATGAAAAGTTAGAGTCTCTAAAGAACTCAAATGTCTGTGGAGGGCTGAGATTTGAAACCACTGATGTACATCTGAGAAGCTCTTTTGAGCAAAGAGGAACACCCATGAACCTGTGCTGATGAGATATCCAAACACATTCCTCCACATATGGGCTATGACTTTGTTATATATGCCACTGTGAAGAAGAGAGGTACAACCACCAATCAGAGTCACAAAACTCTGAAACCAAAGTGAGCTGTCTCAAGAGAAGATTCACAAATACCAGGGTACCACTTAAGTGGTAAAAATAATGATTTTTATTGATGGATAGAGGAACACATTGAAGACTTACAATGTTATTTTGAACAATATGGGAAAATTGAAGTGAATGAAAGTATGAGTGACTGTGCCAGTGAAAAGTAGAAGGGATTTGCTTATATAACCTTTGAACACTATGATATCATGGATAAGACTATCATTCAGAAATATTATACCATGAATGGCCACACCTGTAAAGTGAGAAAAACAATGTGAAAACAAGAGATGCTCAGTCCTTCAGATAGCAAAGGATGTAGAAGTTGTTTTTGAAACTTTGTTGGTGGTCAAAGACGTGGTTTTGATGGCAAGACAACAATTTGGTCATGGAGGAAAGGTAATAAATTGATTTAGTGGTTTTGGTGGTAGTCCTTGATTATGGCAATGGATCTGATTACAATGGATTTTGTTATGATGGAAGCAGTTTTGGATGTGGTGGAAGCTAAAATGGTTTTGGCAATTATGACAATCAATCTTTAAATTTGGACACAAAAAGGAAGGCAATTTTAGAGACAGTAGCTCTGGTTCTGATGGAGGCAGTGGTCAAATTTTAACAAACCATGAATTCTGCATTACTGTATCATTTCTAACATCAGAAGTGGCAATGGCAGTGACAAGATATTTTCATTACTTCAGGAAACAAAACTTAGCGGGAGAGGAATTACCAGAGAAGTAAAAGTACCAGGGAAGCTACAGATTACAACAGATTTGTCATCTTAGCCTGGCACAGTGGTTGAAGTGCTTAGAGGCTACAAAAAAATAAATCTATTTTAGGTAATACACATGTCTGGACAAAAAAATAAAAAATAAAAAAAACCTTGAAGATTATATGTATGACTAATTGTATAATAAGTTATTTTCCTAGGTCTGTGGAAAATATAAAGCATTACAACAAAAGGGTTTAATATAGACTTTTTTGCACCCATCATCCTAAATGAAATAATCTAATCATGATGCTAAATAAATGTGTCCTTTTTGAAAAGGAATTATTGTAATTTTTGTCAGACTCTTATTAATTTTCACAAATAGGTTATTACAGTGGAACAAGACTGGCCCTTCTCAATTTCTCTCTCTGACTTCCTTTCTCACCATGTGATATTGTGGCATGAACCGACATATTTATGCCATGCTGCCATCCCATATGATGTGACACTGCCAGGTGGGCAATTGGATAAGCCAAGCCAATGCTAGTGCCGTACTGTTGAATCTCCTTATTTGTAAGCTAAATAAACCTGCTTTCTTTTAAGTTACCCAGTGTGTTAGTCAACTTTTTGCCACTGTGATCCAAATACACAGCAAGAATAACTTCAGGGAGAAAAGATTTATTTTTTCTCATAGTTTCAGAGTTTTCAGTCCATGGCCAGCTGAGTCCAATGCTCTGGACCTGAAGTGAGGCAGAACATCAAAACAGGATGGAGTGTCAGAGAAAAGTTGTTTAGTCATGGCATCTAGAAGTTAGAGAAAGAAAAGAGAAGGGAGCAGGAAAGATAGAATCCTCAAGGACATGCCTCCAATGACTTACTTCTTCCAGCCAGACCACACTTACCTCCAGTTACCACTCAGTAGTTCATTTACATTATTAATTTGTTAATAGTTTAGCCCAGTGATGAAGGTAGAGCTCTCATAACATAATCTTTTTTTTTTCTTTTTCTGAGTATCAGAGATTGAACTCAGGGGTACTCAATCACTTAGCCACATTCCCAGCCCTGTTTTATATTTTATTTAGAGACAGGGTTTCACTGAGTTGTTTAGTGCCTTGCCCTTGCTGAAGCTGGCTTTGACCTCTAGCTCCTCCTGTCTCAGCATCCCTTAGCCACTGGGATTACAGGCATGCACCACTGTGCCCAACTCTCACAACACAATCTTTCCACTCCTGAACATTGCTTCATTGCCTAACACATGAGCTTTTAGTTAGACATTTTAGATGGAAACTAAAACACCCAGGCAGGAGTATTTTGTTATAATTATGAAAAAAAAATCACTAATACAAAATGTCTTTGACTGTACTTGTTTGAAATGAAATCATTCAGATACTACCTTGTTCAACATAGCAGATTATACTAATTTTTAGAGGAACATTGAAGACATGAGAAGTACGATTTCATAACTATACCTAAGTAAGAGCAAAACCTTATTAGATACAAACAAAATCATACAAAGCAATAGTTTACTAATATTAATATTAACATTTTTTTCAGTGAGTTGCAATAAGAAAACAACTATTTTGACAATAGTTTTTTGGAAGTAAGTTTTCTTTTTTATGAAAAAAAGAATCTTGTATTTATTTTTTAAAAAATATTTTTAGCTGTAGATAAACATAGTACATTTATTTAATTAATTTATTTATTATCTGGTACTAAGGAATGAACCCAGTACCTCACACATACTAGACAATTGCTCTATCTCTGAGCTACAATCCTAGTCCAGCAAATTTTTGAAATAAATTGAAATTTTAAAAATTTGGTTTCTGATGTGTAAGAATATTTAGTTTTACCACATAAAGTTGAAAAATCATAATTACCATTAATTGACACAGAAAAATATTTGAAAGAACACACACTCTTTACTAACTAAAATTTTTAGCTAGCATGATATTTAAAAAGTGAAAGAAAAAAAAATTTTAAAAAGTGAAAGAACTTACACTCTTTCCTAACTAAAATCTTTAGCTAGTATGATATTTAAAAAGTTTTTATTCACTTATGTTATAAGTGAATTATATTATATTGAAGTCTTATTCAATATAATACAAGAAATTCTTCTATTGTAATAAACCAGCAACAAAATAATAACAATAAAGTTATATAAAATGGGGAGAAAAAACTGTATTTCCTTGAAGATGATATGATTGTATATCTAGAAAATCCCAAGGAGCAGAGAACCACTTAAAAACCTAATAAGTAAGCATAGCAAGGTAGCATGATACAAGACTGCAGTGAGGGTTTCACTCTGTATTTTAATGGTTGAAACAGCTTTCAAACCTCGCTCCTCCTTTTCCTTACGACGCACTTTGGGGAAAGTTATTGTGAAAGCCTGATTTGTCCTTCCATAGGTATTTATATTAAATTCAACCCATGCAAAATCCTTCTAGTAGACAGAATCACTTAACACAAACCTACCCCCTACTCAGAAGAAATCCAAGGCCAACTATTATTTTTCTCTGTTCTCTCAAGCCATTTTGGAAATACTTGAGTGACCTGCCATGATCAATGAAAGACTTCATTTATATAAGTAATAAGCCATTTATGCACTCTGTGTGGCACCTTTGGTCTTACTTAACAAATTTCATAATGTAAAAACCTAACAATACCAAATGCTATATAGTGTCATTTGATACTTTCATGATTGCATGGCTAGCTGGGAGCCAGAATCACAAGAGAAAATATTGTGTCACATATTACTAGACTAGGAAAAGACAAACATTTAAAAAGTGAGAATTGGGAAAGCAAAGTTTCTATTAAATGCATATCACTTTTGCACCCATACAGTTGAAAAATCTTCAAACTGTCTTAAGTCAGATACTGTCTGTATGCGTACACAAATGAGAAAATCACTTGTAAAAAATGGGAAAAAAATAAGGTAGTTTTTGTCTATTTTATCAGTGAAAAGATTCTGGGTTTTGATACTATATTAGAGAGGAAAAACTGGGTAAAGTATACACATAATAATTTTTCCCCTTATAACTGTATGTGAATCTAAAATTATTACAAAATAAATTTCAATTTAAAAATAAGAGAGGAGGGGCAAGGGAGATAGCTTGATGGAAGAGAGCTTGCCTAGCATGATTGAAGCCTTAGGTTCAATCCCCATCACCACAGAAAAAAATAAATAAACACAAATAATGAAGGAATTTATTGAGGGTAGGGGGGAGTTGTGAATGGTGATGTGACCTGTAATCCTAGCTACTCAGAAGGTGGAGGAGGAGGATCTTCTGAGTAAGAGGTTTGAGGCTAGCCTAAGCAATATAGCAAAATCCTTCCTCTTTAATTATGATTTTTCTTCTTAAATTTGAAATCCAAAAAAATCAAAATGTGTTTAGTTGTATTAAAAACATTCATTGATTCACTGTATATAACAACTGTCCTCCAATTTTCCTTAAAATCTCAAAATGTTATTTAAAAAACACATGTTCTCTCATTATAATTTCAGTCTATTCCATAATGAATTTGACTCATAATGTATTCAGTAAAAGTAGTGCTTTTTTCTGTACTTGCTCTTGCACATATTAGATTTTGTCAAGTATATATGCAATTAATGTCTATGAAATTTGGAGTGTAAAAATTAACTTCTGTTATATAAGGAGAAATTATGAAATGGTTAGGCTTTGTCAGTTTTCTTAATTTCCGGGAAGATTATTTTTTCCTAATCATTTTAATTGTCAACTTTTCCTTGTTACAACCAAAATATCTCATATAAACAACTCAGAGGAGTAAATGTTTATTTTAGTTCATAGTTCAGAGATTTCAGTCAATGATTTGTTTACCACAAGCAGAAACATCATGGCAGAAGAAAGTTGCTCAGCATGGCACCCAAGAATCAAGGAGATAAATTAAGGTCAGGACTAGGAACAAGATATATTCCCCAGAGGCATAGGACTAGTGACTCATTTCCTTCAACCACAGCTCCACTCTCCCAGAGTTTTCATCTCCTTTCAGTATTCCATTCAACTGATTACTTCATCAAGTGGATTAATTCAACCATAAGGGTAACAGTCCTTATGATCCAATCACTTCCTAAAGGCCCTACCCTTGGACATTGCTGCATTGGGATCTAAATCTTCTACACTTGAGCTTTTGGAGGACATTCAATATCTAAATTAAAGAAACTTATGTTAGTATCAAAAAACTAAATTGTGGAGTTTGAATAAAGTGGCTCAGGCTCTTCTTTTATACCTGGTTGGGATGTAGATATATAAAGTAAATCCTGCTTCACAAAATTGCCATAATTATCTTATGCCTTTAATATTAGTACAGTAAGAAAAATCATTGGATTTAGTGGGTTTGCTCCCAATTTCTTTCTAATAATTCACATTATAAAAAGAAACCCTAGCTGGGCATGGTGGCACATGCCTGTAATCCCAGCATATCCGGAGGCTGAGACAGGAGGATTGCAAGTTCAAAGCCAGCCTCAGCAATGGTGAAGCCCTAAGCAACTCCGCGAGGCCCTGTCTCTAAAGTAAATACAAAATAGGGCTGGAGATGTGGCTCAGTGGTTGAGTGCCCCTGAGTTCAATCCCTGGTACCAAAAAAAGGAAACACTAAAGGAGAAACAAGTGTTCTGAGAAGTAAAATCAATCAAACAAACAAACAAAAAAACATGTTAACAGTGAATGAAATACTAATATTAGAAAACTCAACTATAATATAAGTTATATTAATGAATCTTATTTTACAAAATTTTCCTTATTAATTAAAGAATGATTATTGTCCATCTTTAATTCTTGTGGAAAATAGTATAATAATGTTTGCACAATTCTTTCTAGTCTTTATTTCATGAAATTAGTGATTTATAGTTGAAAGTCGAAAACATTTAGTTTCTTTCACAAGACAATTAACAAAGATAAAACATACCTAATGTTTGTAAGTTTTATTATAGTTTTATAGCTTCATTATTTAAAAAAAATTCAATTATTTGTATGACTTTCTACTTAATAAACATAAATACACACTATTTAAAATTAAATCTTTAGTGAAAGACATTGAAGATAACAATACAGTGAAAATATTTGTCTCTGGGCTTTTCCCTCAAATATCATGGTTTAATAAAAAGAAAAGAAAAAAGAAAGAAAGAAAAGGAGAAGTGTGTGGTATGAATCAAAGTGCCATAGAAATTGCCTCGGGCTCTGGAACAGATAATTTTTATTAAATGCTTATGTATTCAATATAAGCATATATAAACTTGAATATAATTGAATAAAATGTTGTGTGAATCCATGTGTATGAATACATGCGATTTTAGGTTTTCCCTATTTGACATGTCACCATAAATCAATCCAATAGAACTTTTAAAAAATGTTAGCCTTATAAAGCTGAAGAAGATCTAGTAGTCGTCTAATAGGTAAATGATTCATTACACTTTTAAACCACCAAAAACTGAAATGACTTAATTTTAATAAAAAGAACATTGAGATTGACTTATGTCAAAGTATTTTGTACTACTATGGTATTTTTTCCAAATATTATTGAAAGGTATGAAAATACTTCAGTGAATAAAATCTTTCCCCCATAAGATCTAACAAATAATTTTCATGTTAAATAATAATGGGAAGTATTCTAAAACTCACATTAGAAGAAAGAGCAAGCAAAAGATTATCTGTGAATAAACAAATCAATCCTTAAAAAGAACTGCCACAGAAAAACAAGTAAGCAAACAAAAAAAGAAGGAAGGAAGGAAGGAAGGAAGAGGAGAAAGAAAGAAAGAAAGAAAGAAAGAAAGAAAGAAAGAAAGAAAGAAAGAAAGAAAGAAAGAAAGAAAGAAAGGACTTACACTATAAATAATTTTATAGTGTATATTAAATGCATTAATTTATAGCCCTATCACATAGTTTCTGAGGAATTTAAAAGCTTTTAAATGTAAAATAAAGCAAAATTTAAAGTCTTTTTTATTGAAAATATATTGAATATTTGTATTGTACTTTACTTACAATTATTATTTCTCTACAAATATAACATTTCAATTTGCAAAGTTGAGTTTAATAACAACAAACATACATATTTTTCTCTCTTATTCTTCCTTTACCCTTCTCTAGCCAGTCACCAAATGCTGCCAAATCTCTTTCAAACTAAATGTACTACTTCCTTCCTTTTAGTCCCTGTTTTCCTACTGTCAAATTGTATAACTGACCTACATCTTGAATTTTTAGTCCAGAATGAACAATTTTGGAGTTTCATTAATAAGTTTGCTTCCTGACTTGTCACATGCTAAAGTTACCTCTGCCATCCATACGCCTGTATCTCCTAAAATTTATAAACTATTACTAGATAAATATTTTCTTTAAAAAAAATATATATATATATATATATATATATATATATATATATATATATTTTAAAACATGGAACTCTTTTGTCCAAAGATTGCAATATCTGAATATTTCTCTCTTATCTTCTGTTTAAGCACATTCAGCATGAATAAAACCATGAGGTAGTAATATGAACATATATAAACCAAGGAAATGTATGACCTAGAGGAAATGGATACATTTTTTTACAAACCTACAACCTACCAAGACTGATTTGAGAATAGGAAGACCAAATACAATAATTAAAAATACAAACACTGATGTAATAATCCAAAACCTCTTCCAGAAGAGAAAACCAGAACCAGATGACTTCATAAATGAGTCCTACCAACATCCAAATGTTAAATTGAAAACCATATTAAACTCTTACAAAAAATAGAAGTAGAAAATATATTCCAAAATTATTTTATGAATCCAGCATCACTCTGATACCTAAGCCAGAAAAAGACACCACAAGAAAACAAAACTATCTATAAGGAATGCAGACGGGGAAATTCTAAATAAAGACTAGCAAACCAAGTTCAGGTATATATCAAAAATATTATGCACCATGGTAGAGGGGGATTTATCTGTTTAGTCTACTTTGCGTTAGCATATTCAAATCAATTTGATTCATCACATTAGGAGAATGAAGGATAAAAACCACATGATCTGTAGATGAAACAAAATCACGGGACAAAGTTCAACATGCTTTTGTTATCAAAAACCTGTCAACACAAAAGTATGAAATAAAATCTCTGCAACATAATAAAGGCTATTTAGGAATGGCACAAAGAACACATGATTTTAATAGGGGGTGGGGTGAGAACTTTTCCTCTAAGATCTGGTAGAAGGCACGGATGCCCACTCTTGCCACTTCTCTTCAACATAATAAATGATCGTACTTGAAAAGGAAGACACAAAATTATCACTGTTTGCAGGTGAAATGATCCTGTATCTAGAAACCCTAAGTATTCCACAAAAAATCTTAGAACTAATAATCAAATTCAATATAGTAGTAAGATAAAAAGTCAATATACAAAAATAAGCTGCATTTCTTTATGCCAACAATTATCTGCCAAAAGAGAAGTGCAGAAAACAATCCCACTTACAATAACATGAAAAACAATAAAATATTTAGGAATAAATTTAGCCAAGGAAATAAAAACATTTTACTCTTAACACTGTAAAATATTGATGAAAGAAATTGAAGATGACACAAACAAATAGAAAGATAGTCATATCTGTAAATTGGAAAAATCAGTTGTGAGTGTTTTATGTGCATTTGAAAGAGACTTTTTTATTTTCTATTTGAAGGATGGAAAGTTAATATATCCCTACATGCTGTTGCTATTTTTTTTACATTATTTAGGTCTCTCATATGGTTTCTTAATACTTATCCTTTTGTAGTGAGAGTTGTGTTTTTGATTCCTTCTGAGTGTGGTCTGAGTCTATTCATGCCATGTTATTTCCACTTGGTCATAAGATGAAAATTTTGCATATTTTTATTACCCCCTTGTGGTTATCTTTGCTATAATTTAGATCTGAAATTATACCTACCCATTCTTTCATCCATCTATCTTATCATCACATATAGATTATCTATATTTATAGAGCTTACTAGGAATTACTTTAGTGACATTTTCTCAGTTATATCATGGTTTGATCTATTTGCCCCAAAGTGAGTTTCTAAAGAATGCATCGATATTCAACCTGCCCTGAGTCTTTGTATGGTTAAAACCATTTTCTATAGGCTTGATACCAGAAACACGGTTAGTCATTATATAATACTCCCTGGATAGCATTTTAATTAATATTAAAATTGCCACTCCATTTTCACATTATTTTTATATTGTTTTATTGTGAAGTTCTTCTATTTATTATTTCATCTTGTCTCAGACTTAGTTTTGAAAATTAATAGTTTTAATTAGCTATGTCTTAGAGTTTGTGGTTTAAAATTAATTTTTCCAGGTACCTCATGGTCCCCTTCTGCCTTTAGACTCAAAATTTTATTTTTAATTTTTGGAAAATTTGTCTAGAAAATAATTATATATATCACATATTAAACTTATTCTTTGCCAATGTCTCTGATATTATGATTATTACTTTTTTCTTGACCATATTCACATTACTTCATTTTTCTCTAATATTTTATACATCTTTAATTATCTCATGTTTTCTTAGAAGTTTACCTATATTTCTTAAACTCAAATATTGTGATAGCTGGGCATGGTGGCACATGCCTGTGATCCCAGCTGTGTTTTCATCCTCCTAAGGTAGGCTGAGGCAGGAAGATTTCAAGACAAGTTTCGGCAACTTAGTAAGGTCTTAAGCAATTTAGTGAGATCCTGTCTTACAATAAAAAATAAAAAGGATTGGGGTGTGGAGCAGTAAAAGGTCTCTGGATCAATCTCCCATACCCCTTAGTTTTTTTTTTTTTGGGGGGGGGGGAAATAAAATGAACTTATATATCCAAAATATTTAGCAATTTCAATTGAAATAAATAGAAAAAGCTACACTCATGCACAACATAGTCAAAGTACCAAAACAAAAGATAAAGAGAAAACATACTCAAAAGTCATTTTAAAATATATACTTATCACAGAGGACAACAAAGAATTCAAATGGATGACTATCTTGCCAAAGGAAAAAAAAAGGAGACAGACATATGTCTAGGACAATGGTTAATTAGCCTAGGACAATATATCCTTCCTTCCTTCTTTCATTTTTCTTACTGAGATTCTGTGGCTTTTAAGGCCTACTACTTCTTCATATCCTGTGTAAATCTATTTCTCTTGTAGTCAATGTTGTGACATACCAGGACAGTTTTGAATAGTTTTATACACTGAGTGTAAATCTTTTAATTCTATGGGTAGTCACAGAGCAATTTAGGTCTATAATTTCTTCCTTTCTTCTTTGTTGCTGACATTTTTCTTGGATTTCTTGTGCTACAAGTTTTATACTTGGAACATGAGAGACTGCCTGTTGAGATATGGTCTCTATCTTTCTTAGTTACAGTCAATTTGAAGCTGACAGTGTTTTCCCCATTTATATTGAGTTTAGGGACTTGGAACAGTTTTATTTGTTGTTCTGTATTGTATTTCCAAGACAGATGAGGGTCTGTGAAATGGGTCATGATTAGGCAATTACCATGGTCCTAGGCTAACTATGTGTATCTCCTGTTTCCTTACTTATGTAAAGATAATAATCAGTTTGAATTCTTTGTCCTTCTTTGTGTAAAAAACATATTTGACTTTTGCCTGTGTTTTCTCTTTGTTTTTGTGCTTTGACTATGATTTGTATAAGCATAGCTTTATCTGTTTATTTTACTTGAATTTTTTTTTTTTGTTTTTGGATAGACAGAATTAACATTGTCAAAATGAACATACTACCAAAAGCATTATACAGATTTAATGCAATTCCAATCAAAATCCCAATGAAATCCCTCATAGAATTAGAAAAGGCAGTCATGAAATTCATCTGGAAATATAAGGGACCCAGAATAGCTAAAGCAATCTTTAGCAAGTGGAGTGAAGCAAGTGGCATCATATACACCAGACCTTAAACTATACTACACAGCTAAGCATTTCGGATATGTGAGTTCATGTTTTTCCGCAAAATTTTGGAAATTTTTTTTCCCATTCAGTTGCTTTTCATAAATATAGATGCAATAACAGAAATAAATATTTGTTGCATTTTTATTATTCTTATTCTATTTTATTAGCCAATTATAGACAAGTTAGGTAACAACATAATTACTTAGATCATTTTTCTTTTATTCTCTGTTTTTAAATTTCTATTTCTATTTCTCTGTCTTTAAGCTCAATTACTCTTCCTGTTGCTATCCCGAATTTATTTTCATGTTTGTCAGCCAATTTTTTTTAAATTCCAGCTATTATTGCTTTGATAAGCTTATATTTTCCCTTTTATATTTTTAAGCTGAAATTATGCATCTGTTTATTCATTATAAGCCTACTTTCCATTAAGTTGTTAAACATTTTTGGAAGAGCTATTTTAAAGTACATGCCAACTAATTACAGCATCTGCTCATCCTGATGCTGCTTAATAATGCCTGATATTCTCTCCAGTTATGAGAAATTTACCTATTTTGAGAACCAGTGGTATTTACTGTATTCTAGCTATTGTGAGTACTATAGTCTTAAGGGATATTTAATGCTTGGAATTTGTTGTATTTTTAAGTGTGTGTTCAGTTTTCTGAGAGCAGACAAAGATTTTATGAATAAGCATAACTTCTAGAAGCCTGAGGTTATGGTTTCCTTGACTGGGCCCTATAGAAGTCCTTACTCTGGGTCTTAATTTTCTAAGGTATATTTATCTGTAGCAACAAAAGAACACTTCAGTTATTCATTATGATTACTCACTTTTGGGTCATCCAAATTTCCATGTCTCATAGAATCCCCCATTTACATAGCAGCTCTCTAGAATACTCATAGTCACAGGGGAGGCACTTCAGGAACCATCTGGAAATTTCTCTTCACTTGACCCTGGTCAAAATCCACAAAATTCACCATTGTCTTGGTCTCAGAAAGCAAGGGTCCTGACCTCCTGGTTCTCCTGTATTGTGGTCTCCAGTTCTTTCCTTGTTGTAATACCTGACCCATACAGAGAAGGGCACCCAGGTGAAGTCACTATGCTGGGTTAAGAAGGGTTCATGAGACTTGAGCTCCTCTTCAGGTCAGTATAGTGGAATGTCTGTGGCAAACCAGAGTGAGAATATGCAAAGGTTTATGACACTCAAAGGAGACCCAAGTCAGATAATAGTTTACTTCTCAAGATGGTTCATATCTTGAGCACCCTGGATACTCACTGGATGATGATGTGAGATTCTTTTCCAAAGCCAAGAAACTTGCAGATTTCTATTACTTAGCTAAGTGGACTGCAAATCTGTGAGAACTGTGAAAGTTTTCAGTTGTAGGATACCAAACACTAGGTCAACAGTTTTCTGGGACTCTCTTTTTCAACCTTACCTTTGCAAAAGAGAGTCTCCATTTCCCCAACATGTGAAGTCAGGGTGGCAGATTCCAGGGTGTTTCTGTTCTCTTTCTATGCTATCATCCCTGATCTCTGTATTTTCCAGGTTGCAGTATCTCTTCTGATTTCCAGAGCTCTATCTCTCATTGTCACTCACCCCCAAAAGCATGTGTATATCTGCTAAATTTGTACAGCTTTATGGAGAAGGAAATAAATGCTATATAATTCTCTCCACCCATCTTGTTTAACCCTTTCCATTTTTTTTAACTTAAAAATGAGGAATTTTCCAAAGAAATTATTGGTGTGGGCCTTGAAAATAATTTTCCACTGTGATTGGACAGGCTGTTCTCCTATTGCATAAATAGGGTAAATGTGATTTCATTAGTTTTTAGGTAAAATGCCTGGAAATATATCAAAGGAAAGTGATATGGTTATAATTAATTGGAAGTTAATAAAATATTCATCAGTCACCTTTTGGGGGTGCTAGGATATAAGATAGCTGTGGTAATATTTAAAAAGATAAAAATTACATGATATTACTTCAAGGTATACATTTTATTGGGAAAGATGAGAAAAAAATTACTGTACTTCAGTGGTTTCACATAAGGAGGGCATTGCTCAAGCTGTGATGTTAACTAGTAAAGGAGGTGAAGAAGAAATCCTCTGAAAATTAAAAGAGAGAACATGGGAATGAAAATCATAAAATAGAGTGATGATCTAAAATAGCAAAGGAGGGAGCTGGGGATGTAGCTCAGTTGGCAAATTGCTTGCCTCACATGTACAGGACTCTGGGTTCAATCCCCAGTGCCATAAAAACAATAAAAAAATAGCAAACAAGGTCATTGGGTACTTTTAGGAAGAAAATTTGCAGAGGCTATTGAGAAAAAAGAAATATTAGGGTAGATGGAAAATATTCAGGGAATTTGGACAAAGGAAGAAGTAAACTATTTGTTAAAAGTCTGTAATTATGCCAAAAAAAACTTGAGATGATATACAAATTGAAGTGCAGAAACAGCAGAGAAAAAATGAGTATCTTTTAAAAATTGATTATATGGATTGTAAAATTGCCAAAAAGTTTGTACAGTAGAATCAAGAGCAAAGGATGAATATCTGATTTTTAGAGCATTAGACAGAATAGTAAAAATACCTGCAGTTAAATTTCACAGACTCCAGTTAAATTTCAAGAACTCAAGTTAAACATAAATATATTCTAGTATTCTTAATTTGGGGGCTTATTAGTTACAAATGTACATATATTCTAATGTTGTGCAAATACTTATAATGCAGTTCTAGAGAAGTCAAATTATAGAAGATATTCTGAAAGACAGGATTTGTAGTTTGGGGGGTAAATGTGTAATTTAACAGAAGGTTCAGTGATTAACCCAATATTTGCTGTGTGGAAGAGCCAGGTAAGGATAGGGTGTTAAAAAATCAAGAAGTCAGGAACTGAAGATACTGAAGAAATGCCTAAAAGAGGTAGAAGGATTAAGCATGTGGGGCTATTAGACCGTTGTGCTCAGAGATTCAGAAGTACAGCAGAATTGGGGATGTGAAATTTTCTTTAAGTGTGTGACTGAGGTAGATTGTAGGTGGACTATTTTCACAAGAATGTAGGCATCGTTTGAAGCAGTGCCAAAAATTGGATTCAGAAAGAAAATTATGTCAGATGATAATGTCTTCAATAATAAGAGTGTATTGCTCAAGGATTGCAGTCACAGTCGTGCATTGGGGTTTTAGATGGTGCCCACCATTCACTTGATAGGCAATAGATAGAGTTTTTTGTCTCTCTGATTGTTCATCTGTTATGAAGGCTGAAATGTGAACAGGCAGTAAGAATATGGACTGAATCCTAGAGATATTGGGATTTCATGAGAGAAGAGACTTTCTTTGAGGACTATAAGAGAAACTGAGGTTTTGGAGGATGGGTCAGAGCAGGGCAGCTTCTGATACCGCAAAAAAAGGCATGAGGAATAGGATGCCCTCATAGTTCCCAATGTCATTCTCTAGGAAACATGTTTTCAAAACTGATAGAGGTTATCAGAGGCTGGCCAGGCTTGTTCTTCAACTTCTAAATCAGTTGGAAAACACTGAAATCTTTAAAAATAAATAAATAAATAAATTTAAAAGTTAGTATATACAATCTATGGGGAAAAGTGGTGTTTTTTTTTTTTTTTTTAATTTTTAGTTTTTCTGGTTTTCCTTACCTGGCATTCAACTACAAAGATTTCTTTATTATTATGTAGTCATCATCTGTAAACTGTGTTATTGGAGAGAAATTTATTCTTATCAAGGAACAGTGTCCTGTGTAAAGGGACTACATTTAAACTCAAATCTAGCCTCTGATCGTTTTCTGGACAACCAAGTGCTACAGAAACTTAACAACAAAATACAGGGTAATAATAAAAAGTTTTAAATAGGAACTGCTGAAGAAGCAAAGAGAGCCTGAATTATCAAGCCCCTGCCTTCCTTTATAACTGTCTCTTCCCATAGGCCTAATTCAGAGCCAGTTACCGTCACTGGAGACAATTAGACTCCTTTCCATGCCCACTCAAATACTTGTTTTAACATATGGCAATTTAGATGCAGTTGCTTGTCTCCTTAAATGTCTCCTTAAGACCATTTACTGTTTTTATGGCCAATTTTAATGTGCTGCCATGTTTTCAGTACTTGACTGCCAGACACTATTTTAATACTGGCGTATCTCTTGCAAGGAACAACCTGATTCATTATTATTAAGTTATTGTTTTTGGTAGTGAGTTCTGCTTGGCTTAAAGATTATGTAGAAGAAGAAGAATGTCCTTTCACAATCATAGTTGCCTCCTTGACGTTTCTCTGATAAACTTGTTCTGTATTATCTCCTGTTTTCTTTGTAGAGTTTTTCTTCCAAGATTTCATTACAGCCAGGGTGACAAGGATTTTGTTGTTGTTGTTTAGGTAACTTGGCATGTGCTAAATTGACTCTGATAGAAGAAGAACTCAATCAAAACTGACATTGTCTGTCTAGTGTTTCACTGAAAGCCCGCTAGGTTGTGATATGTTTTAATGTTTAGACTTCAATTCTGCAATGAACATTAAATCAACAACTCCAGCGCGCATACCAATTCACAGAATTAGCACAGAGCTCGGAAATAAGGTGTGACCCTGCTGAAGATAATTCTGGCTTCCAGGCTTTCATGGAGGATATATTAATTCATTAAATTATTCAAGCATGCTGCATACAAATGCTGATAGGGATTCAAAGGTTTGTTGTCTCCTATTAATCACTTTATTATTCATATCACTCTTTCACCAGAGGCATTAAAATATATTTGATTAATATCTTATTTCTATTGTTCTTGTGAGCAATGTTCATTGTCTCTGCTCTATAGCACTTTATTTCCTTTCAAAGAAAATGTGAATGGAACAACAGATAATTATCAAATCTGAATGCTATTGGTGGTAATTGCACAGTGTCTCCTAATAATCGTGACCATTACACCTATTTGGACTTGTAGCTAGGATGGATGGCAGGGATCTCTATCTGTCATGAGATAAAGTTTCAGAAAGGAACCTGTTTTAAGGCAAATTTTAGCAACCTCTGTGTTCTCTAGGCACTTCCTGTTCTCCTGTTTCATGGTTTTTATATTGTGATTTATTGATTTGTCTGAATATCAGATCAAATCAGAAACCAGTCCTTTCATCTGTTCTGCTAAACATAAAGAGATGAGAAATTTTTCAGACTCTTGCATTAAATATTGACCTTAGTTGTGTATATATTCCTACCACTAATTTTGGAGGCAAAGGCACTAGACAAATCTTAATGATCTACCTTCCAGGCAATTTGCTTTACTTCTCAAACTATAATTTGTTCTTGAGCATATTTTCAATTGATTTAGAAAAAGCCACAGTTTTGTGTCTATTTTGTGTACAATGTCCTAAAAACAAGTATTTGAACATTGCTATAAGTTAATGTTTTAGAAAGTAAAATTCATTTCTTATAAAAAAGGGCAAGCATACTAAATCTGAATAAAAATGGAAACAGTACACTCAGATGTTTGTTTTGTTAGGCAGAAACATCTACTCTTTGTCCCTAATTTTTTTTTTCTGTCATCCCTTCAAAGAAGCATCCGTTTTTTGAAAATACCCACGCAGTTACTCATGACACTCCCAGCTCCTCCTTGTATTTGTGACTCCACCCAGATCCTCTACCAGCTTGATAGTATGCATGTTGTATCTATTGACCCTACTGCTTTCCTTCTGTCAACATCTTTGCCATTGTATGTTTGCTTTTACTTGAAGCCCTCCCAAAGTTAATAAATAAGTAATCAACCAATCCAGCAGATGATAGCCCCACAGAAGTCAGGGCCATCTTTCTTATCTGATTTAAAAGTTTCTATTTTGATTCAATGAAATTTAGCTTTGAAAAAAATCTCAAATATGCTAAGAGAAAGTAATTAAATGAAAGTTGTAGTTTTATAAGTGACAGAAAGTTGATACAGCAATAAAAAAAAAAAATAAGTTCAGATAGGCTCCCACTACAGTTGTAGTTTTGTGCAGATTACCTCATCTCTTTGGTGCCACTTTTCACATTCCTCCATGTGCTTTATAAGGGAAATGGGAACAAACAAGAAGAAAATGGCACATGGAAAGAGAATGTGGTATAATCAAAAATTTGTAGCTCTTAAATACATAGAAACAAAGTTTCAAATCTTAGCTCTGTCACATATAGCACTGGGCAAGTTACTAAGACTTGAGTTTTATTTCCCACATTTATTAGAGGAGAAAAAGCATTACCTATTTTGTATTTCTTTAAGGTTTTTGTGATTTGATCTGAGGTTGATAAACCACAACAGAAGCTCAATAATTGAAATGTCATGATTCTTTTTTTAATTAAAAAAAAATCTTGCTTTCTCTTTCTTATGGACACATGTCATTTAATTCTTTGTACTTTTTATATTTGAAAGGAGCAAAAAACGTAACAAAAATTATGTTGTGTGAAAGTATGAATGAATATATAATCTGTGGTTACTTCTTCAGATAAATATTAGACTTTTATGGAGATATCTTAACTCTTGCTTAATATTTTCTAAGCCTGGTTATCCAGGTTCTCAGGATTCAGCAAAAATTGGAAAAGTAAATTAGAATAGGGCTTGAAGATCACTGGTTAGACACATCAAAAGAGTAAAAATTACAATCGCTTGGTTGAAAAATACAGAAAAGCTGAAAACTATCTGAGTGTGGCCCTTTCTATAGCTCTCCAGGCCACAGATTCCATCTGGTACCATCATTTTACAGAACAGATTGTCATTTAAATAGATAGATACTTTGAGCTCTGATGGAAAGGTAAAATTGCATTAAACTCATTCTGCTTTAGAATGCATAGATGTGTGTAATATGTTTTAGAAATATTTCTATAAAAATGGTGAGTTTTAGTGCTTGGAAGTTAAGCTTCAGTTATCCATAAAATTAGCATATGTGTACAGATCATTCCCCATCAATGTCAGGTTAATAGAGTGTTCTGCCTGTTGTCATTACCAATCATTCTGCTACCCTTTGGCATTTTTCTCCTACCAAGATATGCCACAGTGATGAATAGATATTTTAAAGAAGGTTCCTTTTAGACAAGTTGATAGCGAGGAGATCTATTTTTGAATTAGCAGAAGCCATCCTAGCCCTGTTTCAGTTGATCACTCAAACTTTTTTACTTCACTGTGATGTCAATGAAATCCCCAGGCTGAGGCTGGCATCAGTGCTGTTGTATATGTTTGCAATCTGAGCCAGACATCTGTGAGTGCACTAAACAAGCCCCAGGGCAGGAAGGCTGGCATCTTTCCACCTGAATGACTGTTTAAGTAAAAGCAGCATAGGGGAGAAAGACAGGGTAGTCTGTTTTCCCTGTAATTGGTGTTGGCTTGAGTGTATGCAATTCATAAACTAGCTCAAAGGCTGTTCATTTTCAAGAAGACAATGCTTTCACATAATGTAGCAATCAGCAAAAAGCTAGGAGATACAGCAAAGTTTTACAATATGAATAGCTCAAACTTTTCCTTGCAGCTTTTCATATCAGAGATCTTCCTTCTTAAATAAACCACTATATCACATCACTGTCCAAACCCACTCTCTTTCTTTCTCTCCCTCTCTCTTTCTCTTAGGCATTTGGTAATTTCCTTACTTTCTTGGCTTATTTAATAAGTGATTTCAAGTATATGCCCATGGGAATAAGTTCCAAGTTCCCTCTTGTGGCTCATTGAGTGAGGAAATTTATGAGTAGTCCAGTGAATATTGAATATGAAATAAAAACTAGTTATAAGGAAAAAGATCATAAATACATTTTATCATTCTTATGTAAATTAAAATTTTTAAATTTGTTAAAAAGTAAAAGGAGATTAATATTATCTAAATGTAGAAAGTAAATGTGGAGCTGTCTCATTGAATATTTCAGATAGCAAATTTAATACATGGCTATAAACATGGACCCAGATTATTTGGCATAGGCTAGAACTGTCAGGCAAAAGACTCAGCTGGTGACAAACTGTAGAGGGACAATTATTATCTGTGACAGGGAAAGGCATACTGTATGGGACTTATGGGACTGCACTCTTAATAATGAGACACTCCCTCTGTACTGCTGTCCCTTTGTTTATGAGGCATGAGTGAATATAGCCTCATCCACATAGTTTAATAATATTGCTCAAGTATGAATCAGTTGTACCTAGTTGCCAGTGTTTTGTAGACATCAAGGAGAAGCCATCTGCTTGATGCTTACAGATGTTGTCAACCTTGGGGGTCTTCAGCTCCTGTGGTCAAGTTGAGTGCAGGCAAGTCCCTCCCGGAGCAAAGTGTAAGTTCCTGGTCCTAACTGGGTCATTGTCAGACTGCAATGAATCTCTTCTTCATTTGATTTCCTTGACTTCTTATCTCCACAATGGGTTATAAAAATTATTGAATATCAAGTTTAAATTTGAGACTTTATTATTATTTTTAAAAGAAAATAGAAAATTGATAGAATTCACTTATAAATCACACAATTAGGAGATTAGTATAATTTTCATAGAACCCTTCCTTTTGCATGTGTGAGAAAAGGAGATTTAAGGGATTAGTGAGTGACTCACTAGAATTTCTAACCTTTCTTGGATTAGTGATTTTACTCCTAAGCAGTTATTTCAATGTCTAACCAATTTTCCTCGAATGAAGTTTATTATCCACATTCTAGTATTTGACAAACATAGGTCACCTTTCTTTTCTAATTGGTTACATATCTTTTTTATACTGATTCTATAGTGAATCATGCCTCGGTTAGCCTCACTGCCACAGGGTAGCTTCTGTTTAATGTTCTCTGAAGGATATGGACAATAGGTGCCAGAGAACTTCCCTTATCTACAACTATCCCCATCCTCCTGCCCTGCCCTAAATGAGTCCATCACCAAAACTCTTCCCTTGACCTGGCTCTGCTAAACCCTATAAAACCCAGACCCTTGTTGCCCATCACCATTTTCCCTTTTGAAAATGTGCTCCTCTGTTGCTTAATAAAGCATCACTTATCCATTGAGGTCTGTCTCCATTTATTTTCTTTTTTGGGTTTTCTTTCATAACCTTTCACCCTCCACCGCCACAGTTTCAGAAATGGTCCCCAATTCATGTTCACAAATCAAGGTGTCAGCTCAAGTCAGCATGTGGCAGGTACCCGTTTTTTCTCTACTATTTTGACACCCTCCTGCTGAGACCTGACTTTATAAGTACTGATCACTGACTTTGCCTAGGATTTAATTCATATATCTTTAGAACAGCAGTCTTTAGTTAGTCAAATATTCCAGTGGTTCAAGTGCACAATATTTCTAATGCTTTATGAAAAGACAATGAATTCTAACATGTCCCAGGAGTCCTGAATCTTATTGTGTATTTAAGCTCTGAAACACACACATAAAACTCAAACCAACCGAGAAAGCCATGAAACTAGACAACTGAATAAGCCATGGTGGTAAATGCCTACAGTAAGATAAAGCTACCTAAATAAGGAAGTGGATCTATGGGGAAATCCTCAAGATACTACATTACATAAATAGATGGTCATAGAATTATAACTCTATATTAAAAAATAGTAACTAGCCCCCTTTAAAATATAATATTTATGGTTTCGTCATTTATTTCACCAAATGCATATGTAACAATAAAAGCATGAAAAAAAATAGGTCAGAAAAGCATTTTCTTCTCAGAAATAAAGAAACAACATGGATGTGCTGATTGAGATGACTTTCATCTAGTGATTTTTGTTGTTGTTGTTGTAAGAACTTATTCACATGTGTCTTGGGAACCCATTTATCTAATTTAACCAAATAAAATAAAGGATAGGATTATGGTTGTCACACCAAGGAGCTAACACTATTTAGAAGATTAATTTAAAGATCAATTTCTACTTCATAAAAACTTAGTAGTTTGTATTTGCTCTTTATTTGTTTTGTTTTTCCCTTCTGTTGGTTCCAAGTGAAAATTTCACACTGTATGAAAAAAGTGCCTGACATGAAAGCCTTGAACAAATAATCCATAAATATTCTAAATTCTTAAATTTTTGTTAAGAATGTCAAAACTGCTTCTTCCTCCAGTAAGAGCTAAAAATTATGACTGAGCCAGGCATAGCTCATGTACGTAATGCCAGAAGCTCTGGAGGCTGAGGTAGGAGGACCACAGGTTCAAAGCCAGCTTCAGGAACTTATCAAGGCCCAAAACATCTTCCACTTAGTAAGACCCTGTTTCAAAACAAAACAAAACAAAACAAAATCATGATTTAACCTCTTCAATCTTTTTAGTACTCTTTATTTATTAGATATTTTCTCTAATTGTATCTCTGTATTTCTATCCAATCCCTCCAAAAAAAAGTCCTGTCCTCAACTTGTTTTCCTTATTTGAAAATATTTTCTCCTTTTAAAATTTTATTTCCTTTTAAATAATTGAATGATAATGATATATATTTATGGAGTATAATTCCATGGAACAATGCATGTATACATTGTTCAATGATCAATTCAGGCAAATTAATATTACCTTAAATATGTATCATTTCTCTGTGATAAGAATGCTTACCATCCAATATTTTTGCTATTTTGAAATATACAATACATTATTATTATCTGTCTTCAAATTGTAACTACAGCGAAACGTTACCACATACCTCTTATATCTGTTAAACATACGACAGATAACAAGTGTTGGCAACAACTTGGAGAAAAAGGAATTCTCACCCATGATTGATGATATTGTAAATCATTACAGCCATTTTAGAAAACAATATGGAGTCTCCTCAATAAAAACTAAAAGGAGAATTACCATATATAACTAGGCAATCTTACTTCTGGGTATATTTTCAAAGGTTTAAAGTCAGAATGGCAAAGAGATGCCTAAAAACCCTTGTTTATTGTAGCATTATTAGCAGTAGTCAGAATTCATCAATGATAAGTTTCCATAGGTGATTGATCAGAATATGCTCAATGCAAACACAACGGAATACTACTCAGTCTGTTCCTGGACTGCAGGCACTCACAATCTCCTCCCATCTGAAGGAAAGGGCCCAACTGCCAAGAAAGCTGACTTTCCTTTTATTTAACTGTGGCTCTTCTTTCTCTTCTCCTTTTTGGGGGCCTCATTTTCTTTCTTCTAATTTACTTCAATCCTCAGTTGTAAACTCTTTCTAACTGCAACTATTCCTGTGAAACTTTCTCATTATGGAACAGAGGTGTAAGTTTCAAAGGTTTTGGGTACAACTTCAGGAAAAATGCACAAACAATATACTGACAACCAAAATTTGTCAGGGATCTATCTGTGTTTGTCCTGACAGTAATTACTCTTAAATTAAGCATATTAATTAACCCAGAATTAAATGCATTCATAGATTATCCCTGAAATTACACTTAACTCAGAATCTTCAACTGTCTGTTTCTGTACCTTCCCTTAACAACAGTGTCCAGAAGCTAATAGGAATTTAATTAATAATTGTCAAATGAATGAATCAACATCCTAGTTGACATGGAATCCAATTATGCTTTTAATTTTCCATTTATAAGCAATATTTTTTGAACTTTTACTATGGGTCAGAGAGTATATTAGGATATTTCTTTTATACATGAGGTTTCCATGAATTTCAAAGTGAATATCTGTCAATTATTACACTGGGCAATAACTGGTTAAATAACGACCTTCAAATAAACACCCTGAAAAAGGCAGTCACTCAATCTTCAATTTCTGTTTCTCCAAACACAGGGAAAAGAATGTGATTCATAACAACCAGAAACAATTCTCAGACCTTAATTTTCACAGTCTAAGCTTCTCTGTAACTTTTATTCAACAATTCACATCCTACTTTCTTTCCTCTAAAACTGCCCTTCACCTACTTTCCCTTCTTTTCAACATTTTTCTCCCTTAGAACTTAATCATTTAGATTGCCTTAGTCTCTTTATGTAGGTAATTTTCTTTCTCCTAAGCCCCAATGACCCTACCTTTTTGTGCTGTTGTATTACACTGTCAGAAAGTCAGGATGTGTCTATGAGAAAGGATAGCTAAGGAGAAAAGGATAGTATTCTGTTTCCGAATCTCAAATAACAGAAGGATTTTTTATTATTCTTCTGTAAATTACCAAGAACGAAATCTCTGGCACAAAAAGTTTCCCACAGGCTCACTGAGGGTTTGAACTGGGACTTGTTCAGATCCATTAGATTCTCCAAAGCGTGTTTTTAACACAGAATTTCACTGTCTTCTTTATACTGCATTCACTCATCCATTCATCAATTATTAGATAAATGTCAAGGAGCATGGTAATTGAGATAGAGAAATTAATAAAGCAGCATATAAAATTTTGTAGTTGTGAGTCCAATTTTACTTTTATACTATATGCTCCAGCATATAGTATAAGAGTAAAAATAATAAATAATTAAAAGTTATAGAATGCATTGGGGCTGTGGCTCAGTGGTAGAGTGCTTGCTTAGAACAAATGGAGTCCTAAGTTTGATCCTCTTCCTCACAAAAAAAAGAGAGAAATATATAAGATAAAGGTATTGTATTCATCTACAAATTAAGAAAAAAAGTTACAGAACTTAGAGGACAGTATAAAATATAGAAAAAAAAAATAGGCGGTGGATAAAGTAGGAGGTGGTGAAGACTTTAAAATTTTAAATAGATTTTTTTGGAGTCATTCTTAACAGACTGTGATATTTGAGAAGTGACATGAAGATCATAATGGAGTGATCCAGACAGATAACTCCAGAATATCACTTCAGGTATATGTGACAGCAGTACAAAGGCATTAAGTGCCTCTAGAAGTTAAAGAAATAGCAAATAAACTACTATGTCTCTAGCAGAGTAGACGAAGACAGGAGGAAGCACAAAAGGTGTGTGATATATTTTACATGAATATGTTTTTGTGATAGTTAATATCACATGGTTTTATAAAGTTCTCCAAATAGTATGTGGATTCTTAAGGTTAAATTTTACTGTCCTGAGGAAAAGAATGTTGATAAATGGTTAGTGAAGTCATTAGGATTTTCTGAGAAAAGAACTATAGAGAAATACATCCCTCATTCCCCAAGCACACACATATATGGAAGGGAAAAGGAGAGAGACACACATATTTATTGTAAGGAACTGGTTCACTGGTTCGTGTGACTGAGGAATGAGACATCCTGTGAGCTATTATCTACAAACTCTAGACCCAAGAAAGTTTGCAGTGTTATTTATTATGAGTTGGAAGACCAGAGAACCTGGGGAATAAAGGGTCCTAATTCCTATCTGAAGCCAGGAGAATATCTATTTAGATGTTTCAGCTCAAATAGTGAGGCAGGGTAAAAAGGGATGGAGTCTTCCTTTCTCTGCTTTTTGTTGTATTCAGGCCTTCAAAGAATTTGGGAGGGCAATCTGCTTTACTGAGTCTAAAGATTCAAATCCTAATCTCATTCAGAAACACTTCCATAGAAGCACTCAGAAATAATGTTTAATCTGGGCACAATGAAACCCAGTCAAATTTCCACAGAGAAGAGCCACCCTTGGTGTTTGTCATATGCACAGTAGCTGTTACATTTGACTGGGTGTTATTCCCTCCTTGAAATTCTTTATCTTATCTCTCATAAGAGTGCATGCTTTGGAGTGCCTCACAGCTTTTGGAATTTTCAACTTATTTTCATTATGAGGTCATATCTTTAATCCTCTGTGTTTGACAAATGCCCATGTAAAGTATAAATTCACAGACAAAATGAATAAATAAAATATCTAGAACTTGTATATTTAGAAACAAAAATGTACTTCATGTTATGCAAACACATCAGTGAATTGAACCATGCATTGACTTTGAACACATGTCAAGTTTTCTTGTGACTAACACT
The DNA here is from genome assembly GCF_001458135.2 of Marmota marmota marmota. Lineage (NCBI taxonomy): Eukaryota > Metazoa > Chordata > Mammalia > Rodentia > Sciuridae > Marmota > Marmota marmota. The sequence goes on along the minus strand of NW_026000026.1, from coordinate 63,187,717 downwards.
TAAGAAAGGCAGGTTTTCCCATTTTTTGAAAGTTCTATCCCCATCAAGAATTATTGTTTTAAAATAACATCTGAGTTATTTTAAGGTTTGCCCTTGGCTTTTATAATAAGACATTTTAAGACATATCTATCTGAACATTGGAAAATCATATTCAAGTGTACTGTTCATTAAGTTATTGATTCCCCCTTACATGAGGACCTGTTTGACTTATTCTTTTCAGAACTCTGAGGGAAAAAAAAAACTTTTATTTTACAAATTCATGTTTTGTTGTTGTTTTGCTAATGTGAAAGACCTAAGTCTTCCTCCTTTCTTCTTCTTTTTCACTTTTTATCTTCCACAGAGCTCAAACCTCTATTGAAAATATGTGATATAGAAGATACTATGAAGAGTATGAAGATTGATTAAAATCTGGTCCTATTTTCACAAAGTTTGCAGGGACCACCTAAATTTATGTAGAAACAACAGTGGCATAAGAGGCAAAGCACCAACGGCTTTAGTGAAGTTCAGGAGAGAATAATCACTGGAGAATTTTAAGTCTTAAAAGCATGTATCTATCATCTTTTAAAAATTTGTGAAAAATCTTTTAAAAGCATTAATTTTCCACCTTTAAATATGTGTTTTACTTTAATAATTGTATTCTGCATGTCAAAGCTAAGCCATTTCCTTTTCAGAGGTAGGTAAGGGATGGATTGGTGCTGATAACAATTACAGACTTATCACACTGAACATTATCAAACCTGATACCACCTACATAATGTTAAGATTTGCTCTAGATTGGATGCAAATAAGGAACATTTTTGTTATTTAAGGTAAATGATTTTCTTTCAAAAATTAAAGGTGACTGTTAAGATTTCCTGGAAAGGTTAACAAATCATTTTGGAGTATTTAATTTTTCACCTTTCTGAAGTTAGGAAAATGAACTAAGTATGGATCAAATATTTTCATAGGTATCTTTTTCAAACTGTTTATTTTCCATGTTAGAGGAAGAGCAGTCCTATACATGCTGAGTGGGAATTCTCAAGGGTGACCTGTGCTATATGCCCTTGTATGGCATCCGGGTTGCTGTGTGTCTAATATCTCTATCTGTGTAGGAGTCATATTTATCTTCACTGAAATCTGAAATTTTATCCATGATTTAATGAAATTTATTATAAATGAGATTTGAATTTTCAGTGTGAAATAAATTAAATAAAGAGGACATAATATCATGCTTATGAAAATGATACTAGGGTACAATCAAATATTTTAGAAGAGTCAGAAATAATTATATGGTTTCTCATATAACAACTTTCTTCAGATCATGTATGTATAAAATGGAGTTTTAGTGATTTCTACCTCTAAAATTTAACTTTTTTTAACAATATAGATTCATAGAAGTATGTATTCTCACAAGAATATCATTAGTTCAATATCTTATTTATTATCAATATAGCTTTCTGAGCAGCCTATTATTTACATGAAACCTTCATTTTTGTATCATAATTAACAGCGAAGTGTTGATGGAATCATAATTCTTAGGCAAAGCCTGACTTATTTGATCTTCACCATGATGGCATCATCTCTATTTCAGGATACATTATCCAAATCACATGGAACAAATTATTTTTATAATTATATTTAATGAGGAAAAAATAGAAGTGCTACCTATTTCTAAATTGCCTGGTGTAGTTAGAAGCTTTTCTTGGCCCACATTTTCCATTTGCCAATACTGAGATGAAGGCTCTGCTTCCTTCTGTATGATACAGAAAGCCTGTTCTATAAATGTAATCATCACTGTTAAGAGAAGGTTAGCAAGCTAAAGCTAATTCACCCCCTTTCATAGTTTGGGATGGGGCAGGTGGCTATGTTTAGAAAGTTCTTTAAAGTAACGGTTCCACAGGATCCTTTGTCCACACAATAATTCTCTATGATGAAAAAGGACCTTGCATGAAATACATTTATGATCTGAAGAGAACATCCTCATTACAGTTTTAGATCTCCATTTCAAAGACATCATACCTACTTTTCTCTCATGAAGTAAAACCTTTCTAAAGCACTTCACAAATGGGCTGTCACGCGCCAGGTCATAAACTGCACATTGGTTGATTAGAACAAAATAAAAGGCAATATTGGAATTCAGCTCCCCTGGAAGTTGGCATTCTCACCACCAGCTTCACCCTTATATGTCTGTGGCAGTTCTCTCAGCACCTCACATCATTTAATTTAGATCAGTGAGGTATAGAGCATCTCTGTAGGTGGCTTCATTCTCATGGTAAAACTTGTGAATTTGTGTCTTTTGTTTCACAAGTCTGACAAACTCTGCTTTCACTTGGTCTCTGAACACAGTGTTCACCAGTTAAACAAGAATTGTAAAAATCTGACAGTTGACAGTATTTGCATAGATTTTTGTCTACAAGTAGAAGATCATTTTACAGAATTTGAACATGACAATTTTGATCAACATTCAATTCGTTTATTTCCTAAAATGTTACCATGAACTGCACTTTAATATTCAAAGGATGGAGAGATTAAGATTCAGGTCAAAAGAATCTGAGCAATAACATTTCTTTGCATTAAAACAAAGTACTGGGGAAAATGTAGTAGATCAGTCATCTATGGCCTTCCCCTAGAACTCAGGAGCAAAACACATCCTTTTACAAACAGCAGCCTCCATCTCAGGGTTTGGCCACTTATTAAAAATAAAAAATAAAAAGACAGAAAAAGGTAAATGTTAAGATACTGGGCCAGATATACAAAGGTTAGACTTGTGGGTATAATTTTTTTTAAAAGAACACAGAGTGAACCGATAAACAGAAACCGTATTAAAAAGAAATAACCAAAGCTTGAACATGGAAGCATGAAAGTCAAACGCGAACAAACAGCTAAAAATTGAACAAAATGCTGGGAAGCATTGATAGCATTATCTGTGCATAAAAATGTCATTAATTGTGCAGAATTTGTAGAACGTATGTCATAAAAACTAGACAATAAGTTAGTATTTTACCAATACTCAAAATATAGATAAAAGGAAGACAACATAAATTTAAATGTATTGTTCCTAAAATAATATTTTGTATGGATTATGATAAGTTGAAAGTAAATGTACATGTGTGCATATTTTTTCCAGATTACTTATAATTTGTAGGTAGAGGGAAGGGTTGGGAGCAGATGGTTGGCAATATTTTGGGAAAGGAGTTAATTTTGAAGCAGCTGCTGACAATTTTCCAAAAGTATTATTCATCATTTTTAAAATTAAAATGATTATAATTACCTTAATAAGTTACATCACATGTGATTGAAAAGAGGAAATGATGGTGGAGATGAAGAAAATGTCCATGGTTCCAGAGTAGATGTTCATTGCTCTATAAAGTCCTCAGTGGCAAGCTTCCATGGGATGTTACACCAACAGATGAAGATCAGGTGAGTAATAAAATAGAGCAGAAGGCCTGCAAGTGCCAGTGGCCACCTAATCAGAGCTCATTTAGTGATTGTCATCACTTTGTAGCAACCATGCAGTTAATACCCAGTGTATTTGACACCTGCTATGTTAAATTAGTACTTGCAGAATTAACACCTGCCGTCAGCCACCCAGCATGAATGCTGCTTTATTCGGAATAAAGGAGAAATAAATTATTTCCCTAGAAATTTGTGTAAATTATTTTTTGTGGATGAAGAATTACTTGGAAAGATTTGGGGACTGGCAATCAAGTTTTTTTTTTTCTTTTTTTTTTCTTTAGTTTTAGCACAGTAACTCAGAATCTCTATTACTATAGAACTCTCAAAAATGAGCTTAATTTCATTCCTTACATCAAGCAAGACACTGGAGGAATAAGTGTTTTGTAAAGTATGAAAACCTATGCAGGTGTGAAGTGGTATGTTAATTGCCCATTAATAATAATCATAATAAATTTATTATAAATTCTCATTGATTTTTAATGAATGAGAAAATACTTCTTGTAGTAGGATACTGTATTTTTATTTATATAGAGCTCTATACTTATTACTGTTTATAATCTATTTAATATTGGTATCTTTCTAAAAGTTATGTGTTATAATGATATTAATCTTATAATACTCTTTTTTTTCTTTTTTAATTTTTTTTAATTGGTTGTTCAAAACATTATAAAGCTCTTGACATATCATATTTCATACATTAGATTCAAGTTGGTTATGAACTCCCAATTTTACCCCAAATACAGATTGCAGAATCACATTGGTTACACATCCACATTTTTACATAATGCCCTATTAGTAACTGTTGTATTCTGCTACCTTTCCTATCCTCTACCATC
>NW_026000026.1:63170036-63179134 GCF_001458135.2 Marmota marmota marmota | reverse complement strand
AAGGTGCAGCGGCGAACAGGCCACCGAGACGCTCGAGGCTGCAGTCCAGCCTTCGGAGGACAGGGCTCGGCACGCAGCCCAGCTCCAACCTCTAGGTGCGGCTGCCGGACAGTGTATACAGAGCCATCAAGACAGCAAGCAGAAAGCAAATGGCGGCTCCCGCGGAGTGGATTTTCAGCACAGAAACCACAGCCCCGCCAACAATCCCAATCCACAAACTCTCCCTGTATAAATACATTCAAAAAAAAAAGAAAAAAAAAGGCGGGGCGCACTGAGCTTTCTTTGCCTCGGGTACTTACAATCCACTGCTGATTACACATTCAGCTTCTCCGCCCGGAGTGAAGCGAAAGAGGAAGCAGATGGGAGCAAAGCGCCCGCGGCTCTTTTTCGATTTCTTTGTTCTTCCTGCTCCTTGGCAAAGTGGTCCGCTACAGATTAACGGTGAAAGGAGCGCTAACAGACTGTGCGAAATCTCTATTAAAGCCGCTGCTTTGAGCACCACGCTCAGCACTTCAGCAACCCCCGTACGCAGAGGCCATCTTCTCCGATTATAATACTCTTTATTAAGATATACACATATGTGTATATATTATGCAAATATATTATGCATATATTATGATTGTGCAGATCATTTAATTTATCTAATATCTGTCTCCTTGTGCATAAGATAATAAGAAAAGTATTATTGCTAACATTTAACTAGAAATGGAAAATACTTTTGCACAATTCCTAATATTTTATTATAACCTTTTTCTTGACAAACAACATAAAAGAAAACAAAAATACAAAATATCATTATATTTAAAAAAATTTTAGGAACCATGGAAAGTACTAAATCTACAAGACTATAAATATACCTGGGATTTACTTTTCCTTTTCAATTCAGTAAAAATATATTAAATACTGTGGAAAATAGTACTAAGCATAAATATGCTTTCTGACTGCATGGTACTTCAAACATCATTGGAATAGGAGTTTTATCATTTCCTATAATTCAAAAAATATCAAGCAAATACTGTCATGGAGCTGCATAACAAAGGAGCAAAAGGAAATAAAATTTAATAAACAACATAGGGTAGGGATTAAGAACTTGAAATTGAAGCACAAAAGTCACTGTCTACAGCAAGTAATATAACCTTTCTGTACCTCAATTTCTATATAAAAGGGATATATTAGAGTATCTATGAAACAGGTTGATGTATGGATTAGTACATCATAAATATTCTAAATGTGTTCATAGAGAATTGTAAAGTGAGGATTTAAAAAGGCTTTGTGAATAATTCAAAGATGTAAATCATAAATTCACAAATTCAATGAGGAAAATTTTCCAAGTGAAGAAAACTGTAAAAATAAGTAGAAAACTTGGAAAGTACAGGCTGCATGTATATTTGTGGTCAATCAAAATGGGAAAGAAAGCTGGAAGGCCAAATGAAGGTTTTCCAAGGGAGCCCCTGAAAATTATATTTAGAAGGACAATGTATATTCTATCAGGGATGATAGCCACTGGAGGTATTAGAAGAAAATTCCTCTTGTTTTCAGAATGATCAGAAATGAAGGAAAAGTTCTTGTGCAAATTCAGTTTTAAAGAGAAGCTGTTACCACAAAATTTTGGAGAAGCTATTTTATTGGTGATAATTGCTCTTGGCTCTTATCAGGAGTAAAGCATCCTTAATAATTGACAAGGGGACAGTTATGTATAAACCATGCCAGCCCTAGAACTTCAAATTAAACCCACTTCTCTTCTTCTTTGGGACTCAAAAACGTCATTTACAGTGGACGCTTCTTGAGTGTTGGCCCTCTGGAGAATTCTTTGTCAAGAACTTATTGGTATACAATAATATAGGAATTTAGTCTAAAAGCTTCCACTTTATGTAATGCCTGATAACATTAATTGTATCTGCAAAACTGCAGTTATAAACTCAGTCCATTTTAAAACTGTCGCCAGGTATGGTGACACATGACTGTAATCCCAGAGACTCTGGAATGTGAGGCAGGAAGATTGCAAGTCTGAGGGGAGCTCAGCAATCTAAAAAATATATATACATATATATCTGGAGGGGACTGGGGACAGAGCTTAGTGGTGACACTTTACCTAAAAAATAAATAGGCTTTCTGCAATATTGAAGAGAAGCAAGAGTTTTGGCATGAAATTAATCCAATCATTCCAATGTCAAGATCAGGTTTTTTGTTTGTTTGTTTTTGCTTTTACATTAGGCATCAGAAATCCAGAATTTGAGACCAGACTGGGCAAGTTTCCTTTGCTGATACCTGACTGAAAAATATGAAACATAATATTGAACTATTGAAATTCCATAGTTTTCATATTTAAAAATATAAAATATGAACTATTTTTGAGCCAGTGTTAATAGAAGTGGTCTTCCCTTGAGAAAATCACAAAAAGTCACATCCAAGTTTGCCTCCATAACTTCCTTAGAAGAAATACATTGTATGGGGTGAAGGCACAGGATTTTGAAGACCATACAATTGTGGTAATTATATCCATCTTTTCTCCTGACTCCATGGTGTCAGTTTTGGTCCCATGGAAGGACAATCATTTTAAAAGTGCAAACATAATTTGACTAAACTCTGAAGCATATTTGGGCATAGTTGGTGTACTGTACTAAAACCCCTAGTAATAGACCACTGCACAGCTTGAATTTCCCAAGGTGGGATTTAAGAATTGCTGTGGCCAGATAAAATTAGAGCCACTGAAAAGGCCTGTGGAACACTACAAATTTATAATCACAGAATGAGATGCACATCCTGTACACCCTTAAAATAATTATTTTGCAAAAGATAAAAGTGCTAAAGCTACAGCAAATGAAAAGCCCTACTTAGTAAACATGAACATAAAATGTCATTATGACCACCTTGTAAACCATACAGTGCCTTCCAATCTTATTTAGGGTACATTCAAATTTCTTATAGTGCCTGCAAAGCCTTATGTCATTTGAGCCTCTTGTTAGGTTTCTATTCTTATCACCTCTACCCCTGCACCAGGCCTTGGTAGTGATCTGCTGTTTTATTAAAATTCTTAATAATTTTCTTCTATAACTCATGATCCATAATTATACTTCAATGGACAAAACAGTCAGTGATTGACACAATAACCACACTGTTTTGTGGCATCTTTTTATCATGTGGCATTTACAATCACCCATGAAACAAAATCCTAATGGTAGCCTGATGCATGGATCCTCAGCAAGAAGCCAAGTGAGAGCAAATGAGTTCCATCTACAATGAAGTAATCAGCAGTGTGCTCAAAATCCCCAGTAGCTTCTCTTCCCTTTTGAAAAAAAATTGCTTTGAAAGAAGAAAAAATGAAATGGTATTCTAAGAAACACAAATGATCAAAAAACTCTATCAGATCCTTCCTCGTTTTATTAATACTCATGTGTACACTCCTTTGTTAAACAACCACTCATGATGAAAATGATGACAGAAGGCATGGAAAGATAGGGCAATCTACAGTTCCTTTTCTTTTTAGTCCATCATTAAAATTTTGTAGGCTCTGAGAGGTTTGGGAGAATGTGCATACATCAGGAAGCAAAATAAGAGCAGTTGAGTTTGTTTTTGTACTATTTCCACTAATAACAGCATAAAAAGTATGCCTATATGAATCAACAAAATGCAAACTGCACAATTCCAGCGATTCTGTATATGAATTAAAGGCTTTTACTTGGTGAGCATATGAGCATTTTACTCAAAATTATGAATACAATTGCCATCATATAAAATAAAGAATAAAATTAAGGCTAATAATTTTGAAGTTAGTTATCTTTTATTGAAGACAACAGAAAGAAAATTAAAACACCATGATAAGACAAAAAAAAAAGCCATTTAAAAAGGAAAAGCCTCCTATAGCAGTTCCTTAATCAATTTTTTTTCCTCCTTTTTTTTTCAACAAGGGCCTTGCAAATTATGTAGCAAGCCCTCCTATTCTTTTCCATCTTGCTCACTCTTATCCAGACAAACCTGCTCCCTGTTTTGCCTTGAATGTGTCAGGATGCCTCCCGTTTGAAGGAGTTTGTCATTACTCCTGCCTCTCCCTACTACGCTTTCTTCCACATGTCCATCTGTCCTGCTTCTCACTTTCCTCATGGCATTTTTCCAACAGCATCTTTCCAAGAAAAACCTCCCTGTACACTGGGTTTAAGGTGTAATCTCCCTTAGCAAGAGCAATTCCCAATTCTTCTCTCAGAATTTTTATGGTACTTATCACTTTCTGACTTATTATACATTTTACTTAATTAATTTGATTATAATGTGTCTGTACCCTATATAGTTAGACATGAATGAATTACTATCCAGAAACAAATGTGTAGGTAAATACAGGATATGTTATTTATTCCTTTTCCCTGTATACAACATAATTTGAACCAAATGATGAATTTTAGGTCTTTTATCTTTGAGTTAATATTCAAAATGAGGTTAAACTTGGAGGTCACAGAGGACTTTAGCCTTAGCATAAAATTTTAGGTTTTTAGCAAGAGAATGGATTCATTTGTTACTTGTGTAATAAAATTTAATTAAAACAAATAAATCTACATTTATTTATACTTTAATTTTAAATCTTCAAGCACTATAAAGTCTTTGACTTAACTTTTTAGTTTTTACTTGAGATCATTGAGCAGTAAGCACTCTGAGTGGCGAATGGCAGGTGTTCATTCTAATTTAACAAAGCAGGTGTCAAACATTGTTTACTGGGGCTAACTGCTACTCCTTCTGGAAAGCTCTGTACATAGGGGTTTCTCCTAATTAAAAATATCTAGCCATCACCTGTCAACTTTGTCTCCGTGGTACAGTGAAACCTTCAGGGAACATGACTTCAGCAATATTTTCAGATAAAGAAAGGGTGTGGGAAAATTTCCATTAATTATTTAGAGATAGTTTCTTCTCTATTGTCAAAATTATAGCTTCATAATGTAATTTTTCTTTCTGTAAAACTAAATATATGGATTCTGAGATTGGTACAATCTGACAAGTAAATAAAAGCCAAAGGATAAGGCAGAAAAGCGCCCCAAAATGCAATGTTCGATTATAAATTTCATGTCAGTGTTTTCTGCTTTTTATAAAAATTGAAATACCTAAGTACAATTAATACATTCTTAAAATTCTCCAAAGACACATATAAAGATTACATGTGTAATTTAGTAATAATTTGTGAGCTTCAGTAATAAAAATTGTGGGTTAAAACTATGAGATAACAGCTTAATGTAGCATATAGTTTGTACTCACTGAATTATGATGGTAGTCTTTAAAAAATATGTATATTGTGACTTGTGTTAAAGAGTAACCATGAGATTTTGTTTTCATAAAATAAAATTTAGCCAACGGAACTATTTTCATAGAGAATAGTGTCATGAAGTTAATGAGGCTTTTGGTTTGTTTTCAATAGCTGAGAAATTTGCATTACATTTATTTCTTAGAAATAAAAACTTTATTAACATTTATCTAATCAAGTATTTGAATTCTATCAATAACATTCAATTGAGTTATGATTCCCTTGCTTAACTATATCAACCCCAGTTTTTGTATTCTATCAATATCAAGAAATTAGGTTGATGGCAGGAGTGGTGGCACATGCTTGACATCCCAATTATTTGGGAGGCTGAGGAAAGAGGTTTGCAAGTTCAACACCAGGAATTTAAGAAGAATCGTTCTAAAAATAAAATATAGTAGTATACCACCCCTGATTCCATCCCCAGTACCCAAATAAACAAACAGCCAAACTGGGCTGAATCACATCAAAGTGATAGGATGAATGCTGGTTTTTAAACACAATGTGCTAGGATTTGCTGAACATTGATTTTTCAAAACAGTTTGTTCTTTATTTGTTGTTGGGGGTGGGAATAGGAGCCTATGATAATATTCATAGGGAAAGGAACTAAATAAATGTGTTCCAAAACAGATCAATAGAAATAGTCTTCCAAAATATTTTAAATCTGTTTAATCAATGGAGATATAGTTGACCCTTTCTTCCTATACTTTTTTATGATAACATAAGTTTGATATTCAGGGTTTCTCATTGTGAGCTACAGTAGCAAAAATTGATTTCCCTTTCTCTCTCTCTCTCTCTCTCTCTCTCTCTCTCTCTCTCTCTCTCTGACACACACACTCACTCATGTGCACACACAATATCCTCAACAACAATATAGAATTCACACACACTGGTCTCTTGAAGTATTTGAATTGACTTTTGCATTTAAAATAACTGTCTTTCTCACATCCCACTAACTCCATAAAGGAAAATTTAAGAATCAAATCAAGTAATTTGGTTTGATAAATGTAATCAGAAAATGTGAATTACAGGGCATTAGAGACGTTGTAATTTGGGCTGTTTAAGCTTGTATTGTCTTTTGTTATCTTGAACTTTTCTTAAATTTGGTGTACTTCAGACAATATCATTTTCATGTTACAGGAGTTAGTTTCTGCCATGTACTTTCTGCTCTGCTAGCAACAATGGTCTTCATTTCTAATTGACATTCAAACTCATTGAATACAATAGGCTTTGTGCAGTTCAACTTTACTTTGGATTAAGAAAGTGTACAGGTGAGAAAACACCAGACAGTGTATATTAATAGAATAGGATATTTGTCTTGCAACTTCCACACACAGCTTCTGGTGTTTCTTTCATTCTCAACCTGGGATGACACAAGAGAGTAGGTTGACTGTGCATCAGCTCACATCAGGAAAGTCATCTACTTGATTTTTTTTTTTCATCCCTGATTGCTTATGCAACCTCTGAGGGGGAATGCATTTGCTCCTTTTCTCCAATGCACTGTACTTACTTCATACAGTTCACCTGTTACATAACAGGCAATATCTACAGTGAAGCACAATGTGTGGTTCTCTGAACAATTCTTTAGTCAAAGAGTCAGTTATCTTGGATCTGGAAAAATCCTAAATCTTCTGAAAGTTAATATTATAAGAAGAATTGGCAAGAGGTTACATCAACAGATGTCCCTGAGGCCACACAAAGAACCATGTAATGAGATACACACCCTTTTTTTACAGTTATTTTGAGTAATAGGACTATAATATCCAGTGAATGTAAAAGAATGAAAATAGTCAATATTTCCTTTATGTACCATAGTGAATTTTAAAAGACCCCAGTGTTGAAGAAAGTAAAGATTTAATTTATTTCCTCTGAAATTAAAATGTTAAAATTGAAATACTAAAGAATGTTATTCTTCATTATGATGTTATTGTAAAACATAAAAAATGCATTACTTTTTTTGAGTCAATTTTTGAAGACTGTATGGTTATACAGTTTTAAGTTGAATATCATGGGTTTTAAATTAATTTAAATATATACATGTGTTATAAAATTGAAATATGTGCAAATAATATTGCACATATATTCTCTCTTCATATATTTTCAGATAATTTGATCCAATGCATTATAGCCAAAGTGTACTTTCATATGAAAGTAGTCATTTAAACAATTTTACTTAATGAGTTTCCATTGGTTCATATTCACTATTTACTTCAAGATGTCACAGTTATTGCCTCAAAGAGTAGCTTCCTTTTTCATGCAAAAGTTTCAACTTTGTGTGTTAAATCACATTAAACATATAAATGTTGATTTGAAAGTAAATTTCTTTTATTCCTCATTTGAATTAAATTGTTAACACATTATCTTGAAAAATTAAGTAATGTCCTCTCCAATCATTTTCACAGATTCAGGAAGCTTCTATAAGATTTTCATGTACAGTATACTCAACTAATAGAAGAGTTTGGCAATTTTAAAAATCTGCTGATGACCAAGTTGCAGTCTTGACATTCACTGATGAAAGATTCAGGTACCAGAATAATCTTGTATTCACATATTCAAGTACGTGGAGAATCAGTTTTCCCTACTGAATGAAGAGTGTAAGGTACTTAACATCCTATTGTCACACATGAAAATCTCTAGTGCTAACTCTCGAATTACAGCATACACTGGAAGAGTTTAGTGGCTCTTGAAATGATGAGTCTTATTTGCTTGTTGAGTTAAAGTTCATTCAGGCTGACAAATCAACAATGAAGTTTTACTTAACTGCTCAACTGTGAACCATTTGTCTACAGAGTATCATATCCAAATAGAGCCAAACCACAGACATAAAGTTAAGAGGAAAGTAAGAAACTGGGTTTCAGCAGATCTACATCTAATTTAGTCAACTACAAAATAAAATAAATTTATGTCTTCAGGTGTGAATAAGGAATAACTTGCTGTATGATTACAATCACAGGAAATGCACTATAAACTCAAATAAAATTTCATAAAAAGAGCATGCAGTTGATCAGCATATGCTTTCATACTATCATTAGGTAAATAAAAATTCCAAAATTTTAGATTTGTGAAGCAACAACTAAGCAATCATATGTAATTTGTTCTTGAAAAACAGTAAATTATAAAACTTACAATTTTTAAGACTTTACCAGAGTATCTGAGATTACCATCTTTCAGTGAGTTGTTTGTAATATTACCTATGTGTAAAATTTCTAAACTTTTTATAAATTTGGATGTTTTAAAGAAAAATATTAATTGGGCATCATTCAAATACAATTACAATGGCTCATTATAGAGTTCTCATAATTAAAATGACACTATAAAAAGTCATAACAATAAATAACTATACTTTCTTTTCATAAAGTTATTTAATTTTAATAAATTCAGAATGAGTCATAATCATTTTTAGATCCAGTAGTTTGTTAAACATATCAATCAATAAACATATACTATACTTTTCAGTATAGTTACAGTGTATTTTTACACTGTGAAAGTAATTCGGTACTGAAGTTAATGAAGGTATATTTTTGTCTTCTTAGTGCCCATAATAATGGTAAGGTTATGTTAGTCATTATAATATTAGAGCTACTCATTTGAATCAGTTGATTATAATAAGACTGAGTGCTTATTGTTTGACATGAAATAGAAATCCATTTTATTATGAAGAGGCTGCCTTGGGTTACCTTTATAGCTATTGAAATTTAACTTGTGTTATAATTTAGGCAATGAGGGATCTGTTTAATCAGTCATAATAATTTTAAGTGACTATGTTCTACAATATATAATATATATATATATATATATATATATATATATATATATA